>NC_138302.1:26420000-26505000 GCF_965601325.2 Salmo salar | reverse complement strand
GAGGGGAATGTGTGTGTGTTCCCCAAACTAGCCTCCACCTGAAGACCCTGGGGCCGTGGCGTTGGGGTTGTTAAGACAAACACTGAAACAGGAAACCCAGCCAGGAGCCCTACAGGGACACACACTCAAACACACCCATTACCCAACCTGTCCCGTCCACTCCTTATCTAGCAGCCCCCAACTACCCCACACCTTCTCCGCCCCAACACACACACACCTTTATCCCCCGCCCCCATTCCACAGCAGCCCCCCCCCCCCCCCCCCCCCGACGCTGCGCTCTGTTCCAAGTCTGCCCTGGCACGGTCCACAGAGGGGTGTCCTCCGGCTACACTTGCCAAGTCAGAGACCCTTTCATGTTCAGCTCAGCCTGCATGCTCGGGCTAGTAAAACGTTAACACACACACACACACACACACTGATACCCCCATACACTCACACACGGATATCCACACACACACTCAAGCTGCACACACACTTGGAAACTCAGATGTATTCAAGTACACTAACACTCACTAACCAAACAACAGAGCCTGCTGGTGAATCTCTGTAGACAACATGTGTGTTTATTTAGGACTCAGTCTTTGGAACACAACATTCTTCAGGAACAATTCATATTCAAAACGTGAATGTGGCTCTATGGTTAAAACGTACTATTAGAACCCAGGTGTGTACATTATTGGAGGAGGAAGTACAGAACCATCACATCATTACTCGTCTGTAACAAGCTCGTCTCCCAGAACAAATGAGACATTTTAGAAGGGGAAAAAGACATCTCCCTCTACTTCAAATCTGAATGATAGCACAAACAGAAGGATATACACACTCTGTCTCTGCACTTTGAATTCTCCGTCACACAAGGGACAAATATGTGACTAATGAGGAGTCGGACTCCTTCGCCCCTACACCGCCCTTCCACTGCCCAACCCCCAACCCCCCACCCCAAGTCCCTCATCCAGGCCTGACAGACACCCCCAGTGAAAGAGGGGGCGGATGGGGGACTGGTGGGAGAAAGGTGGCATGGTGCCAACACAGCCTGGCTAAATACCTTTGTTCCCCCAGAAACAGGACGGGCAGAAAGTAGGCTCAGCTAACGAAGATACACTAAACCACTAGTCTGGTGTATGTTTGGTTAAAATATGATTCCTTTCCTTCCTTAAAGGGAAGATTTGATGGGGTGTTGGATGGTTAAAATGTGAGTCATTTTCTTCCTTAAAGGGAAGGTTTGGTGGGGTGTTGGATGGTTAAAATGTGAGTCCTTTTTTCCTTAAAGGGAAAGTGTCTGCTCTGTACATGTAATTGACTGAGTATTGTGTCTGACCCTGAGGCTGTTTGTGCCTGTGCCTGTGCCTGACCTTGCCTGTGCCTGTGTCTGTGCCTGACCCTGTCTGTGTCTGATCATGTCTGTGTCTGACCCTGAGGCTGCCTGTGTCTGTGCCTGACCATGTCTGTGTCTGACCCTGTCTGTGTCTGACCATTTCTGTGTCTTTGTCTGTGCCTGACCCTGTCTGTGTCTGACCCTGCCTGTGCCTGACCATGTCTGTGTCTGTGCCTGACCCTGTCTGTGTCTGACCCTGCTTGTGCCTGACCATGTCTGTGTCTATGCCTGACCCTGTTTGTGCGTGACCATGTCTGTGTCTGTGCCTGACCCTGTCTGTGTCTGACCCTGCTTGTGCCTGACCATGTCTGTGTCTATGCCTGACCCTGTTTGTGCGTGACCATGTCTGTCTGTGCCTGACCCTGTCTGTGTCTGACCCTGCTTGTGCCTGACCATGTCTGTGTCTGTGCCTGACCCTGTCTGTGTCTGACCCTGCTTGTGCCTGACCATGTCTGTGTCTATGCCTGACCCTGTTTGTGCGTGACCATGTTTGTGTCTGACCATGTTTGTGTCTGTGCCTGACCCTGTCGGTGCCTGACCATGTCTGTGTCTGACCATGTGTCTGTGCCTGACCCTCTCTGTGTCTGTGTCTGACCCTGTGTCTGTGCCTGACCCTGTCTGTGTCTCTGTCTGTGTCTGACCCTGAGCCTGTCTGTGTCCTTCTGATCATCTGCTCTGTTTATAATGTGGAGCCGGCCTGTGTGTGTCCCTGTGCATATCTTAAGTTGTTTATCATGCAAATGGGGGTACGCTCTTCTGTTCTGTTCTGTCTGCTCCTCCTAATGGTCCATAACACAAACAAACACACACACATACAGGATTCCATTTTTCATAGAGAGACATCAGCCCTGTTGGACTCTGTATTTCAAAAAGGGGATTGCGTGTGTGTGTGTGTGTGTGTGTGTGTGTGTGTGTGTGTGTGTGTGTGTGTGTGTGTGTGTGTGTGTGTGTGTGTGTGTGTGTGTGTGTGTGTGTGTGTGTGTGTGTGTGTGTGTGTGTGTGTGTGTGTGTGTGTGTGTGTGTGTGTGGCACGTGCGTGTGTGCGCGTGTGTGTGTGGCTAAATGTAAGGGTGTCAGTATCACGGTGTCCCCTGTCTGGCCATGAGACACCCGCACTAGGAAACAGTATTTTGACCTATGTCTCACATGGCTCCCTATTCCCTATATAGTGCACTACAGTACGAAGTAGAGTGATCCATCATGAAGACATTCACAGTACAGTATGAATCTCACAGTGATTAAAACAGACACCACCAACACCACGTCTCATATCATGCTACCTACCCTCTTTAGCCCCATTCAACATGTCACTGATATGGATCATCCTTAGTTTCCTAGGACAGATGACATTAACATGGACGTGGCTTTCGTGGAATCCCAGTGGCTAAACATGGGAGGTGGCACGATACGGGTCCACAGTGTCTGTTTGAGTCAGTCCATTAAAGTGAAGAACAGCATTTAGAGGAACATTGTGTGTTTTTCTCCATATATGATTTGACTCTCGTCATCCAATCTCCTTGGACTCTCTCTCTCTCTCTCTCTCTCTCTCTCTCTCTCTCTCTCTCTCTCTCTCTCTGGACAAGGTGGATGGCAACGAAGTCATAAGGTGAGGATGACGAAGAACGCCTTCATCAATCTCACTTCACGCAACACCACACACAAACACAAACACACACCCACACACACACACACACACACACACACACACACACACACACACACACACACACACACACACACACACACACACGATCCATTAGGCTTGTGCTGTTAATAAAAGGTCATTGCATAACGTTAGTGACCCAGTGATATCATGTGGAGACGTTATGCATCATGATCTAAATGAGCATAGAAAGATTGTAGAGGCAGCTGACTAGAGCCAAGAGGCATAGTGGGCCTGTGTCTGTCTCTCTCTCTGTGTGTGTGTGTGTGTGTGTGTGTGTGTGTGTGTGTGTGTGTGTGTGTGTGTGTGTGTGTGTGTGTGTTGCTTAACAAACGGATGCATAATTACTGATAAAATACAAGAGGTCATTTGATTTGACAGAATAGAGGATAACTAGACCACAGCCCAACACAGATAGCATAGCGACATAGACACTGTATTGTACATGGAGCTATATCTAGGCCTATGGGGTCTATACCAATAGCCACTGTATTGTACATTAAAGGGATCCTTCGGGATTTTGGCAATGAGTCCATTTATCTACTTCCCCCGAGTCAGATGAACTCGTGGATACTATTTATATGTCTCTGTGTTCAGTATGAAGGAAGTTAGAGTTAGTTTCGGGGGCCAATGCTAACTAGCGTAATGACTGCAGTCATTACACTAACACTAGTTAGTAATTGAGCTAGCGATAGTTAGCAACTTCCTTCAAATTGCACGCAGAGACATAAAAATGGTATCCACAAGATCATTAGACTCAGGGGAAGTACTGTAGATAAAGGGCCTCATTGCCAAAATCCCAAAGTAACCCTTTATGCTTTATCTAGGCCTTTGGGGTCCATACCAATAGACACTGTATTGTACATGGAGCTGTATGTTTACCTATACCCCACTGTATTGTACATGGAGCTGTATGTTTACCTATACCCCACTGTATTGTACATGGAGCTATATGTTTACCTATACCCCACTGTATTGTACATGGAGCTGTATGTTTACCTATACCCCACTGTATTGTACATGGAGTTGTATGTTTACCTATACCCCACTGTATTGTACATGGAGTTGAGTGTTTGTCTATACCCCACTGTATTGTACATGGAGCTATATGTTTACCTATACCCCACTGTATAGTACATGGAGTTGAGTGTTTGTCTATACCCCGCTGTATTGTACATGGAGTTGTATGTTTGTCTATACCCCACTGTATTGTACATGGAGTTGTATGTTTGTCTATACCCCACTGTATTGTACATGAAGTTGTATGTTTGTCTATACCCCACTGTATTGTACATGGAGCTGAGTGTTTACCTATACCCCACTGTATTGTACATGGAGCTGAGTGTTTACCTATACCCCACTGTATTGTACATGAAGTTGTATGTTTGTCTATACCCCACTGTATTGTACATGGAGCTGAGTGTTTACCTATACCCCACTGTATTGTACATGGAGCTGAGTGTTTACCTATACCCCACTGTATTGTACATGGAGCTGAGTGTTTACCTATACCCCACTGTATTGTACATGGAGCTGAGTGTTTACCTATACCCCACTGTATTGTACATGGAGTTGTATGTTTACCTATACCCCACTGTATTGCACATGGAGTTGTATGTTTGTCTATACCCCACTGCATTGTACATGGAGCTGAGTGTTTGCCTATACCCCACTGTATTGTACATGGAGCTGAGTGTTTACCTATACCCCACTGTATTGTACATGGAGCTGTATGTTTACCTATACCCCACTGTATTGTACATGGAGCTATATGTTTACCTATACCCCACTGTATTGTACATGGAGCTGAGTGTTTACCTATACCCCACTGTATTGTACATAGAGTTGTGTGTTTACCTATACCCCACTGTATTGTACATGGAGCTATATGTTTACCTATACCCCACTGTATTGTACATGGAGCTGTATGTTTACCTATACCCCACTGTATTGTACATGGAGTTGTATGTTTACCTATACCCCACTGTATTGCACATGGAGTTGTATGTTTGTCTATACCCCACTGCATTGTACATGGAGCTGAGTGTTTACCTATACCCCACTGTATTGTACATGGAGCTGAGTGTTTACCTATACCCCACTGTATTGTACATGGAGCTATATGTTTACCTATACCCCACTGTATTGTACATGGAGGTATATGTTTACCTATACCCCACTGTATTGTACATGGAGCTATATGTTTACCTATACCCCACTGTATTGTACATGGAGCTATATGTTTACCTATACCCCACTGTATTGTACATGGAGCTATATGTTTACCTATACCCCACTGTATTGTACATGGAGCTGTGTGTTTACCTATACCCCACTGTATTGTACATGGAGCTATATGTTTACCTATACCCCACTGTATTGTACATGGAGCTATATGTTTACCTATACCCCACTGTATTGTACATGGAGCTATATGTTTACCTATACCCCACTGTATTGTACATGGAGCTGTGTGTTTGCCTGTTGGGTATTTGTCATTTGGAGAACCCTCACTGATAAAACATTGAACTAAAAACCAGCCTCACCTCCGCAGAAGCATTGATAAGTTCAATGCAGCATACCACTTTTCTTTATACTATGCCCGCATTTATAGCCATAATTGTTTTTAGAAATGTTTGTAATAACTCAAAACGGA
Organism: Salmo salar; assembly: GCF_965601325.2. Taxonomy (NCBI): domain Eukaryota; kingdom Metazoa; phylum Chordata; class Actinopteri; order Salmoniformes; family Salmonidae; genus Salmo; species Salmo salar. Next base: position 26,499,306 of record NC_138302.1, on the reverse strand, counting down.
AAATGAAACTGTCAGACACACAAAGTTAATTTCCACCAACGTCTGTAAGACAGAACTATTTGTTTGAGCTGCTCATCATGTTTTTTTCTCGCTTGCTTCATTTAGCTGTGGTTAGACAACCACCGTAAGAAGTCCTTAATTAACTAAATGAAGACTAAGAGAACCCTGACAATTAGCGGCTCGAGTAGGATTCCTCAAATAAATGCCGCTTCCTTGACAGTTCAGCGTAATTACTTTCCTACACGTTTTTTATTTATTTTATATTTTAGCGCCAGAGTATGAATTGGCAGGCATGTATTTGAGGGGAAGAGATATGTCTCTGTGAAAACCACAGCGAGATGGAGATACATCTATCGAGACCACATGAGACAGAAACCAGGGCTGCGTCCCAAAAGGCACTCTATTCCCTATACAGTGCACTACTTTTGATCAGAGCTCTCTCTTTTTCCGTCTCTCTCTCTCTCTCTCCCTCTCTCTTTCTTTTGGAGAGTAGAATGGGAGTTATATTGGGCTTCTATCCCCATTTCAGAGATAAACTCAACAACCCTACACCCAGCAGTGTAGTAAGAATGTCATACCTCATGGATATCCATTTCCACCAGTCAAAATTGACTGTGCAGTTTGTACTGTAAATCCTTTTTTTGGTCTATGATCCAATGACCTTGCTTTAAGCGTCACCAAAACGGAGGCACTTACTCACAATTAGGGTTGTAAAATTCTCAGGTTTTCACAAAACTATCCTGTTGGGAGAACAACGGTTCGAGGAATCCCTGTTTATTCCTTCCTGATTCCGGGATTCCTCCAACCTGGATTTCTGGAAACCTTAGGAATTTTGCAACCGTCAACACCCAAACCTTACAGTAAACCTCAGACCCAAACACCTTGCTTGTCGCTTAAGTTCTTTACATCGGCAGTCATATTGTTACGATCGTCATCATCGTCGTCATGGCGACGGCATTACCTGTGATATTCTCCTGCTTGGGGATAATTCCGTGGGTGGGCGTCGATAAACAATCCTCATCATCGTTGCGCGGCGACACCTGAACGGCTACCTCCACGGGGCGTCTCGACGGGTGTTTGTCTCGGCATTTGTTTGAGGAGGGACGGGGCGAGGCGAGGGAAACGGCGGAGGGCGACCGCCTGTGCCCATCGTCTAAAGTTTTGTCCGTGCAGGGGGCGCCGCGGCACTGCCGCCTCTTGTGCTCGATGAAGAGCAGGATGTGGGCAAGAGGGAAGCGGGCGTGGCACTGGCCGCAGGTGAGCAGGTCCTGGTCCCCCTTGAGGAGGATCCTGTTGTCCCCATGCTGGCCCAGCCTGGGGTGGTCCTCGTGCTCCTTGTCTGGGGGGAGAACGGCCGACAGGGGCTCAGCTGGAGAGGAGAGAGAGGAGGGGAGATAGACAGTTATACTTCTATACAGAATACATAACAGGGTTGAAATGAGGACAATGAGATTTCATCCAAGGCAGCTGACAAACTGTGGTGGAGAGTTAGATAATTTATAGACCGTGGACACAAAACACTGATTGAGATCTACACTCAAGTATCATTTTAAGGAAGAGTGAGACACAGTATATAGGTTACTAAAGTGTTGCAAATCTGCATATGCATCTCTTGCTATCGTTTTAACTATTATTATCAGTGTTATTGTCATGATCATTTCCAGTGTTATAATGAATATCACCATAATCTAGAAGGCTCCTGTGGTTTATAGTGATTGCATTTCCAGGTGATGCACTGTCTTAGAAAAGGTATGAGAGACAGATTTGAAAGGGGGGGAAGGAAGGAAAGTAGGGAGGAAGGAAGGAAGGAAGAAGATTTAGACAAGACTACAGCTCTGTTTTTCGATAAGCCTGAAAGTGACACCGTTCAGTCAGCGTGCTGCTTGCTGCCTGAACGATTAAGGCGCTTGACCCTCTTTATTGTGCTGCCAATCTCGCGTTTTTAATGAACCTAACACCTCGGAGAATCAAAAAATAGATTCTAATTTGAGTTCAAGATGATTGGACCCCATTTTCGTTAAAAGTGCTGGGATCTCGTGAACCGAGGTTAGATATTGAGGGGTGTATGTGGAGTAGGTCCCTGAAGTATACAAGCAGTCAAGGAGCATTTTTTTAAAAATAGTTCATCTAGCTACAGTAAACGACATCTCGAGGCCCAACTGGGATGTTAAGATAAAATGTGATGAATTCTCGCCGTCTGTTCTGAATTCTGTTGTTAAATTCTGTGTCGGGTCAGACGAGAAGGAGGCAGGGAGGAGGGGCTGAAGGAATATTTTTCCTTCTTATTTGAGTTTAATTCCTACAGCTTATGCTGTCAGGACATAGCAGTCTGACTGAGGCTCTGTGCGAAAAAGTCTACCTTCAAACCCAAATAATCGAATTTGTTGTATAGGCAACTGGTTACAAAAATAAGTTACAATAAATAAAAAGTATATATTATTCCTCAACATCCAAGTGAGCACCAGAATTTCAGCTGACTGAACTTAATCAAAGAACTACTGAAATTAGGAAACAGGCTATTAAATAGCTATTACCTAATTATAACATGGTAATGATCCCTTATTTCACGTACCCTAGCTGCTATTGCAGGGATTCATACAACGCAGCCTATATGGACAAGGAGGAATCTTACTTGAATGGAAGCTATTTTCAATAGGCCATAACGAGCTATTCAAATACTTCAAACTATGCATGTAAATAACAGAGTATTCAATTTGAATAATTTTACCATGCATTTGCAAGTAAGGCTGTACTCCTACAGGCCTATACGTCTCATTTGTCATATTTGAATGATGAACTAGGTCCCTCGTGAGAATGTGGATATAACTAAGGATTTGGCATTTAGGATACATTTTTGTCATATTTTGACATTTAATTGAAAGAAACTGTGATAGACTAAGATGTTGTTGAAATAGGAGACTAATATATCTCGAAGAGTGAATAGGCATGCAATATGCTCTAGGGTCGAATGTGAGGCTACTTAACTGAAAACAATGCATATCACAGAGGTAGCCTACAGTGGCCTATGGATGTTTGAAATGATGTCACATTTCTTGCAGAAAATAAAACGTTCTCAGCTGGCTATTGTTTTATCCATCTTCGAATGAAACGGAAAATACTGCATATCCATGAAGAAATCTATTCAAATGATTCCTATTTAATTGATTTGGAATACTATGATAGGTCTATTGATAAGATATCACAACGGCATAACAAGGAACACCAAATATACGACCACGAAAAACTGCGCTTGGTCTAGCAGGCAAAGTAGATAAAGCAATAAAGTAGCCTAGATCAAGTTCAAGTTCATCGACGTGTATGTCCACAATCATATTCTGCCCCCTACCGGCGCCGTCCTTAAATATACTACAATTGAAGGCATATGTTACGAGAACCTAATTTGCTTCCTCCGAGAATTGAATGGTAAAAGGGAAACATTGTAGCGATTTACAGAATATGTGGAACAAAATATATATATATTTTTTTTACGGAAAATCATATTATTTAAAATCGTTTCCAAATGATCTATCCCCGGTAACTTAAAAAAAAGAAATTAGCAGTTGAAAACATGCTATTATACACCACGGCATAAACAGCATAAAAGCAATAGCTTATTGAATATACATTTATAACTCATAAATTACTCTAAAACACCACTTCAGTATGCCTGCCCAAATGTAATATGTTATTGCATAAAAGCCTAACCTCCCGTGTCCCCTCTCTGAAATTAACCTCTTCGTTAAATGTAACGTACCGGAGTGTCCAATAGTAGATTTAATAGAACGTCTCCAATTAGTCCAATGCTTATTGTATCCATTCCCATTAACTCATGATGTAAACGATAACAGTGTAATTGGATCACTAGGTTATACGGAGGTGCAGTGGTATTCTTGGATCGTGAACTCTATCCTATATCCCTCGATGTCAAAGCTGGCTAGGTTCCACACACGAGGTCTTCTGTATGGGCTATGAGTATGTAAACACCCTTTCTCCCCATTCAAAAAGAAAACATCTCTCGGAAAAAAATCTACGCTATCAAACAAATAGTAATAACAAAGTGGAATTGCTTATTTGGGGATAAACTTTGCTTCTCGTAGCATATTCCATATCGGAAACTGATATGACTAAATATATATATCCACAGGATACCTTGATAGGCAAAGGTATCCCTCCACTACAGCCTAGATGTCCTTTAATAGCGAAAGAAGCCTGTGTTGTAGCATCGGCACATACATGCAAAATAGAATTATACGTTATTGTTCACCAAATATACAATATTTTCCAAGGTCCAACTTTTTTCGATAGAAAGTTATCCGATTCAATGACAGCGTTCTTTGGCACGCTTTTAAGTTATGTCCACGGGTCCGCGTCATGTCCAGTTGTCTACAAACATTCTCCAAATAAATTGAGAAGAGGCTGTGTGTGTTCTAGTTTGCCAGATTATAGAAGAAGCAATTTTCAATTCTACTTACGCGAAAACTCCCGCTTGCTCAAGTGCTGGGGTTTGCCTTGCTTGCGGCGAGACATGTTGGTAAGTGGTGGCGTTCAGCTTAGTTCACATTGGCAGAGGCGTCCTACAATGTAATAGACTCCAGATAAAATATCTTCATCGATGCGTTTGACATCCCAAAAAAATGAATTATAGATCACATCACGATGACGCGCGGGGTACGGGCTGTGCGGCAGTCTTCATTACTTTTTTGCAGAGACCGAGAGAGGGATATGAGCAAAGCCCCCTGAGCTGCAAGTTCAAGTGCGGACGTGACGTTCCTACGAACTTGAACGTCAGTCGATGGATGGACATAGATATACAACACATGGGCAGGGCAAAGCTGGGGAGTAGGAGGTGGAGATAGAATAACAAAACCAATGGACAGTCATTACGGGATCCGTATATGAAAAAAGAAAGGGACCCCGAAGACGCCAATGGACAGAGAGATCAGGGGGGCCGGGCCAATAGAGAAGGAGAGAGCGAGAGAGAGAGATTGGAAATGAAGGTGAACCTTGGGATACAGCACATCCAAGTGGAAGGATTCTTGGCAACAAATATGGAGAAAATATGGGACCATTGTATATGATCCTAAGAATAAATATGAACCATTACCCTATTACTGCATGGAAAACAACAATTTATAGTGGAGAGGAAAGGATGCGAGTGCACTTTACGGATCGATTTAATTGGATATAATAAAGTAAATAGTCCTATTTAATTAATTTTGGACATCGATCTCCGTGCCTTCGGTAACCAATGGGTTAAAGAAAAGTACGTTACAATGATACAGCACGATAGGCTATAAGCTTTATTAAATAGGCTATATTTAAGAATGTCATATTTTAGCAGTCCATAGGCTACCACCATATTTTAGCAGTCCATAGGCTACCACCATATTTTAGCAGTCCATAGCCTACCACCATATTTTAGCAGTCCATAGGCTACCACCATATTTTAGCAGTCCATAGGCTACCACCATATTTTAGCAGTCCATAGGCTACCACCATATTTTAGCAGTCCATAGCCTACCACCATATTTTAGCAGTTCATAGGCTACCACCATATTTTAGCAGTTCATAGGCTACCACCATATTTTAGCAGTCCATAGGCTACCACCATATTTTAGCAGTCCATAGCCTACCACCATATTTTGTCCACTAAATAATACCCTAATGTTGGTTCTTGCGCAAAAGCACTCCACATCTTGCACTAACGATATCATATTACGACGTCACATTATAGGCCTACATTCCATTTTAAAGGTTAATAAATCCTAAAATAACTAGGCCTATCAAATCATTATCATTATCAAATCATTTAAGTTTATTGGTAGCGGTGTTCCGAAGACTGTCAACACCAACAGGCCTATAACAGGCAGGTTATTTCATCAAGTGGACACTTTTGACATTTTAATTTAATTTCGAAGCATGTCGACATGAGAAAATAGATATTCGTATTGTTTTTGCTATCAGATGATCACTATCACTATCACACTATCACTATTCAATGAAGTAAAATAGCCTACACTAAAATACAGATATACTGTAGGCTACAGTACACCTGTTATTATTCGTTTCTCGTGGACTTGAGTTGTCATGCCATCTTGAAGACAATTCATAGGCTACTACTTCAAAGAAATATATATATATATATATTTCACATACTTCTCTTCATTGTTTTAATGCCCCTTGCATTATTTTTTATTTTTTTAAGTTTAACCTACATTTCCCATATGAACAAAAGTCGACTATAATAAAATAAGAAGCCTAATTAACAAATAGGTTAATTATGTGCTTTTTCCTCATAAGGAAATGTATTTGTGTAGTCTAATCCACATGCGTAAAATGATCGTTGCCCACTGAGATAAAAAAAATATATAGGACATATTTCTGTTCATATGGCCCACTGTTAGTGTAATATAGTGTCATATTTCACACAATGTAAACATGCTAATTAAAATGTTTGATACATCGTAATATAGCCTAAATTACAGGCGAGCCAAACAAACAAAACAGGCTAAAACTGGAGATGTTATCAGCTTCGCAGAAGTTTTTTAGTTTTAGTTTTTGGAAACGAAACTATTTTAATGTAAGCAGTGTGCGCTTTGACAGGCTACTGTTGACAGCTTACTTGCGCTTGGCCTCTGCGTCTTAGGAACCCTGTGGTAGCGTGTAGCCTTCTACTGCACCATCACACGTCTATACAACGGCGCATCCTAGCGGTCCTTTGCTAATACTGCGAAGGAGACATGGTTTGAAGCCCACCCTGCACTTTACATTATCTTCCAGTGGATGATGCTAAAGGATCATAGTATAATCCACATCTGCCTTGCATAGTGCTTGCTCCTGTAGCCTATAGTTTACATTAGACACAGTTCGACACAGTTCAAAGAGCCATTCGACATGGTTCAATTTAAGCTATTTCTTGTGTGCTTTGTACAAATAATTGTATTATTAATGAATTGTTATTATCAATTCGGTCTTCTCATTGGAACCCGTTTTACTTCTATGTGCATAAATGAACAGCAGTTGCCTGGATTTTAAACTAAGGGAGATCAAACTAGGGGAGGTTCTCAAATGGAAAGAAGTCCTTCCTCTCCCTGAAACGGATTAGTGGTCCAGGGTCGAGTAGTGGAGGATAGTGTCAATTCGTTTGTAGGTGAACAGAGGTCTTATGCACAAGAATATCCTCCTGTTGGCTAGTGCAAAAGTGTTTTAAAATCTGCCACCCATTTGAATCAGCTGTTGTTTTCTTAGAGGAGAAAATAATGCACACATTTAAAAATATACTCTTCTTATCCTTTCCTTTATGAAATGTCTTGCACGACGAGATGAATTATACCCGAACAAAAATATAAACGCAACATATAAAGTGTTGGTCCCATGTTTCATGAGCTGAAATAAAAACTACCTCATCCCCATACTATATTTATTTATTTATCTTGCTCCTTTGTACCCCAGTATCTCTACTTGCACTTTCATCTTCTGCACATCTACCATTCCAGTGTTTAATTGCTATATTGTAGTTACTTCGCCACCATGGCCTATTTATTGCTTTAACTCCCTTATCTTACCTCATTTGCACTCACTGTATATAGACTTTTATTTTTATTTTTTCTACTGTAGTGTTGTTGTATGTGTCGAACTGCTATGCTTTATCTTAGCCAGGTCGCAGTTGCAAATGAGAACTTGTTCTCAACTAGCCTACCTGGTTAAATAAAGGTGAAATAAAAAAAAATTAAAACACAAGTATTCACACCGCTGAGTCAATACATGTTAGAATTCCCTTTGGCAGTGATTACAGCTGTGAGTCATTCTGGGTAAGTCGCTTAAAGCTTTCCACACCTGGATTATACAATATTTGCACATAATTATTTAAAAAATTTGTCAAGCTCTGTCAAGTTGGATGTTGATCGTTGATCTTGCCATAGATTTTCAAGCCGATTTAAGTCAAAACTGTAGCTAGGTCACTCAGGAACATTCAATGTTGTCTTGGTAAGCAATATATTTGGCCTTGTGTTGAAGGTTATTGTCCTCCTGAAAGGTAAATTTGTCTCCCAGTGTCTGTTGGAAACAGACTGAACTAGCTTTTCCTCTAGCACTTTGCCTGTGCTTAGTTACATTCCATTTATTTTTATGCCTTGTGTTGAAGGTTATTGTCCTCATGAAAGGTAAATTTGTCTCCCAGTGTCTGTTGGAAACAGACTGAATCAGCTTTTCCTCTAGCACTTTGCCTGTGCTTAGTTACATTCCATTTATTTTTATCCTAAACAACTCCCTAGTCCTTGCCAATGACAAGCATTCCCATAACATGATGCAGCCATCACCATGCTTGAAAATATGAAGAGTGGTACTCAGGACATGAAGTTAATTTCTTAGCCAATGTTTTGCAGTTTTACTTTAGTACATTATTGCAAATAGGATGCACGTTTTGGAATATTTTTTATTCTGTACAGGCTTCCTTCTTTTCAGAATTAGATGTTCATCGATGTTTGTTCCAAACTTCACATTTTGATGTGTTAAGGTTACATTTAGGCATTAACTCTGCATATTTAAGGTTAGGGTTACATTTTGGCATTAACTCCGAATTCGAAAAGTTTGGCACTAACTCTGAATGGTTAAGGTAATGGTTAAGGTTTAGGATAGGCTTAAAACAAAAATAATACAATAAAATCATTCTATCACTGGACTTGATCATGCAACCTTTCAAATCAAAGGCAGATGCTTGCACCCATCCACCATCTCTTTTCCACACACCACAACAAAACCAAAACCTACTTGAAGGTAACAGCACTCACTGTTACCCCTAGTTGCTGGGTTCCAAGTCATCTCCCAACGTCCTCAGACATGGATGGACATCGAATTCTGACTTGTATCACAAGTGACCTGCCTGCATCCTCAGTTTTCTCTTATCACAGCCATTAAACTCTGTAACTGTTTGAAAGTCACCATTGACCTCATGGTGAAATTCCTGAGAGGTTTCCTTCCTCTCCGGCAACTGTGTTAGGAAGGACATCTGTATCTTTGTAGTGACTGGGGGTATTGACACACCATCCAAAGTGTAATTAATAACTTCACCATGCTCAAAGGGATATTCAATGTCTTCTTTTTTTAATCCATCTAGCAATAGGTGACCTTCTTTGCGAAGCATTGGAAAACCTCCCTGGTCTTTGTGATTGAATCTGTGTTTGCAATTCACTGCTCGACTGAGGGACCTTACAAGCAATTGTCTGTGTGGGGTACAGAGATGAGGTAGTCATTCAAAAAAGTCTGCTTTCCAACAGACACTGGGAGACAAATTCACCTTTCAGCAGGACAATAATCTAAAACACAAGGCGAAATATACACTGGTGTTGCTTACCAAGTTGACATTGAATGTTCTTGAGTGGCCTAGGTACAGTTTTGACTTAAATCGACTTGAAAATCTATGGCAAGACTTGAAAATGCTTGTCTATCACTGATCAACAACCAACTTGACAGAGCTTGAAGAATTTAAAAAATAATAATGTGCAAATATTGTACAAATCCAGGTTTTTTGTGTGTAGATGGGTGAGAAAGAAATACATCTATTTAGCCAATTTAGAATTCAGGCTGTAACACAACAAAATGTGGAATAATTCAAGGGTTATGAATGCTTTCTGAAGGCAATGAGCATTGGTACGTGCATTTTTGTCTCTGACTGTCTGTCCGTCTGAGTGTCTGCTCCTCTCTCGTCTATCCCCGCCGGTGTGCCTGCCCGTTCTTCAGTCTAAGCCCGTGTCACAGCGAGCCAGGAATGATGGATGACAATTGAGCCAGACACGGAGTGAACAAGATAAGATTGCATTGTACAGCTGAAAAATCTATAGTGAATAGAGACTAAAACAAGACCTACGTCCCACTGGTATGGCAGGCTGCCAGGTCCAATCCGTCAGCCCCCCTCCATCACCACTAACACCTGTCCCAGGGGGTGGCATGCTGCTCACATGGGGGAGAGGAGTCACCTAGCTGGGGGTTTCCTTCTTAGGACAGTTGGAGGAGGAATAAAACCGATATGGAAAAAGTAGTCGGTGGACCACACTAAGTAAAATATGTGTTCGAAAAAAATAAGGGTTTTGTTTAATACAATAATAACATTCTTCATTGAACTTCCAGTCTTTCTCTATTCACAAGTCTTCAGGTCTTTAAAAAAAAGCTTTCCTCTGGGTCCTCTAACAGACTCGCAGAAGACCATGGCTGGGTTTCAATTCAGCCAGATGTTCTCTCCCCCCTGCACTCGTTCTCTCCCTGTCTCGCTGTCAGGACTGATGGAACTGGATAGGGGAAAGCAATGTGGCGGAACCTAGGTGGAGCTGTTTCTTTTACCTATACAGTAACATGCAGACCCATAAAAAAGGAGTGAACAAGGTCAGAGAAGGAGGAACATCTAGCTGGAATGAAACACAGCCAACTTGGCTTGGGTCTGGGGCAGTGGACCCTCTCCCCATAAACTAGAATAGAGTGTTACCACCCACCACAGAAGTATTGCTCTCTCTCTCTTCCCTAAATGGTTTTACAATAACAGCAGTGGAATGGGACTTTAACGACTCGTTTTATGCCCTGATTAATATGGTGGCAGAGAGATTTGTCATTAGTGTGCTGAACTGGGCTGTGGTTCTGACTGCTAACGAGGAGAAGGGGAGTGTCCTATGCTCCTTCGGGTTGAGAAAATCTCTTTCAAGCCTAAAAATATAGCCTGGTCCGCGATCTGTTTGCGCTGCCTTGCCTCAATGACCATGGGAGTTGGCAAGATAGCACAAACAGGTCTGGGACCACAGGATGTAAAAACATAGTTGGCAGGGAGGAAATAATAATAATAATAATTAGGTGGGCGAATACATTTGTTGTATTTTACACATGTACAAGATTGTATTATATACATTTGTTGTATTTTACACGTGTACAAGAGTGTATTATATACATGTGTCAATTGGAAATGTGTTTTTTACATATCCAAACTCCCCCTGAGACACCCTCAGAGACTGGGGGATAGAGTGACATAGTCAGACAGATAATTATAGTGGAATTATAGCGGTGTATAGTAGTGGTACATTGTTGTAATGCTAATATAACAACTAGTAGTCTGTCAATTATGACATTATTTAAATACAAACTATACTATTGTGAGATGAAATTGCAATTCCATTCTATCAGTTCCATAGTTGCATATGATATACAATATTGGGTCATTAGGTATTGGCCTACTGTATCTCATATTGATCTATCTGGGGTTTGTGGACCGGAGCCAATTTACCGGAGAGTTTCTGTCTTGCAGTCTCTGCTCTATCTGACCCGTGACTCAGTGTGCATCGAACATGGAGCCAGAGAGGGATGGAGAGATAGATGGAGAGAGATGAAGTAGGAGGAAAAGAAAGAGGACATTTTAAAGAAGAGCATACAAATCAGTGCATTGGAAATTAGTTCTACAACATTTCCATTGATCATCTGATGCTTGTTTTACATTTCTGAAATGATCAACCTTGCAATGTTACTCAGATGTAATCCTGCTTGTACAAGAGAGAGTGGTACTTACATTGTCAACCAGTAGGTGGCAGTGTGAGATACTGCATCATGAATACCAGGTACCCCATGAGACTACCTGGTTCACTCAGAATGCACTCAGATAAGCACATAATGTTGAGCTGAGGGAGGTTTCCACTCTAGATAGAATACATTGAGATAACTACATAATGTTGAGCTGAGGGAGGTTTCCACTCTAGATAGAATACATTGAGATAACTACATAATGTTGAGCTGAGGGAGGTTTCCACTCTAGATAGAATACATTGAGATAACTACATAATGTTGAGCTGAGGGTGGTTTCCACTCTAGATAGAATACATTGAGATAACTACATAATGTTGAGCTGAGGGAGGTTTCCACTCTAGATAGAATACATTGAGATAACTGCATAATGTTGAGCTGAGGGAGGTTTCCACTCTAGATAGAATACATTGAGATAACTACATAATGTTGAGCTGAGGGAGGTTTCCACTCTAGATAGAATACATTGAGATAACTACATAATGTTGAGCTGAGGGAGGTCTCCACTCTAGATAGAATACATTGAGATAACTGCATAATGTTGAGCTGAGGGAGGTCTCCAGAGTTTACACTGTAAGTGAGCTATGGAATCAGACTTTGAATATCAAACATGGAAGTGTTTATACAGCTAATACTGATGTAGGATATCCATCAATATTATAGCATTATGGTAAATATGGGATCGAGGGACCAGCTTTCTAATTGGTTCCCCAAATGTCGAGGGAGAGACAGAGACAGAGAGAGACAGAGAGTGAGAGAGAGAGAGAGAGAGAGACAGAGAGAAACAGAGAGAGACAGAAAGAGAGAGCGAGAGACAGAACGAGAGAGAGAGAGAGAGAGAGAGAGACGGTGAATGTGTGCGACCGACAATGTGCCGCTAGGAGAAGGATTGAACGGTTGTGTGTGCATGTGTGTGCATCCGTGAGTGTGCCTGTGTGTGACAGATTTAAGAGTAATTCTGAAGGGGACAGCAGCAGCAGCAGGGCTGAAGGGCTGAAGGTCCTGGCCTTAGTGAATTATTGACACCATAGAACGCTCAGCTTTGTGCGGGGCTCAGTATACATGTCACTTCCTGTTGCCAAAACACACCTCATAATGTAATGGAGGTATAGGCTTTGAAATCTGTCTGTCTGTCTGTCTGTCTGTCTGTCTGTCTGTCTGTCTGTCTGTCTGTCTGTCTGTCTGTCTGTCTGTCTGTCTGTCTGTCTGTCTGTCTGTCTGTCTGTCTGTCTGTCTGTCTGTCTGTCTGTCTGTCTGTCTGTCTGTCTGTCTGTCTGTCTGTCTGTCTGTCTGTCTGTCTGTCTGTCTGTCTGTCTGTGTGCATGGGGTGTGTGCGTGTTCATGTGTGTGGGATGTGTTTAAGTTAGGAGAGTAATCTGGTCATATGAGATACCTTTGGAAACGAGTTTCACTTGAGAGAAAGAGAGATACAGAGAGACAGAAAGATGACAAAACTCCTGCCCTTTCTGTCCCTTTTTCACAGTAACCCTGTTTTCAGAGCCGTAGAGGAAGTTTGTTCTTCATTGACAACCTCTCCACCGTACAGGCTATACTCTCTCCCCTCTGTCTCTCAATCACTCCCTCCATCAGCTCAATCCGTCCAGACTGCCAGGGCTCCATCAGGTGAATGTCAGCTGGGCTACAGATGCTGGGCGTGGCCCTGGCGATCATCGGCTGGCTGGGAAGTATCATCATCTGTACTCTGCCCATGTGGAAGGCAACAGCCATCTCACACCAAACTCTCACCGCTCAGGTTATCTGACATGGTTTATGGTGCATGGGCCAGAGGCCAGAGGCAGTGTAAGGTCTACGACTCCCTCCTGGCCTTGCTCCAGGACCTGCAGACCGCCAGGGCTCTGACCATCATCGCAATCATCGCCGGAGTGTTCGCCGTCCTGTTGGGCATCGCCGGGGGGAAGTGTATCAACTTAGTGGATGACGAGAGCTCCAAGACCAAGGTATCCAACGCTAGTGGGGTCGTCTTCCTCATCACTGCCCTCCTGGTCTTAGTCCCTGTCTGCTGGTCAACCAACACCATCATCCAAGACCAAGACTCCTACAACCCCCTTTCAGGCTACCAAAGGGAGCTGGGAGCCCCGCTCTACACCGGCTTGGGCCCCAATTGGTATTTTGAGGGTTCAATCATAATGATTACGTCGAGGCAGATGCCCCAGGGATAGAGTGGCCCACACTCATTGAATATGGCGCTTTTAAATGTTAGAGCAATCCTTAGTAAAGCCTTTCTCGTGAATGACCTCATTATGAACTATGATAAAATCATTGTGTAGGGTGATTTTAATATTCATGTTAACAAAAAGACTGTCTCCAAGGCCATTGAATTTATGAATCTTTTGAGCTCTATGGACTTTATCCAACATTATCCAACATGGCTATCCGTGGCTATACTCTGGACCTGGTTATTACCAAGGGGATTTCTATTGACATATCCTCTATTGTTGATGTTGCTTTATCTGATCCCCACAGTGTATTTTTGACTACCTTGTTGCTCATAGCACAGGGTAATACTGAACAGAAGTGGAGAATGTCAAAGTTGCAGGTCCATTGTGATATTCTAAGAGAGCAACTTGGCATACACAGTGCATTCGGAAAGTATTCAGACCCCTTGACTTTTCCCACATTTTCCCAAATACAGGTGTGCCAAGCTTGTAGGGTCATACCCAAGAGGACTCCAAACTTTAATCGCTGCCAAAGTTGCTTCAACAAAGTACGGAGTAAAGGGTCTGAATACTTATGTAAATGTGATATTTCAGTGTTTTATTTTTTAGAAATGTGCAAAAATTTCTGAAAACCTGTTTTTGCTTTGTCATTATGGGGTATTGTGTGTAGATTGATTAGGGAAAAAACGATTTAATCCATGTTAGAATAAGGCTGTAATGTAGCAAAATGCAAATGTTTTAATTTTTAATTTCACCTTTATTTAACCAGGTAGGCCAGTTGAGGACAAGTGCTCATTTACAACTGCGACCTGGCCAAGATAAAGCAAAGCAGTGAGACACAAACAACAACACAGTGTTACACATGGAACAAACAAATATACAGTCAATAACACAATAGAAAAGTCTATATACAGTGTGTGCAATTGAGGTAAGATAAGGGAGGTAAGGCAATAAATAGGCCATAGTGGGGAAATAATTACAATTTAGCAATTAAACACTGGAGTGATAGATGTGCAGAAGATGAATGTGCAAGTAGAGATACTGGGGTATGGGTAACAGTATGGGGATGAGGTAGTTGGATGGGCTATTTACAGATGGTCTATGTACAAGTGCAGTGATCAGTGAGCTGCTCTGACAGCTGGTGCTTAAAGATAGAGATGGAGATGAGTCTCCAGCTTCAGAGATCTTTGCAATTCGTTCCAGTCATTGGCAGCAGAGAACTGGAAGGAAAGGCAGCCAAAGGAGGAATTGGCTTTGGGGGTGACTAGTGAAATATACCTGCTGGAGCGCGTGCAATGAGTGGGTGCTGCTATGGTGACCAGTGAGCTAAGATAAAGCGACGCTTTAGCTAGCAAAGACGACCTGGAGCCAGTGGGTTTGGCGACGAATATGAAGTGAGGGCCAGCCAACGAGAGCATACAAGTGGTGAGTAGAATATGGGGCTTTGGTGACAAAACGGATGGCCCTGTGATAGACTGCATCCAATTTGTTGAGTAGAGTGTTGGAGGCTATTTTGTAAATTACATCGCCAAAGTCAAGGATTGGTAGGATAGTCAGCTTCACGAGGGTATGTTTGGCAGCATGAATGAAGGATGCTTTGTTGCAAAATAGGAAGCTGATTCTAGATTTAATTTTGGATTGGAGATACTTAATGTGAGTCTGGAAGGAGAGTTTACAGTTTAACTTGACACCTAGGTATTTGTAGTTGTCCACATAGTCAGAACCGTCCAGAGTAGTGATGCTGGATGGGCGGGCAGGTGCGGGCAGCGATCGGTTGAAGAGCATGCATTTAGTTTTACTTGCAGGAGAGTTGTATGGCATTTAAGCTCGTCTGGAGGTTAGTTAACACAGTGTCCAAAGAAGGGCCAGAAGTAGACAGAATGTTGTTGTCTGTGGAGCGGTGGATCAGAGAATCAGCAAGAGTGACATCATTGATGTATCTAGAGAAAAGAGTCGGCCTGAGAATTGAACCCTGTGGCACCCCCATAGAGACTGCCAGAGGTCCGGACAACAGGCCCTCCGATTTGACACACTGAACTCTGTCTGAGAAGTAGTTGGTGAACCAGGCAAGGCAGTCATTTCAGAAACCAAGGCTGTTGAGTCTGCCGATAAGAATGTGGTGATTGACAGAGTCGAAAGCCTTGGCCAGGTCGATGAGTACTGCTGCACAGTAGTCTCTTATCGATGGCAGTTATGATATCGTTTAGGACCTTGAGCGTGGCTGAGGTGCATCCATGACCAGCTCGAAAACCAGATTGCATAGCGGAGAAGGTACGGTGGGATTCGAAATGGTCGGTGATCTGTTTGTTAACTTGGCTTTCGAAGACCTAAGAAAGGCAGGGTAGGATAGATTTAGTTCTGTAACAGTTTGGATCTAGAGTGTCTCGGGGATGACCGCGGCAGCTTTCCAATCTTTGGGGATCTCAGACGATACGAAAGAGAGATTGAAAAGGCTAGTAATAGGGGTTGCAACAATTGCGGCGGATCATTTTAGAAAGAGAGGGTCCAGATTGTCTAGTCCAGCTGATTTGTAGGGGCCCAGATTTTGCAGCTCTTTCAGAACATCAGCTATCTGGATTTGGGTGAAGGAGAAATGGGGGAGGCTTTGGCAAGTTGCTGTGGGGGGTGCAGGGCCGTTGACCAGGGTTGGGGTAGCCAGGTGGAAAGCATAGCCAGTCGTAGAAAAATGCTTATTGAAAGTATTTCCTAGCCTAAGTGCAGTGGGCAGCTGGAGGAGGTGCTCTTTTTCTCCATGGACTTTACAGTGTCCCAGGACTTTTTGGAGTTTGTGCTACAGGATGCAAATTTCTGTTTGAAAAAGCTAGCCTTTGCTTTCCTAACTGCCTGTGTATATTGGTTCCTAACTTCCCTGAAAAGTTGCATATCACGGGGGCTATTCAATGCTAATGCAGTACGCCACAGGATGTTTTTGTGCTGGTCTAGGGCAGTCAGGTCTGGAGTGAACCAAGGGCTATAACTTTTCCTGGTTCTAAATTTTTGGAATGGGGCATGCTTATTTAAGATAGTCAGGAAAGCACTTTTAAAGAATAACCAGGCATCTTCTACTGACGGAATGAGGTCAGTATCCTTCCAGAATACCCGGGACAGGTCGATTAGAAAGGTCTGCTCGCTGAAGTGTTTTAGGGAGCATTTGACAGTGATGAGGGGTGGTCGTTTGACCGCAGACCCATTACGGACGCAGGCAATGAGGCAGTGATCGCTGAGATCCTGGTTGAAGACAGCAGAGGTTTATTTGGAGGGCAGGTTGGTCAGGATGATATCTATGAGCGTGCCCGTGTTTACGGATTTGGGGTTGTACCTGGTAGGTTCATTGATAATTTGTGTGAGATTGAGGGCATCTAACTTAGATTGTAGGACTGCCGGGGTGTTAATTAAGCATGTCCCAGTTTAGGTCACCTAACAGTACGAGCTCTGAAGATAGATGGGGGGCAATCAATTCACATATGGTGTCCAGGGCACAGCTGGGGCAGAAGGTGGTCTATAGCAAGCGGCAACGGTGAGAGACTTGTTTCTGGAAAGGTAGATTTTTAAGTAGAAGCTCAAATTGTTTGGGCACAGACCTGGATAGTATGACAGAACTCTGCAGGCTATCTCTGCAGTAGATTGCAACTCAGCCCCCTATCTTGTCGGAAAATGTTATAGTTAGGGATGGAAATTTCAGGATTTTTGGTGGCCTTCCAAAACCAGGATTCAGACACGGCTAGGACATCTGGGTTGGCAGAGTGTGCTAAAGCAGTGAATAAAACAAACTTAGGGAAGAGGCTTCCAATATTAACATGCATGAAACCAAGGCTTTTACGGTTACAGAAGTCAACAAATGAGAGCGCCTGGGGAATGGGAGTGGAGCTAGGCGCTTCAGGGCCTGGATTAAATGCGGAAATGTGGAAACAGTGAACGGACCTAAATACTTTCCAAATGCACTGTATAACTAGGCAATAAAAAATGCCATACTGACAAATTTTTCTAACTTGATCACTAATAATCAGAATAATTTCAGTCTTCTTTTCGACCATTGATGGCTTGATAAATCCTACCTTCGCATGCAGTGCTTTATTTGTAAATCGATAGGTCCCAGAACACATAGTGAGCGCGGGGGTGGGGGGGGTATCCGGGGAGCTCTGAGGTCCCAGAACACATTGAGAAAAAAAGTGTCAAACACAACGTAGCAGCGCAGCAAACAGAGTGAAGAGCCAAGTAGCCTACTGTCTATGGTGGTGAAACAGACAGCACTCTCCAAAGTGCTTATTAATTCAAGGCATTTTAGATGTCACTGCAGTATGCCCACATACTTGAGTATAGCTGCGGGGCTTACACAAGTCCGAATTTCTAGACATCAATGTACAGCAATTTTTAGACGTCGCTGCAGAACACACGCCGTCTGCATATGCACACATACACAGCAGCGGGGCTTACAAGATCCACATTTCATATCATTTTCAAGACATCAACGTAGCAGTAGAACAAATATCACAATATCGGAAGATAACTTCAAATAAAATAAATCAATGTAGGCTACAGAAGAACACACATATAAGAATAGGCCTCCTGCCTACGATATAATATGAAGCACATATTCAGATTAACTTCACAGTGCAGAACAAGTTTGTAAAAGAACCTCCCACAATGACTCTCCACATATCAATTTTATTTAACTCCTGACAATCAATTTCTTGCTCAAAGCCGTGGGCGGGGTTGTGGCTGTGACGTTTAGCCTCCTTCTAAAGCTGTTCGGAAGATGCTGGCTGTAGTGTCTATTTTTAGCATTTTGAGTGTTAACTATAACCTGTGTGTCCTCTTTAGCCTTGTCTACAATGCTTGCTGCCACCAAATGCGCCTTGGTTCCCGAAATGTTCAAAAAGCTTTTATCTGAGGGCTCTTTGTTTTTGTTTTTGTTTTTGTTTTACGTCTGAGACAGAGGATGTTACTGTACATTCCACCCATTCTTTTGCAAGTTTAATCCCAACTTTTTTTCATGTTGTACAGCCCAGCTTTGAATTCTACATGACAAGCCAGGGGTTATACGTTTGCTTGTTCTTGAACTGGAAATTGCACCTGCTCGGAACACTTTGTCGGTGGATGCACTCACTCCTCTCCTCTGGCACTGACAGTTCTCTGGCTTCTTCTGCATTTGATTCACCATCTTTCTCGGGATTTTTTGGACTTAAAAAATGTCAAACTCGATTGCCTTTTCTTATCCATTTTTTATTTGGCTTTCCCACATTTCAAATTCAGTAGGGAGACGACTAGCCTAGGCTACGTGAAGTGATTACGTAGGGACCGCTTAACTAGTTGACCACCACTACCAAGACCTGTGTCAGCCCTCCCCATAAAATCTATGTAAAAATTAGAGAGCAGGTCTAGAATCTGTGGGGCAGGATAGGATGATTACACAGAAGGATCACCGCGCTTTTACATGAAGGTCTTTCTGGGGGGTGGGAGCAATAACGAGGATGCAACTTGATTGAACGCTGATCACTTTTATTCGAATGTTTACAGTGCGAACAGTGAAACAATTAATAAATAATCGCGCGTGAGGTGCTAGAGTTGGGCAAATAGGTGGCGGAATGAACACAGTCATATCAAGATGTAGAATTAATATTTTTACCTTTATTTAACTAGGCAAGTCAGTTAAGAACAAATTCTTATTTTCAATGATGGCCTAGGAATAGTAGGTTAACTGCCTTGTTCAGGAGCAGAAGGACAGATCTTTATCTTGGCAGCTCAGGGATTTGACCTTGCAACCTTTTGGTTACTAGTCCAACATTCTAACCACTAGGCTACCCTGCCGCACTGCCTGCATGCAAACTTTCCTCCACATCTAAATGTGATGAGTTTGTGGCATATTTCAGTGATAAGATGGCAAACAGTAGGCTGGGTATCAGTCAAGCAAGACCAGATGAGAAGTTTGATGATATGTGTCCTAGGCTACCACGCAAAGGCACTATGGATTTATTTTCCCTGGTTGACACAGACATGCTCAGGAAAGTGATATCACAACTTAATGTCTTCTACCTGTCTTCTCGATGCTATCCCCACCACTTTCTTCAAAACTGTTTTTAATTTCATATCTGAAGAAGTGTAAGCTATTGTAAATCACTCCCTGTTCACAGGCACTTTCCCCACTGCACTAAATAAAGCTATTATGAAACCCCTTCTGAAGAAAAGTAATCTAGATTCTTCAGCTCTTAGCAATTTTCAGCCAATTACCAACCTTCCATTGTTAAGTAAAACTCTGGAGAAATTGGTTTTCAAACAGCTAAAACATTTTTTATTTCCAACTGTATTTAAAAAAAACTTCCAATCTGGTTTTGGTGCTCACCACAATACAGAGACATTGGTAAATTGTCTTAGAGCCAACACAGATGCCAAACATCTCTCTGTCCTTGTACTCTTGGATTTAAAGTGGAACTGACAGCATTTTAGCAACATGAAATCGTGTTAAAATCTTTTCATATACAACCCCAGGAAAAATATCACCCTTTTAAAAAAAAATTACGTTTCCATAAATTCTGAGAATGTTTGGGAATTACATATACTAAGGCATTTGTGAAAATTCAATAGCAATACAGAGTGGGAAAGCGGCCGAGGGTTTTGACAATTAACAGGCACTGCAATAAATATACTTAATAAAAACCTCTGTCTCGTCCAAGACCGGAGTCTACAAATCAAATAAAAATGTATTCGTCACATGCGCTGAATACAACAAGTGTAGACCTTAACGTGAAATGCTTACTTACCAACAGTGCAGTTCAAGAAGAGTTAAGAAAATATATACCAAATAAACGAAAGTAAAAAATATTAAAAAGTAACACAATAAAATAACATTAACGAGGCTATATAAAGGGGGTTCCAGTACCGAATCAGTGTGCGGGGGTACAGGTAAGTTGAGGTAATTTGTACATGGAGGTAGGGGTGAAGTGACTATGTACAGATAATAAACAGAGAGTAGCAGCAGTGTACAAAACAAATGGAGGGGGGGGGGGGGGGGTGTCAATGTAAGTAGTCCGGTGACCATTTTATTAATTGTTCAGCAGTCTTATGGCTTAGGGGTAGAAGCTGTTAAGGAGCTTTTTTAGTCCTAGACTTGATGCTCTGGTACCACTTGCTGCGCGGTAGCAGATAAAACAGTCTATGACTTGAGTGACTGGAGTCTCTGACAATTTTATGGGCTCTGACACCGACTATTATATAGGTCCAGGATGGCAAGAAGCTTGGGCCCAGTGATATACTGGGCTGTATTCACTAACCTCTATAGCACCTTACCATCAGATGCCGAGCAGTTGCCATACCAGGCGGTGGTGCAGCCGGTCAGGATGCTCTCGATGGTGCAGCTGTAGATCTTTTTGAGGATCTGGGGACCAGGCGGTGCGCTACTATATAGCCAATCAGAGCTACAGTAGGCCTTTATACAAACAAGCCATATGCCACACAGGCCTGTTGCAACAACACAACTTAGATAAATACAACACACTCGCCAAAAGCCACAAAATATATCTGAATGGATTTCTTCTGCAAATACAGTGCATTCGGAAAGTGTTCAGACCCCTTGACTTTTTCCACATTGTGTTACGTTACAACCATATTCTAAAATTGATTAAATAGTTTTCCCCCCATCAATCTACAGTACACACAATACCCCATAATGACAAAGTGAAAACAGGTTAAAAAAAAACCCGGGAAATAACACATTAGTACATAAATATTCAGACCCTTTACTCAGTACATTGTTAAAGCACCTTTGACAGCGATTACAGCTTCAAGTCTTCTTGGGTATAACGCTACAAGCTTGGCACATCTGTATTTGAAGAGTTTCTACCATTCTTCTCTGCAGCTCCTCTCAAGCTCTGTCACGGTTGGATGGGGAGGGTTGCTGCACAGCTATTTTCAGGTCTCTCCAGAGATGTTTGATAGGCTCAATTATGGGTTCTGGCTGGGCCACTCAAGGACATTCAGAGACTTGTACTGAAGCCACTGTCTTGGCTGTGTGCTTAGGATTGTTGTCCTGTTGTAAGGTGAACCCTGTCCCCAGTCTGAGGTCCTGAGAGCTCTGGAACAGGTTTTCATCAAGGATCTCTCTGTACTTTGCTCTGTTCATCTTTCCCTCAATCCTGACTATTTTCCCAGTCCCTGTCGCTGAAAAACATCCCCACAGCATGATGCTGCCACCACCATGCTTCACCATAGGGATGGTGCCAGGTTTCCTCCAGACTTGACTCTTGGCATTCACGCCAAACAGGTCCATCTTGGTTTCATCAAACCAGAGAATCTTGTTTCTCTGCTTCTCTGGAACAGAAAACATTGGTCCGTTGAAAACTGAGATCACCCTGATGTCTTCATTAACACAGGAACCTACAACTCAGCACACACACACGCACGCACGCGCGCGCGCGCGCACGCACACACACACACACACACACACACACACACACACACACACACACACACACACACACACACACACACACACACACATCTCCCTCCCTCAAGTCAATTCAGTCAATTCATTCAGCAGAAGAACTGAACCTCTGATTCAAGAATTTTAAAAGGACATTGATTTTCAATTATAATTTTCAATTCTGGAAACGGAATTTCAATTAACCTCCTGAGTTGACAGAATTTGATCAATGCAAGTGTGTTTACATACACTAGCGTCGCTCCCAATTGTATTGGGTTGCACAAAAACTGTCCGCAGGAAGCCAGATGTTAAGTAGAATTCCATTTCATCTTACTGTGCCGGTGGGCAGGACGGTTGGTCATTATGACTGGGGAATTTGTGACAAAATACACTATATATACAAAGTATGTGGACACCCCTTCAAGTGGATTCGGTATTTCAGCCACACCTGTTGCTGACATTGTAATAGAATCGAGCACACAGCCATGCAATCTTCATTGACAGATATTAACATTTTACATTTTACATTTAAGTCATTTAGCAGACGCTCTTATCCAAAGCGACTTACAAATTGGTGCATTCACCTTATAATATCCAGTGGAACAACCACTTTACAATAGTGCATCTAAATCTTTTAAGGGGGGGGGGGGGGGGGGTTAGAAGGATTACTTTATCCTATCCCAGGTATTCCTTAAAGAGGTGGGGTTTCAGGTGTCTCCGGAAGGTGGTGATTGACTCCGCTGTCCTGGCGTCGTGAGGGAGCTTGTTCCACCATTGGGGTGCCAGAGCAGCGAACAGTTTTGACTGGGCTGAGCGGGAACTGTGCTTCCTCAGAGGTAGGGAGACGAGCAGGCCAGAGGTGGATGAACGCAGTGCCCTTGTTTGGGTGTAGGGCCTGATCAGAGCCTGAAGGTACGGAGGTGCCGTTCCCCTCACAGCTCCGTAGGCAAGCACCATGGTCTTGTAGCGGATGCGAGCTTCAACTGGAAGCCAGCGGAGAGAGCGGAGGAGCGGGGTGACGTGAGAGAACTTGGGAAGGTTGAACACCAGACGGGCTGCGGCGTTCTGGATGAGTTGTAGGGGTTTAATGTCACAGGCAGGGAGCCCAACCAACAGCGAGTTGCAGTAATCCAGACGGGAGATGACAAGTGCCTGGATTAGGACCTGTGTGAGGCAGGGTCGTACTCTGCGAATGTTGTAGAGCATGAACCTACAGGATCGGGTCACCGCCTTGATGTTAGTAGAGAACGACAGGGTGTTGTCCAGGGTCACGCCGAGGCTCTTAGTACTCTGGGAGGAGGACACAAGGGAGTTGTCAACCGTGATGGCGAGATCATGGAACGGGCAGTCCTTCCCCGGGAGGAAGAGCAGCTCCGTCTTGCTGAGGTTCAGCTTGAGGTGGTGATCCGTCATCCACACTGATATGTCTGCCAGACATGCAGAGATGCGATTCGCCACCTGGTTGTCAGAAGGGGGAAAGGAGAAGATTAATTGTGTGTCGTCTGCATAGCAATGATAGGAGAGACCATGTGAGGATATGACAGAGCCAAGTGACTTGGTGTATAGCGTGAATAGGAGAGGGCCTAGAACAGAGCCCTGGGGGACACCAGTGGTGAGAGCACGTGGTGCGGAGACAGATTCTCGCCACGCCACCTGGTAGGAGCGACCTGTCAGGTAGGACGCAATCCAAGCGTGGGCCGCGCCGGAGATGCCCAGCTCGGAGAGGGTGGAGAGGAGGATCTGATGGTTCACAGTATCAAAGGCAGCAGATAGGTCTAGAAGGATGAGAGCAGAGGAGAGAGAGTTAGCTTTAGCAGTGCGGAGAGCCTCCGTGACACAGAGAAGAGCAGTCTCAGTTGAATGCCCAGTCTTGAAACCTGACTGATTAGGATCAAGAAGGTCATTCTGAGAGAGATAGCAAGAGAGCTGGCCAAGGACGGCACGTTCAAGAGTTTTGGAGAGAAAAGAAAGAAGGGATACTGGTCTGTAGTTGTTGACATCGGAGGGATCGAGTGTAGGATTTTTCAGAAGGGGTGAAATTCTCGCTCTCTTGAAGACGGAAGGGACGTAGCCAGCGGTCAAGGATGAGTTGATGAGCGAGGTGAGGTAGGGGAAAAGGTCTCCGGAAATGGTCTGGAGAAGAGAGGAGGGGATAGGGTCAAGTGGGCAGGTTGTTGGGCGGCCGGCCGTCACAAGATGCGAGATTTCATCTGGAGAGAGAGGGGAGAAAGAGGTCAAAGCACAGGGTAGGGCAGTGTGAGCAGGACCAGCGGTGTCGTTTGACTTAGCAAACGAGGATCGGATGTCATCAACCTTCTTTTCAAAATGGTTGACGAAGTCATCCGCAGAGAGGGAGGAGGGGGGGGGGGGGAGGGGGAGGAGGATTCAGGAGGGAGGAGAAGGTAGCAAAGAGCTTCCTAGGGTTAGAGGCAGATGCTTGGAATTTAGAGTGGTAGAAAGTGGCTTTAGCAGCAGAGACAGAAGAGGAAAATGTAGAGAGGAGGGAGTGAAAGGATGCCAGGTCCGCAGGGAGGCGAGTTTTCCTCCATTTCCGCTCGGCTGCCCGGAGCCCTGTTCTGTGAGCTCGCAGTGAGTCGTCGAGCCACGGAGCAGGAGGGGAGGACCGAGCCGGCCTGGAGGATAGGGGACAGAGAAAATCAAAGGATGCAGAGAGGGAGGAGAGGAGGGTTGAGGAGGCAGAATCAGGAGATTGGTTGGAGAAGGTTTGAGCAGAGGGAAGAGATGATAGGATGGAAGAGGAGAGAGTAGCGGGAGAGAGAGAGCGAAGGTTGGGACGGCGCAGTACCATCCGAGTAGGGGCAGAGTGAGAAGTGTTGGATGAGAGCGAGAGGGAAATGGATACAAGGTAGTGGTCGGAGACTTGTAGGGGAGTTGCAATGAGATTAGTGGAAGAACAGCATCTAGTAAAGATGAGGTCAAGCGTATTGCCTGCCTTGTGAGTAGGGGGGGAAGGTGAGAGGGTGAGGTCAAAAGAGGAGAGGGGTGGAAAGAAGGAGGCAGAGAGGAATGAGTCAAAGGTAGACGTGGGGAGGTTAAAGTCACCCAGAACTGTGAGAGGTGAGCCATCCTCAGGAAAGGAACTTATCAAGGCGTCAAGCTCATTGATGAACTCTCCAAGGGAACCTGGAGGGCGATAAATGATAAGGATATTAAGCTTGAAAGGGCTGGTAACTGTGACAGCATGGAATTCAAATGAGGAGATAGACAGATGGGTCAGGGGAGAAAGAGAGAATGTCCACTTGGGAGAGATGAGGATTCCAGTGCCACCACCCCGCTGGCTCGATGCTCTAGGGGTATGCGAGAACACGTGGGCAGACGAGGAGAGAGCAGTAGGAGTAGCAGTGTTATCTGTGGTAATCCATGTTTCCGTCAGCGCCAGGAAGTCTAGGGACTGGAGGGTAGCATAGGCTGAGATGAACTCAGCCTTGTTGGCCGTAGACCGGCAGTTCCAGAGGCTGCCGGAGACCTGGAACTCCACGTGGGTCGTGCGCGCTGGGACCACCAGGTTAGAGTGGCAGCGGCCACGCGGTGTGGAGCGTTTGTATGGTCTGTGCAGAGGGGAGAGAACAGGGATAGACAGACACATAGTTGACAGGCTACAGAAGAGGCTACACTAATGCAAAGGAGATTGGAATGACAAGTGGACTACACGTATCGAATGTTCAGAAAGTTAAGCTTACGTTGCAAAAATCTTATTGACTAAAATTACGAAAATGATACAGTACTGCTGGCTGGTGGAGTAGGCTAGCTAGCAGTGGCTGCGTTGTTGACTTTGTTTGAAAGTGTAGCTGGCTAGGTAACCTCGATAGTTTCAGTACTACACCTTGTCATGAGCAACTTTGTAGCTAGCTAACATAACACTAATCAAGACGTTCCTTTGTAATGTATTTAGTTTCTACAATGCTGCTCGTCGGTAATAGTTGGCTGGGTTTGGAGAAAAAAAATAAAAATGGCGTCGCGGGGGACGGAAATAGCTGGCTAGCTAACCTCGATAATTACTAAACTACACAATTATCAAGCTATGACAAAGACAACTATGTAGCTAGCTAGCTAACACTGCACTAGTCAAATCGTTCCGTTGTAAAGTATTAGTATCTACAGCGCTGCTAGTCGGTAACGGTTGGCTAGCTAGCAGTGGGTTAATGATGACTAGGTGTGTTGACTAAGTCTGGCGTCGCGGCTGGCTAGCTAACCTCGATAATTACTCTAAAGTACACAATTATCTTAGATACAAGGACAGCAAAGACAACTAGGTAGCTGGCTAACTAACACTAACACTACACTAATCAAGTCATTCCGTTGTAATGTAATAGTTTCTACAGTGCTGCTAGTCGGTAGAAGTTGGCTGGTTGGCTAGCTAGCAGTGTTGACTAGCTAGCTAGCAGTGTAGACTACGTTAGGAGGATGAAGATAGCTAACCTCGATAATTACTCTAATTACTCTAAACTACACAATTATCTTTGATACAAAGACGGCTATGTAGCTAGCTAAGAAAAATTGCTCAGATCAAACAAATCAAACCGTTGTAATGTAGTGAAGTGTAATATTACCTGTGGAACGAAGCGTAGTGCGACTGCTCGCTCCAAACAGTAGAATGGTCTTACTGAAGAGCTCTCTGGAGTGATTAACTACGCTTCACCATCTGGCAGTCTGATGAACAAATATGGGTTTGGCGGATGCAAGGAGAACGCTACCTGCCTCAATGCATAATGCCAACTGTAAAGTTTGGTGGAGGAGGAATAATTGTCAGTGGCTGTTTTTCATGGTTCAGTCTAATGCCCCTTAGTTCCAGTGAAGGGAAATGTTAACGCTACAGCATACAATGACATTCCAGACGATTCTGTGCTTCCAACTTTGTGGCAACAGTTTGGGGAAGGCCCTTTCCTGTTTCAGCATGACAATGAGCAAAGCGAGGTCCATACAGAAATGGTTTGTCGAGATCGGTGTGAAGGAACTTGACTGGCAGAGACCTGACCTCAACCCCATTGGACACCTTTGGGATGAATTGGAACGCAGACTGCGAGCCAGGCCTAATTTCCCAAGATTAGTGCCCAACCTCACTAATGCTCTTGTGGCTGATTGGAAGCAAGTCCCAGCAGCAATGTTCCAACATCTAGAAAGCCTTCCCAGAAGAGTGGAGGCTGTTATAGCAGCAAAGAGGGGACCAAATCATATGCCCATGATTTTGGAATGAGATGTTCGACGAGCAGGTGTCCACATACTTTAGGTCATGTAGTGTATCTAAAGGACTGCATTATTAAGCAGACTTTCCAAACGTGGGTCTGTTGTAGACCCACTTCTTCTCTGCTTAACTCATGTCAAAATAAGAGTCCGCCAAATGTTATTCGTTGTTTGTCCACATATGGCGCATGTGCAGGACTTTTCAAATCAAATCAAATCAAATTGTATTTGTCACACACACATGGTTAGCAGATGTTAATGCGAGTGTAGCAAGTGCTTCTAGTTCCGACCATGCTGTAATATTTAGCAAGTAATCTAACCTAACAACTTTTATTTTGGTAAGCAGCTCCAAGGAGTTCCCGCAACCTTTTCTTGCCGTCTCTCCAACGCAAAGGAGGCTGGTGGGAGGAGCTATAGGAGGACAGGCAAATTGTAACTGCTGGAATGGAATCAATGGAGCGGAGTCAAACGTGATTGGAGTGAAAGGAGGTGTGAAAAGAAGAGAAGATGAAAGAAGAGAAGGTGAAGTGTGTTTCTCACAAATTCAGTGCATATGAAGGCCACCCGACACAGATTAACACAGATTAAAACACGGATTAAACCACGCGACTTGGAACATAACTCCGAAACAAAACATGTTAGTGCATGCATGTGCATGTGTGTATCGGTCTGCCTATCTGTTTGTGTGTTTGAGTCTGTGCACTTGTCTCTCTATATCTGTCTATGTCCCTGACTGTTCTCCAGTCTAAGGCCGTGTCACAGGGTGAGCCAGGAATGAGGTATGAAAAATAAGCCAGACACGGAGTGAACAAAATGAGATTGTATCGTTCAGCTGAGAAATCGACACTGGATAGAGACTGAAACAAGGCCTTACGTCCCTCTGGTATGGCAGGCTGCCTGGTCCAATCCCTCAGCCCAGTCCATCTATCCTCCATCACCAATACTACAAGGCCAGGGGGTGGCAGGGTGCCCGTTTGGGGTTACCATTCTAGTTTAGCTTGGTAGACATGTCTGCACAGCACAATCAATGGTACCCTTTTAGTATCTCTGGGTACTGGGTGAATGGATTATCCTTTACACTCCGTCCCTCTCTCTCTCTAATGGTCCAGCAGACACACAGATGTTCTGGGTCCACAGAATAACAGAGTACCTTGGCTTGGTTCCAGGCCGTGGGCCCTCTCCTCTCTCCATAAACTAGAAGACGGTGTCAACACCGAAGCGTGCGTTGCCCTCTCTCTCCTAAATGGTTTTACAATAACAGCAGTGGAATGGGACTTTAATGACTGGTCTTATGTCTCAATCAATATGATGGCAGAGAGGGGTTGTTAGTGGGTTTAACTGGACCATGGTGCTGACAGCTAACAAGGAGGAAAGGACTGTTGTGTTGATTGGGTAGAGAAAAACTCCCTCAAGCCTAAAGATACATTTGGAAGCGATGAGGCGGCAGGGTAGCCTAGTGGTTAGAGTGTTGGACTAGTGACCCAAAGGTTGAAAGTTCAAGTCACTGAGCTGACAAGGTACAAATCTGACTTTCTGCCCCTAAACAAGGCAGTTAACCCACTGTTCCTAGGCTGTCATTGAAAATAACAATTTGTTCTTAACTGACTTGCCTAGTTAAATAAAGGTAAAATAAAATAAGAGAGAGAGATATTTGTATGGTATAACAACTAGTTGTTTGAAGTTCATCATCCCGTTGCGAGTATGAAATGATATGTATTCTACACATTTGTACAGCATACTGTAGAGATGTATTTTTAATATTGTAGTCTTTAAAACATCATGCCAATGCAAACTATAATATTATGACATTGAACAGTGATGACATTCAATCACTTCCATAGTTGCATATGATATAAAATATTGGGTCATTAGGTATTGGCCTACTGTATCTCATATTGATCTATCTGGGGTTTGTGGACTGGAGCCAATTTACCGGAGAGTTTCTGTCTTGCAGTCTCTGCTCTATCTGACCCGTGACTCAGTGTGGATCGAACATGGAGCCAGAGAGGGATGGAGAGATAGATGGAGAGAGATGAAGTAGGAGGAAAATCAGTGGCAATGAGCTATATAACATTGATTATCTAATGCTTGTTTTATTTCTGTGAAATTGTAATTTTTACAATGTTAATGCTACCATTCCACAGATGTAATCCTGCTTGTACAAGAGAGAGTGGTACTTACATTGTCAACCAGTAGGTGGCAGTGTGAGATACTGCATCATGACTACCAGGTACCCCAGAGACTACCTGGTTCACTCAGAATACACTCAGATAAGCACATAATGTTGAGCTGAGGGAGGTTTCCACTCTAGATAGAATACATTGAGATAACGACATAATGTTGAGCTGAGGGAGGTTTCCACTCTAGATAGAATACATTGAGATAACTACATAATGTTGAGCTGAGGGAGGTTTCCACTCTAGATAGAATACATTGAGATAACTACATAATGTTGAGCTGAGGGAGGTTTCCACTCTAGATAGAATACATTGAGATAACTACATAATGTTGAGCTGAGGGAGGTTTCCACTCTAGATAGAATACATTGAGATAACTACATAATGTTGAGCTGAGGGAGGTTTCCACTCTAGATAGAATACATTGAGATAACTACATAATGTTGAGCTGAGGGAGGTTTCCACTCTAGATAGAATACATTGAGATAACTACATAATGTTGAGCTGAGGGAGGTTTCCACTCTAGATAGAATTCATTGAGATAACTGCATAATGTTGAGCTGAGGGAGGTTTCCACTCTAGATAGAATACATTGAGATAACTACATAATGTTGAGCTGAGGGAGGTCTCCACTCTAGATAGAATACATTGAGATAACTACATAATGTTGAGCTGAGGGAGGTTTCCACTCTAGATAGAATACATTGAGATAACTGCATAATGTTGAGCTGAGGGAGGTTTCCACTCTAGATAGAATACATTGAGATAACTACATAATGTTGAGCTGAGGGAGGTTTCCACTCTAGATAGAATACATTGAGATAACTGCATAATGTTGAGCTGAGGGAGGTTTCCACTCTAGATAGAATACATTGAGATAACTGCATAATGTTGAGCTGAGGGAGGTTTCCACTCTAGATAGAATACATTGAGATAACTACATAATGTTGAGCTGAGGGAGGTTTTCCACTCTAGATAGAATACATTGAGATTATTAAAAAGTCATGTGCACTCACTCTGTGTGCAGTAATACTGACTACCTCATCTCTGTATCCCAAACATACAATTATCGACCCTTAGTCGATCAGTGAATTTCAAACACAGATTCAACCACAAATACCTGGGAGGTTTTCCAAAGCCTTGCAAACAAGGACACCTATTGGATAGATGTGTTAAATGTATTAATTACACTTTGGACGGTGTATCAATACACACAGTTGCTACAAAGATACAGGCATTCTTCCTACCTCAGTCTCCATGAGGCCAATGGCTGTGATCAGAGAAAACTGAGGATGGATCAACAACATTGAAGTTACTCAACAATACTAACCTAATTGACAGAGTGAAAACAAGGAAGCCTGTACAGAATAAACATATCCCAAAACATGCATCCTGTTTGCAATAGTGGGCGCCAGGTAGTCTAGTGTTTAGATCCGTCCTACATGCGTTCCGATCGTTGTTGTTGTTGTTGATTCTTGTGAGATCTAGGTCAAAGGTAGGTCAGTATTCCTGAGACGAGACAATTCCATCTAGCCTGAGTTATGATGCTGGAATATCATGCTGTATGAGTTATAGTCTGACTGGAGGAGGACTGGAATATCATACTGTATGACTTATAGTCTGACTGGAGGAGGACTGGAGTATCATACTGTATGAGTTATAGTCTGACTGGAGGAGGACTGGAGTATCATACTGTATGAGTTATAGTCTGACTGGAGGAGGACTGGAGTATCATACTGTATGACTTATAGTCTGACTGGAGAAGGACTGAGGGGGCGAGCTGAGTTCATCAACTGTTTCTATGTTGATTGGATACAATCAGAGTCATTGCCATTCGCCACATACATCCGTAAACAAATAATTATCTAACCCAGGGTTTCCCAAACTCGGTCCTGGAGACCCACTGGGTGCACATTTTGGTTTCTGGTTTTAATCAAGCTTTGATTATTTGAATCAGCTGTGTAGTGCTTGGGCAAGAACTAAACGTGCAGCCAGGATAAAGTTTGTCTAACCTTGATCTAACCCACTCTCTCTCTCTCTCTCTGGTGATCTGGGATGTTGTCCACGTCTCAAATGGCAGCATGTAGTGAGCTCAATAAGTATTGGGACAGTGACACATTTGAGTTATTTTGGCTCTCAACTCCAGCACTTTGGATTTGAAATGATACAATGACCATGAGGTTAAGTGCAGACTGTCAGCTTTACATTTTAGGAATTTCCATCCCTATCTGGTGAATATTCTATTCTTATTTACAATACAAATTTCTCCAAAATGACACAATACAATATTTACCATTAATTTCTATTGGGCACAAAATCATCTGAAACGCAACCAAAACAAAGAGCAAATGCATCCAACAACTTTGAAGTGACACGCTTGATGTAATCAGTGGGTGCTAGGAATATGGGATGAAATACTAAACTGTTGACTACTTTAATACACAAGTGAATTTGTCCCAATACTTTTGGTCCCATGTGTACAAAAAGTGCTGTAATTTCTAAAAGGTTCACCCGATATGGATGAAAATACCCTCAAATTGAAGCTGACAGTCTGCACTTGAACCTCATAGTCATTGTATCGTTTCGAAGTGCTGGATTACAGCGACAAAATAACAAAAACGTGTCACTGTCCTAACACTTTTGGAGCTCACTGTATTCCCTGTATAGTGTAGTACTTTAGACCAAGGCCCCGTAGGGCTCTAGTCTACAGTAGTGCACTATGTAGGGAGCATTTAGGACACACACATAGTCTTCAATTCTTCTTCATCCTCCACTTTTCCCATATGCATTGCAGACACACACACACACACACACTCAATGGGGGCTAATTCCCGTGTTGCTGGCTTGTTGTTGCTTGTTATAAATCACAAGGCTTTAACTGAATTTATTTGGCCCTTGGGTGGTGTGTGTGCTGTATTTAAAATTTGACGTATTATGGATGAATGTCTATTTTTTATGCATTAATTCTGCATGGTTACAAGGTTAATTGTGTGCTGTTACAGGGTTAAAACTGAAAAAACTCAAAGGTTAACAGTTTAGGCGTTAATTCCGAGTGGTTAAGATCAGGGCATGATTTGGGGAAGGCTTAAATTACAAACAACACACTATTACCAAGTATCCTCAAGTATTCTCACGGTTTGCTAGAGCAATGTGAATTGCGGTGGTGCAGTGGTCTAAGCAGCGTGCTCTGGCTCCAAGCACCAAGGAAGACATATACTGATGTTCTGGGGACCTTGATCTAGTGATCAGGCTGGTGTGTGTGTGTGCACATTTGTGTGTGTGTGTGTGTGTGTGTATATATACTGTCAAAAAAATAAAGGGAACACTTAAACAACACATCCTAGATCTGAATGAAATAAATAATCTTATTAAATACTTTTTTCTTTACATAGTTGAATGTGCTGACAACAAAATCACACAAAAATAATCAATGGAAATCCAATTTATCAACCCATGGAGGTCTGGATTTGGAGTCACACTCAAAATTAAAGTGGAAAACCACACTACAGGCTGATCCAACTTTGATGTAATGTCCTTAAAACAAGTAAAAATGAGGCTCAGTAGTGTGTGTGGCCTCCACGTGCCTGTATGACCTCCCTACAACGCCTGGGCATGCTCCTGATGAGTTGGCGGATGGTCTCCTGAGGGATCTCCTCCCAGACCTGGACTAAAGCATCCGCCAACTCCTGAACAGTCTGTGGTGCAACGTGGCGTTGTTGGATGGAGCGAGACATGATGTCACAGATGTGCTCAATTGGATTCAGGTCTGGGCAACGTTGTGGGCCAGTCCATAGCATCAATGCCTTCCTCTTGCAGGAACTGCTGACACACTCCAGCCACATGAGGTCTAGCATTGTCTTGCATTAGGAGGAACCCAGGGCCAACCGCACCAGCATATGTTCTCACAAGGGGTCTGAGGATCTCATCTCGGTACCTAATGGCAGTCAGGCTATCTCTGGCGAGCACATGGAGGGCTGTGCGGCCCCCCAAAGAAATGCCACCCCACACCATGACTAACCCACCTCCAAACCGGTCATGCTGGAGGATGTTGCAGGCAGCAGAACGTTCTCCACGGTGTCTCCAGACTCTGTCACGTCTGTCACATGTGGTCAGTGTGAACCTGCTTTCATCTTTGAAGAGCACAGGCCGCCAGTGGCGAATTTGGCAATCTTGGTGTTCTCTGGCAAATGCCAAACGTCCTGCACGGTGTTGGGCTGTAAGCACAACCCCCACCTGTGGACGTCGGGCCCTCATACCACCCTCATGGAGTCTGTTTCTGACTGTTTGAGCAGACACATGCACATTTGTGGCCTGCTGGAGGTCATTTTGCAGGGCTCTGGCAGTGCTCCTCCTGCTCCTCCTTGCACAAAGGCGGAGGTAGCGGTCCTGCTGCTGGGTTGTTGCCCTCCTACGGCCTCCTCCACGTCTCCTGATGTACTGGCCTGTCTCCTGGTAGCGCCTCCATGCTCTGGACACTACGCTGACAGACTTTGCCTTCTTGCCACAGCTCGCATTGATGTGCCATCCTGGATGAGCTGCACTACCTGAGCCACTTGTGTGGGTTGTAGACTCCGTCTCATGCTACCACTAGAGTGAAAGCACCGCCAGCATTCAAAAGTGACCAAAACATCAGCCAGGAAGCATAGGAACTGAGAAGTGGTCTGTGGTCCCCACCTGCAGAACCACTCCTTTATTGGGGGTGTCTTGCTAATTGCCTATAATTTCCACCTGTTGTCTATTCCATTTGCACAACAGCATGTGAAATTTATTGTCAATCAGTGTTGCTTCCTAAGTGGACAGTTTGATTTCACAGAAGTGTGATTGACTTGGAGTTACATTGTGTTGTTTAAGTGTTCCTTTTATTTTTTTGAGCAGTATATATATATATATATATATATATATATATATATATATATATATATATATTCATTGAGTCTACAAAACATTAAGAACACCTTCCCAATATTGAGTTGCAGTCCCTTTTTCCCTCAGAACAGCCTCAATACATCGTCACATGGACTCCACAAGCTGTCGAAAGCGTTCCACAGGGATGCTGGCGCTGTTGACTCCAATGCTTCCCACAGTTGTGTCAAGTTGGCTAGATGTCCTTTGGGTGGTGAACCATTCTTGATACACACGGGAAACTGTTGAGTGTGAAAAACCCAGCAGCGTTGCAGTTCTTGACACACTCAAACCGGTGCGCCTGGCACCTTCTACCATACCCCGTTCATTTCTTTGTTCTCTGAAGAAGGCTGAAGTACTGTATAGAGATCACAATACCAAGCAGTAACCTTACTGTCTGCACTCTCTACTGCTTTA
Source organism: Salmo salar (assembly GCF_965601325.2). Classification (NCBI taxonomy): domain Eukaryota; kingdom Metazoa; phylum Chordata; class Actinopteri; order Salmoniformes; family Salmonidae; genus Salmo; species Salmo salar. The sequence continues at coordinate 26,464,462 of NC_138302.1, read as the reverse complement.
TAATGTCTACTATTTCTGTACAAGCTGTAATTCACCTCTCTCGCTCTCTCCCTCTCTCGCTCTCCCTTCTCTCTCTTTCCCCTCTCTCTTTTTTCTCTCTCTCTCTTGGTCTCTCGCCAACGCAATAATCAAGAAAACAGGGATAACTTTGGCCAAATCCACCGAGAGAAAGCATAAATTTGTCTAAGCCTTGGAAATCAAATACAGTTGTTTACATTCTCAATATCCACCAGTCTTGTTTCTAACCAGCTCAGGAAATACATCTATTCACGTGTGTATTGTTTGCGCAAATCGCCCACACAGCCTTTTTCTGAAAAGCATCAGAGGTAAACAAATGGATTGAAATATCATCTATATTGTAGCCTGTAGCTGGAAATGGCATTAGAAAAAGCGTACTATTTCAGACATGATTGTGTTATCAACCCTTCATTGTGGAATGTACAATATCTCTGTTTTGCTTTTCTCTGTTTCACTGTCAATCACTCTTTAGTCGTTGAACTGGAGTTGTATATACACGTACAGTACCAGTCAAAAGTTTAGACACACCTACTCATTCAAGGGCTTCTCTTTATTTTTACTATTTTATACATTGTAGAATAATAGTGAAGACATCAACACTGAAATAACACATGTATCATGTAGCAACCAAAACAAGTGTTAAACAAATCAAAATCTATTTCAGATTTTAGATTCTTCAAACGAGCCACCCTTTGACTTGATGACAGCTTTACACACTTTTGGCATTCTCTCAACAAGCGTTACCTGGAAGGCTTTTCCAACAGTCTTGAAGGAGTTCCCACATATGCTTAGCACTTGTTGGCTGCTTTTCCTTCACTCTGCGGTCCAACTCATCCCAAACCATCTCAATTGGGTTGAGGTTGGGTGATTGTGGGGGCCAGGTCATCTGATGCAGCACTCCATCACTCTAATTCTTGGTAAAATAGTCCTTACACAGCCTAGAGGTGTGTTGGGTCATTGTCCTGTTGAAAAACAAATGATAGTCCCACTACGCCTAAACCAGATGGGATGGTGTATCGCAGCAGAATGCTGTGGTAGCCATGCCAGTTAAGTGTGCCTTGAATTCTAAATAAATCCCAGACAATGTCACCAGCAAAGCACCCCCACACATCACACCTCCTCCTCCATGCTTCACGGTGGGAACCACACATCCGGAGATCATCGGTTAACCTACTCGACACGGCGGTTGGAACCAAAAATCACACCAAAGGACAGATTTCCACTGGTCTAATGTCCATTGCTCGTGTTTCTTGGCCCAAGCAAGTCTCTTCTTCTTTTTGGCATCCTTTAGTAGTGGTTTCTTTGCAACAATTCGACCATGAAGGCCTGATTCACAGGTGTGTCTCTGTCTGTTACTTGAACTTTGTGAAGCATTTATTTGGGCAGCAATCTGAGGCTGGTAACTCTAATTAACCTATCCTCCGCAGCAGAGGTAACTATGGGTCAACCTTTCCAGTGGCGGTCCTCATGATAGACAGTTTCATCACAGTGCTTAATGGTTTTTGTGACTGCACTTGAAGAAGCTTTCAAAGTTCTTGCATTTTTCCATATTGACTGACCTTTATGTCCTAAAGTAATGATGGACTGTTGTTTCTCTTTGCATATTTGAGCTGTTCTTGCCATAATATGAACTTGGTCTTTTGCCAAATAGGGCTATCCTCTGTATACCATCCCTACCTTGTCAAAACACAACTGATTGGCTCAAACGGATTAAGAAGGAAAGAAATTCCACAAATTAACTTTAAACAAGGCACCCCTGTTAATTGAAATGCATTCCAGGGGACTACCTCATGAAGCTGGTTGAGAGAAAGCCAAGAGTGTGCAAAGCTGTCATCAACGCAAAGGGTGGCTACTTTGAAGAATCTGTTTGTTTAACACTTTTTTGGTTACTACCTGATTCCATATGTGTTATTTCATAGTTTTGATGTCTTCACTATTATTATACAATGTAGACAATAGTAAAAATAAAGAAAAACCCTTGAATGAGTAGGTGTGTTCAAACGTTTGACTGGTGTTGTATGTACCAAGTCATCACACACACACGCACACACACACACTTGCATACAAAGGGCCTTTATGCACCTTATGTGTGTCGTCCATATCAAATCCATTCTCTCTGTCCTCCTCTCCACTCTCATGTTAGCTGTAATGTTTTCTGTACTCAATAGGAACTAAAGCTGTGAGCATCATATTGTCCACACACACACACACACACACACACACACACACACACACACACACACACACACACACACACACACACACACACACACACACACTCAGCCTGATCACTAGAAATCCTTTTCAGACTTTTGAAAAGTTGCTGAGAATGTCGATATATATGCCTTCCTCGGCATTCATATTAAAGATGAAAAATGATTGCCCAGCACTGGGCGTGTACTCATGATGCTTGGAGTCGCAGCGCACTGCTTAAAGCACTGTGCTGCGGCAGTTCACAATGTTCTAGCAAGCCGTGAGAATACTGTGAATACTGATGATATCTGACCACATTGTTTTTTATTATTTTGTTTTAAGGCCCAAATCACAGCCCTAACCTTAACCACTCGGAACGAACTCCAAAACTGTTAACCTTTGAGTTGTTTCTGTTTTAACCCTGCAACCACGCGGAATTGACCTTGTAACCATGCAGAATTAACCTTGTAACCACACGGAATTAACCCTGTAACCACATGGATTTAACCCTGTAACCATGCAGAATTAATGCGAAAAACAATATTAACAATATTAAAACCTCATAAAGATAGTGCAGCTCAGATTCCACCTCATTTTCTGGGCAGTGTGCACATAGCCTGTCTTCTCCTGAGAGCCAGGTCTGCCTACGGCAGACTTTCTCAATAGCAAGGCTATGCTCACTGAGTCTGTACATAGTCAAAGCTTTCCTTAATTTTGGGTCAGTCACAGTGGTCAGATATTCTGCCTCTGTGTACTCTCTGTTTAGGGCCAAATAGCATTCTAGTTTGCACTGTTTTTTGGTTAATTCTTTCCAATGTGTCAAGTAATTATCTTTTTGTTTTCTCATGATTTGGTTGGGTATAATTGTGTTGCTATCCTGGGGCTCTGTGGGGTCTGTTTGTGTTTGTGATTAGAGCCCCAGGACCAGCTTGCTTAGGGGACTCTTCTCCAGGTTCATCTCTCTGTAGGTGATAGCTTTGTTGTGGAAGGTTTGGGAATAGCTTCCTTTTAGGTGGTTGTAGAATTTAAAGGCTCTTTCTGGATTGTTATATTTAGCGGGATTCGGTCTAATTCTGCTCTGCATGCATTAATTGGTGTTTTACACTGAGGATAATTTTGCAGAATTTTGCATGCAGAGTCTCAATTTGGTGTTTGTCCCATTTTGTGAATTCTTGGTTGGTGAGCGGACCCCAGAACTCACAACCATAAAGGGCAATGGGTTCTATAACTGATTCAAGTATTTTTTAGCCAGACCCTAATTGGTATGTCGAATTTTATGTTCCTTTTGATGGTGTAGAAGGCCCTTCTTGCCTTGTCTCTCAGATCATTCACAGCTCTGTGGAAATTACCTGTGGCGCTGATATTTAGACCGAGGTATGTATCGTTTTTTTGTGTGCTCTAGGGCAACAGTGTTCAGATGGAATTTGTATTCGTGGTCCTGGCAACTGCACCTTTTTTGGAACACCCTTATTTTTGCACCCGATCATCAGCAAACAGTAAACATTTGACTTCAGATTCTAGTAGGGTGAGGCCGGGTGCTGCGGACTTTTGTAGTGCACTCGCCAATTCATTGATACTCTCTTTCACTCTGAACCAGAATTGATCAAGACAAACAAAGATCCATCCCCTCGACTTTGACAGTCAGAGCAGAGTAGTCTTGCAACCCAGGGGCAGAGAGGAACCCAAATAACCCAGCTAGGCATCCATGGAAATGAAAGTCAATGCAGGAGGAAAGAGATCTGTAGCCAGAGGTCATAGCTGTCCACCCTGGTTTGCTATCACATTCTACAGTCTTCCCACCCAACACCCACCCATTCCAACATGCACAAACAGGCCACACACACACAAACAATCATATATACACACATGCATACCCACACACACAGAAAGAAAACATCCTCTCCAAAATAGCCATTGGCAACATTGGTCGGGGGATTCCATTTCCTGAAATGCCATATTTGACTAGGACAATTGGTTTGTGCTAGTGTGTTGACTGTAAAATTTTGACTGGGGTGTCTGGGTAATAAACAACTATAACATAATCCCTGGGCACTTGGGAGACAGGTTAGCAAGCAAGCAGAGTAATGGATGTGTACAGTGTGATTGCTAATCAGAAACTAGCGGTAGCGGTTAGCGGAGGGGGGTAGCCTAGCCTAATTTAGTCCACTTAAACAGGTGCTAATCTAACCTAGCGGTAGCAGTTAACAGAGTAGGGTAGTTTAGCCTAATTTAGTCCACTTAAACAGGTGGTAATCTAACCTAGCAGTAGCACAGGTTGTTAGTTTAGCCTACTCCAATTATAATAACAAGTAGCCATACGGAGGAACAGACCTGAGGATGGGGGATTAAATGAACTGCTGGGATGCTATTTAAAGCCGCAGATGAGAAAATTGTAATTGACTTTCTCAGTGTCAGCTGAGCTAAAAATAGAGCCGCTTGTCTTTACACTTGTAGGCTACAGCAGCGGCTAGTTGTGCAACACTGGTAGAGAGAGGAGAGGATGCTGGTGGTTACATGTTTGAATTTAGAAAACACACAGAAAATAAAGAAATCAGCATTTACTCACTTTGATTGGATTCTAGCTACACTCAAACATGATAAAATAGTAAGGTATGTGTAATACAACCAGCCTTGTAGGCCTAACATGTCATTTTATCCTACCTTTTATAAAAAGTTGAAAAGAAAAAAAACGCATTCTGATTGATTCTGAAACCTTAAAATGTTAATTGTGTCACCTCCAAGTCCATAAATTACCACAATTCTGTCTAGGCCTACTCTATGAAAACATCCTACGGGTTAAAACACATTTTGTAATCATGCTATGAAGTAAACCAATAGTCATTAACATTCCCTCATTGCCTAATGCTCATCCACAGCAACCTGTTATCCTCCCTGATGCCCATACATCAGCCTGGGGCACTGAGGGGCAGAGGAGGGCATTTTTCAGCAACATGACTGACTGCTGCTCTCTCTCACTGCCCCCCAGGCACAAAGGTCAGCCTGCCATGTTGCAGCTAATATGGTATAGAAATAGACTGCTGTTTTTAAGTCGCACTGGTGCAGTCCTTAATGGCAGTCCTTGATGCCATTGTGACAGTAAGTCCTGTACAAACTTGGACCAAGGCGCAGAGAAACACAGTAGGCAGCAGTGAGGATAAATCCAGACCATTTACTGAGGCTTAAACAACACCACACACTAATCACTAAACAAAACAAGAAACCTCAGCAACCAGCCCAGTCCACAGAGGACCTAAATAGTCATACACCAGGTGAACCCAATAAGCCCAATCAGGCTCACCTGGACATAAGGGTGCCCTCCAGTGGCACCCTCAGGTAGTACACTCAACGGTGACCTCTGACCTGTGACAGGCAGTCCTTGATATGATTGTAGGTTGGGGTTTAGGTGACAGTATATTGTAGAACATGTGATCATGTCAAGATAGATGCGTGATTAGGTAATAAGGCCAAGATGTTGTTAGCTGTGACATGCATGATGATGAGTGATTACACTGTTGTGTTAAAACACGTGTTTATTGTGAGAATGGTGGATCCAGACAAACTGAACAGATTCAAAGAATCATCTGTTTTCAAAAGACATTGGACTTTCTGGTTGTTCAGAGACAGATACAAAAGGCTATAGAGAAAGGGGAAAAGGGATGGAGAGAGAAAGAGAGAGAATAGAGAAAGAACAGAGAGAGAGAGAGAGAGAGAGAGAGAGAGTGGTTTAACATGTAAAACTGTAGGGGTCGCAGCTGTCAGTACCGGCCGCAGGGAATGACGTCTCATCTCTCTCTCTTTCTCTCTCCCTCTTTCGCTCACTCGCTCTCTCTTTCTCTTTATCTCTCTCCTCTCTCTCCCCCTCTCTCTCTCTCTTCCCCCCCTCTCTCTCTCTTCCCCTCACTATATTCCCCTCTCTCTCTTCCTCTCCCTTTTATACTGTCTTTCTCTCCCCCTCCCTCCCTCTACCAGCTCTCTCCCCTCTCTCTCTCTCCCCCTCCATCCTCTTTTTCTCTTCTAAATCACATTATTTAGTCAGCATTATGTCTGAGTGAGCAAAATGAGAGCCTCACATTAATCCATTACTCATCTCTATAGCTACGCTTTCAGACAGACGATACCATATTTACCATACAGAGTCATATCCCTAATGGGACTTAATGTGACGTAGATTTCAACAAATTGAGGAATTATGAAAAGTAGGGAACGTTCATCGTTCATTTTCTTCTTTGGAATGAATGATCTTCGCAGTGTTTAGCCTGTCCTTAAGTTACGCAAAAGAACGGCAATTTAACTTCAATTTCAGTTTCAATTTGGCCTTAATGACATAACTATTATTACTTGGGTCTATGTGGGGAAAGAGCCTATAGGGATTTCTATATGTGAGCTGTTTTATTCATGGACTTTTATGTACGCAGTGTAAGTAATGTGTTGATGACGTACTCAATGCATACGTACTCATGTTTTTAAGTGTTGGTTGGATGAACATATGGTTGCTAAAGGTGAGTGACACATTCATGCTCCTCCTCTTCAAGACAAAGACAAAAAATGACCTAGAAAAGTCGATACACTTGTCAAGGATACAATAAAAGACCCAAACTCCAACTGTGAAAAACGATCACTATGTGAAACACCAGCCTATAAAAGTACACCTAAACACTATTAATCTATAAACTGTCCAGCCTAGACACTAGTGGTTGTGCTATTACAACTCATATCCGCTCTAGACTACTCAAACCCGGTAATTTGATCTTTTCTGGGCTTGCTGCCGTGTAGAAACCTCCATCCGCCACATTGAGGTGCAGTCCAGCCTCTTCAAACAGTTCCAACACTCAGCATTTTCCACCAAGCCTTGTAGCCAAATGACCACACCGTGGAGTCAAGACGGAGAGGAACCGTGAATACGTTCATCCAGCAGTGGGGGGAAGCTTTTACAGGCCATGTAGTAGAGCTCCGCCAAGTGGCGATCAATCATGGCCCACTCGGGACCTGCCCACGCCCCTCCGTCTACTTCTTCTGCCACGTCAACCCCAGCTCCCAGCAGCCCCGTCCCCATGGTGATATGTGGCGGCGCGGTTGGGGGTGGTTCATGACCCGCCAGTCGGCTGCGATTAGAGATTCCGATCCCCTATATAGTCATGAATATTTCCTGATTCACATCATTTATGTCTTTGGGCTTCTTTCACGTTTCTCTGTCCATTGAAGGTCGTTTCAGCTAAAATTGTGAGACAGCTAGCGGATACGCTAATGCCTCATTGGCATGGCTGCGTTAGCTAGCATATATACTAGTGAGCTTTACATTAGCATGGCTACGCTAGATAGCTTAACAGCTACAGTGTCTTAAACTGAAGCTGATGGGAGTGAGCAGCCATTGTTGTTTATGTTAATCTATTCCACACACATAGGCCTGTGTAATTGTGATGCTGTCAGCTAGACATGAGGTGAATTTTGTGCTCATTCAATCAAGAACGATTAGGCATGCATTACAGGTCTGTCGATCATGTGTGTTGTAACTTCCTGGTTGTGTTATGTATTCACTTTGTGTTGCTACGGCTTCCACGGGATGTGATGCGTTAACAGGGGTAGTGATGTAAAGGTTAGAGCCTCTGGCGGAGGGTGATGTCAAATGCCCGAGGAGATGTTTCTGAATAGAGAGAGAGAGAGAGAGAGAGAGAGAGAGAGGGTGAGAGAGAGAGAGAAAGAGGGTGAGAGAGAGAGAGAAAGAGAGGGTGAGAGAGGGAAAGAGGGTAAGAGAGAGAAAGAAAGGGAGAGAGAAAGAAAGAGGGTGAGAGAAAGAGTGAGAGAGAGAGAAAGAAAGGGAGAGAGGGTGAGAGAGAGAGGGTGAGAGAGGGTGAGAGAGAGAGGGTGAGAGAGAGAGGGTGAGAATGAGAGAAATAGAGAGAAAGAGAAAGAGAGAGACAGAGAGGGAGAGGGAGAGGGGATGAGTAAGAGTGAGAGTGAGCGAAAAGAGAGCCAACAACAGCACTTCCAGGGCCATGTGAAGTCGTGACTCAACTATGAGTATGAAGGCTACCCTGTCTGCATTTATATACAGTAGCTCTCTATTCCTTTTGCTATAGACTATGTCTTTTCTGTAGCCCCATTTTTACAGATATATAACGAGCTCAGATAGGATTTTATGACCTTCATCAAATCAATCTTAAAATAGCTTTTCCACATTATTTTGAAGGGGAAAATGGTATTGGTGCATCAATTTTTTTACTTTTAAATTCATTAATTATATACTATTGATTCTTGAAAAAGTTGTTGTTTAACTGCATATTGCCCCTTTAACACTGTGCACAATGTGGTCAACACTCCATTGCAGTACACAGTACAGTAGACGATACAGTACAGCATGTTTCAGTGCTTCACTGACTGATTGTGTTACTGGAGGGCTATCTGAGCTGACTCTTTGACGCTGATTCACACTCTACTGGGTTAAAGGATCTACACACAACAGATCAGAACAAGGCTGCTACCAGGACGTGATGTGTCCTCAAACCCTCAGAGTACTGTACAATGGGTGTGTCTCTGTTTGAGTATGCATGCGTGCCACTCGTATGAATTCCATGTGAATGTGTGTTTACATGTGGGTGACTCTCCTACTGTATGTCAGCCACACATTTACACTCAAACTCTCTCTCTCTCTCTCTCTCTCTCTCTCTCTCTCTCTCTCTTTCTCTCTCTCTCTCTCTCTCTCTCTCAATCTCTCTATCTATGTATATACAGTGGTTCTGTACATATACATATATATATATCGCTCTCTTCTCTCCTCTGTCTCTCTCAAAGACACACAATACACATCCTTTACCTCACGCACAGACCTAAATCCCTATAGTGAATCACATTAAAGACAGTGCTTTATTCTTTATTCTTACGTTATGAACCCATTGGTGAGATAACATGTGATTAACCTGTTCATATCTCTCTACTATCAGACAAGCTCTAAGAAGAGCCCTCATCCGCTGAGATTCCCAGCCCATTTTAAGGCTGTCCCAAATGGCACCCTATTCCTTATTTAGTGCACTAATTTTGACCGGGGCCCATAGGGTTCTGGTCAAAAGTAGTGCACTGCATGGGGGATAGGGTGCCTTTCCGGACGTAGTCTGGACTATTGTAATGGATGAACTGCTTAGACAGACAGAGGAGATCTCTGGAGACACAGGGAGAGACGGTGAGGGCCCTATTTGAGTGCTTTGATTTAAAAAAAAATTCTGATCCATGAATCTAATTCTGATCTTCTGCTGTCTGGGAGAGGAGAGTGGGCGAGAGGGAGGGAGAGTGTAGGTGAGAAGGAGAAGAGAGAGAGAGAGAAAGTTTGGGGCAGTCGAAAGCAGGGAGAGAGAGAGAAGGGGAGAGAGAGGGAGAGCGAGAGAGAGAAGGTGGGGCAGTGGGAGGAAGGGACCGAGAGAGAGAGAGAGAGAGAGAGAGAGAGAGAGAAGGTGTGTCGGTGGTAGGCAGGGGGGGAGAGAGAATGATAGACAGATAGAGGGGAGGATCCGAGGATAGAAATAGAGAGGGATGAGAGACAGAAACTGATTGACAGAGAGAGAAAAACTGATGAGAGAGAGAGAGATACACACAGGAGAGAATTAGAGACTGATTGATTAACAGAGAAAGAGAAAGAAAACCAATGAGCGAGGAAGAGAGAAAAAGAATGAGGGAGAGAAACAGAGCGAGAAAGAGACGGAGATAATTTATGGAGACTATGCCCCAGATGTACATTAGAGGGTCATAAGGAATGGATGGTCCCTGGCTATAAGACACCAGTCTGCTAGTCTGCTCTGCTCTGCCTGGCTGGCTGATTGAGCTGTGATCACCCTGCCTATAGACTGTCTCCAGCTGCCTAACGACACCAACCTGGACAGACAAGACGACAGCCATAGTCGTACATTTTGGATTTAGAAGCAGGAAGTTACCACCTATTCTCTGAGTGTGTCCCTCGATAACTCAATCTCTCTCTCTCTCTCTCTCTCTCTCTTTCTTTCTATCGACCTGTCATTCTCTCTCTCTCTCTCTCTCTCTCTCTCTCTCTCTCTCTCTCTCTCTCTGTGGCACTAAAACCGAAGGTCTTCATCACTCTATCTAATTCCCCTCCTCCTGCTCATCCTCCTCCTTCTTCTCTTCCTGCCGTTAAAATGTGACATTCGACTGATAGCCTGAGCCAGGTGTCCTCTCCTCTTCTCCTCTCCATCGTCATCACTCATACAGCACAGCGCCACAGTGTTTGTACCTGCAAAAGGTTGGCTATAATTAGCCACCCACTGCTAATGCTAACCTTCCTATATATCCACTAACCAGATCCCCTATCCAGAGGACAGGAGGTTGTAAAAGACAACACAATACATTTTGTTCTTATTTGTGAAGGGGGAAACACTCGGCCTCTACGATTATACAGTAAAGAACAGCGTAGTGCAGAAGGTCGTGTACGTGTTGTTTACTCCCTATTCAGGTAGCATTGTAAGCTAGCTAGGCTTAGTTCCAGTACATGTGATGAGGAGAGGACAGAAGGTTGTGTACCAGTCACTGTGCTATCCCCACTCTGTCTGTCTCTTGTTTTATTTCTATAATATGTGTCTTGGCCTTGATCCAGACCGGGGGGAGGTGCAGCGATAATGCGATTACGAGACGCTCCAAATCTCATTGGCTGTTACCTGCAGCGCCGGTCCGGGGGACATAAATTGATGAAGCCATGAGTGTGACAGTGTGTGTGGGTTGGGGAGGCTTTGTGGGTATCCATTGTTCCTACTTATTTCAGTGGAGTGGCACTTTTCATTCCACAAAGCAATCCGTCACTAGTAGTTGAACATGACCATGTTAAGCATGATGATGGTGTTTTTACTATATCACAACTCATCATGATTCGGTCTCACCGTGAGTCCTAAAATAACGTTAAGACTTAGCTTCATAACTTCAGTGAGTGAGTTATTGATTGTGTGTGCACGTGTGTGTGCACGCATGTGTGTTTGTATGTGTGTGCGTACCTTCGTACATGTGTACTGTATCTATCCATATAAGGGTGTGTGTGTTTGCGTGTGTGTGTATGTGCGTGCGTGCGTGTGTATGTATGTATCCACATGAGCGTGTGTGCATTTGTGTGTGTATGTGTGTGTGTATGTTTGCTCGCGTGTGTGTTTGAGCTTTTGGCATGTGTGTGTGTGTGTGTGTGTGTCCATGTGTGTGTGTGTCTGTGTGTGTGAAGTAAACACAAGATCTGCCAAAACCAATCACTTGATCCCTAAGATCCCCATCCATTCACTGACCCTGACACTGGGGCTTTGACGGAAAAGGAAGCTGACATTTTTATTTCCATCTGGGCAGAAGGAAGTGGTGGGTAAAGTGCAGGATACATCTACACTTCTCAGAGGAAGGGAGATGTGTCAGGACTCATTGGTGGACCCTGCCACTTGACAAATGCACAACGTTTCCCCTTGTTTAAGGAGGGGAGGGGAGGGAGCGAGAGAGAGGGTGAGAGGGAGAAAGGGAGAGGGAAGGAGAGAGAGAGGTTGTGGGTACATTTGACCTTCATCCTATAGACGTGTTACTCACATGTTCTCAGTAGCTGACATTTACATTTTCATCAAACTCAGGACAGTTTGTAAATGTAGCGGTCATGCTGGTTTATGTGTGTGTCTCATGTCCACTGGTCGACATATAAAATATATGGGCTGCTCATCCATGCCATTGGAAATGTATGAGCGTATGATCAGAAATATATGAGAAATGTGTGAGGGAATATTCTTATCGGAGCTTTGTGCTTTGAACATGGGTTCCAATGCAGGAATTTGAATCCGATATATTTTCTGGCTTGATATTGTATGTTACTCTATGGTACAATAACCAACTGCAGGGATCCATACTAGCTGCAACTGAAACGTTCATTTCAACAGCAGTAAATAGCTGCCATTTCAGTCGATGCTACCAGTTACGCTCACCTAGTTTGTCAAAATTAGGAAAAATATTGCTAAATCGTTGAGGGAGGTGCTGACTGCGCCTTTCTCTGTCAGAAGAAACATGGAAGGGAAAGCAGTTGTTGGGGTTTTGTTGGATTCATTTCTAATTGACCACGACTCCGTTTCTTTCATTGGCCGGCGTTGTCCACTCCTGCCTGGCTACCAGAGCCCAGGCCAGTATTTCTGCCTCCGCTATACGACCCTGCTACTTCAAAACACCATTTGTTTTGTGGTCATCCATTTTGTACGAGTCAGTCCACTCTCTCTCTCTCTCTCTCTCTCTCTCTCTCTCTCGTGCCCACAGGGGAGAAAATCAATATGGCCTCAGTAGACTCAGTAGACCTCTCTGTTCTGTGGGTTGGATGAACAGACTGGACACTGGAGGCTGTTTCTGACCCATTTCTCTTTCTACTGACCAGAGTGGGAGAGTCAGGATTGGGGTCAGTTCTGTTTCAATTCAGTCAATTTGAGAAAATGTAAATGTATGTGAAGTAATGTGAATTTTTATGAATTTAAAAATGTCAATTTTTTTCATATATTTTTTAAACGGAGTTGTGTAGTCAAAAAATAGATTTACCTGTGTTTTATAAATATATAGTGCATTCCGAAAGAATTCAGACCCCCTCCCCTTTTCCACATTTTATTAAATTACAGCTGTATTCTAAAATGGATTAAATAAAACAAATTCCTCATCAATCTACAAACAATAACCCATAATGGCAAAGCGAAAACAGGTTTTTATAAATTTGTGCAAATTCATTAAAAACAAAAACAGAAATATCTTATTGTCACGTCCTGACCAGTATAAGGGGTTATTTGTTATTGTAGTTTGGTCAGGACGTGGCAGGGGGTGTTTGTTGAGAGTGTTTCGGGGTTTCTTAGGCTATGTTCATATTTTAAGAGGGGTGTTTGTTTAGAGTGTTTCGGGGTTTGTTGGGCTATGTTCTTTGTTAGTCTATTTCTATGTTAGTTCTAGTATGTCTATTTCCATGTGGTGTTTTTTGGGTTGACCTTCAATTGGAAGCAGCTGCTCCTCGTTGCTTCTAATTGAAGGTCCTATTAAAGAGGGATGTTTTTCTATGGGATTTTGTGGATTGTTGTTCCTTGTATAGCTGTAAGCCTTACAGGACTGTTTATCATCGTCGTTGTTTTTGTATACGTTTGTTTTGTTTTTCCTTCTTTCTGCCAGATAAAAAGAAGATGAGTATACACATTCCCGCTGCATTTTGGTCAAATCCATACAACACCCGTGACACTTATTCACATAAGTATTCAGACCCTTTGCTATGAGACTCGAAGTTTAGCTCAGGTGCATCCTGTTTCCATTGATCATCCTTGAGATGTTTCTACAACTTGATTGGAGTCCACCTGTGTTAAATTCAATTGATTGGACATGATTTGGAAAGGCACACACCTGTCTATATAAGGTTCCACAGTTGACAATGCATGCCAGAGCAAAAACCAAGCTATGAGGTTGAAGGAATTGTCCATAAAGCTCCGAGATAGGATTGTGTCGAGTCACAGATCTGCGGAAGGGTACCAAAAAATGTCTGCAGCATTGAAGTTTCCCAAGAACACAGTGGCCTCTATCATTCTTAAATGGAAGAAGTTTGGAACCACCAAGACTCTTCCTAGTGCTGGCCGTTAATCCAAACTGAGCAATTGGGGAAGAAGGTCCTTGGTCAGGGAGGTGACCAAGAACCCGATGGAGTTCCTCTGTGGAGATGGGAGAATCTTCCAGAAGGACAACCGTCTCTGCAGCACTCCACCAATCAGGCCTTTACAATAGAGTGTCCAGGCAGAAGCCTCTCCTCAGAAAAAGTCACATGACAGCCCACTTGGAGTTTGCCAAAAGGCACCTAAAGGATTCTTAGACCGTAAGAAACAAGATTCTCTGGTCTGATGGAACCAAGATTGAACTCTTTGGCCTGAAACGCAAGCATCACCTCTGGAGAAAACCTGGCACTATACCTACGGTGAAGCATGGTGGTGGCAGCATCATGCTGTGGGGATGTTTTTCAGTGGCAGGGACTGGGAGACTAGTCAGGATCGAGAGCAAGATGAACGGAGCAAAGTACAGAGAGAGCCTTGATGACAACCTGCTCCAGAGCACTCAGGACCTGACTGGGGTGAAGGTTCACCTTCCAACAGAGTGGCTTCGGGACAAGTCTCTGAATGTCCTTGAGTGGCCCAGCAAGAGCCCAGACTTCAACCTGATCGAACATCTCTGATCGAACACCTGATAATAGATGTGCAGCGACGCTCCCTATCCAACCTGACAGTGCTTGAGAGGATCTGCAGAGAAGAACGGGAGAAACTCCCCAAATACAGGTGTGTCAAACTAGATTGATGACGAAAAAACGGATTTAATCGATTTTAGAATTAGGCTGTAACATAACAAAATGTGGAAAAAGTCAAGAGGTATGAATATTTTCCAAATGCACCGTGTATATATATATATATATACACTGCTCAAAAAAGTAAAGGGAACACTTAAACAACACATCCTAGATCTGAATGAAAGAAATAATCGTATTAAATACTTTTTTCTTTACATAGTTGAATGTGCTGACAACAAAATCACACAAAAATAATCAATGGAAATCCAATTTATCAACCCATGGAGGTCTGGATTTGGAGTCACACTCAAAATTAAAGTGGAAAACCACACTACAGGCTGATCCAACTTTGATGTAATGTCCTTAAAACAAGTCAAAATAAGGCTCAGTAGTGTGTGTGGCCTCCACATGCCTGTATGACCTCCCTACAACGCCTGGGCATGCTCCTGATGAGGTGGCGGATGATCTCCTGAGGGATCTCCTCCCAGACCTGGACTAAAGCATCCGCCAACTCCTGGACATTCTGTGGTGCAACGTGGTGTTGGTGGATGGAGCGAGACATGATGTCCCAGATGTGCTCAATTGGATTCAGGTCTGGGGAACGGGCGGGCCAGTCCATAGCATCAATGCCTTCCTCTTGTAGGAACTGCTGACACACTCCAGCCACATGAGGTCTAGCATTGTCTTGCATTAGGAGGAACCCAGGGCCAACCGCACCAGCATATGGTCTCACAAGGGGTCTGAGGATCTCATCTCGGTACCTAATGGCAGTCAGGCTACCTCTGGCGAGCACATGGAGGGCTGTGCGGCCCCCCAAAGAAATGCCACCCACACCATGACTGACCCACCGCCAAACCGGTCATGCTGGAGGATGTTGCAGGCAGCAGAACGTTCTCCACGGCATCTCCAGACTCTGTCACGTGCTCAGTGTGAACCTGCTTTCATCTGTGAAGAGCACAGGGTGCCAGTGGCGAATTTGCCAATCTTGGTGTTCTCTGGCAAATGCCAAATGTCCTGCACGGTGTTGGGCTGTAAGCACAACCCCCACCTGTGGACGTCGGGCCCTCATACCACCCTCATGGAGTCTGTTTCTGACCATTTGAGCAGACACATGCACATTTGTGGCCTGCTGGAGGTCATTTTGCAGGGCTCCTCCTGCTCCTCCTTGCACAAAGGCGGAGGTAGCGGTCCTGCTGCTGGGTTGTTGCCCTCCTACGGCCTCCTCCACATCTCCTGATATACTGGCCATGCTCTGGACACTACGCTGACAGACACAGCAAACCTTCTTGCCACAGCTCGCATTGATGTGTCATCCTGGATGAGCTGCACTACCTGAGCCACTTGTGTGGGTTGTAGACTCCGTCTCATGCTACCACTAGAGTGAAAGCACCGCCAGCATTCAAAAGTGACCAAAACATCAGCCAGGAAGCATAGGAACTGAGAAGTGGTCTGTGGTCTCCACCTGCACAACCACTCCTTTATTGGGGGTGTCTTGCTTATTGCCTATCATTTCCACCTGTTGTCTATTCCATTTGCACAACAGCATGTGAAATTTATTGTCAATCAGTGTTGCTTCCTAAGTGGACAGTTTGATTTCACAGAAGTGTGATTGACTTGGAGTTACATTGTGTTGTTTAAGTGTTCCCTTTATTTTTTTGAGCAGTATATATATATATATTCCCACATTATGATGTTGGAATAATACTGTGAAATGGGATAATGTTAATGCACTTTTCGTGTAATAGTTGTGCGACTGCCAGAAATGTCATCTTGTTTGGCTGGGTGGGGTTTTTGGACCTCCTGGTGACATCACCAAGAGGTTATAAGTGAATAGATCCATAACAAAGAGTTTGCCCTCCTCTTTGCCAATAACAGCTCGTTTCCAGGTTACACATCCCTCCCATTAGGCTCCTCTAACTAGAACCCTCTCTCAAACCACTCCTAAAATTCTTGCTTGAGAAATTGCATTTAGTTAACTAAGAATGGTTATTTTTGACCATTTTTTATTTTTTTAAATCACAGTAAGGTACCTAGAAATAATTTGATATTGAGATAAAAACAAAATGTAAGAAAACATCTGCATTGGACCTTTAAAGTGTGTATTAATTTAATTTTCCTCCAATCAATTTCCAACTAGCTCTCACAGTCTCACGTCAGAATTAGACGTTCATCCATGTTTCTTAAACATCAAATTTCGAAGTTGTTCGAAACTTCACATTTCAAAGTGTTTTTAAGGTAACAGTTAAGGTTTGGGATAGGCTTAAAACAAAAATCTCAAAAACAACTTCCTATCGTTGAGTTTGAACATGCAACTTTTTGCACCAGAGGCAGATCCTCTCCCAACGTCCTCACACATGGAAATACATCAATGGAGTGTTAAACTGTTAAAATCAGCATTTGAAGCATAAACTAAGTGGCAGTTTTGTCCAATGCCTCCAGGAAGCATCTCCAGCTTACAGTTATACATAACGACAATCTGTTCTCCATTGGATCCTCATTAGACACATGTCCCTCACATGGGTTTCTAAGCATGACAGATAAATGCTGCAAACCAGCCACACACACACACACACACACACACACTTCTCTCACAAACACTTCATTTCAACATCCACCATCATTATTGTCTGATAAGACAGTAACAGTCCATAGCCCCAGTATTATGAGTTCTGAAAAACAGTGTCTCAATCTCTCGACCTCAGGTGTATCTCAATATGCATACTACCGTGCTCCACACTCTCATGCTCCAAGTGCATTGCTATGAGGACGTTCTCTTGAGTACGTTGTTGTTAGGACAAGAGGGTGGAGAATGCATAAGACATTTGAGAGGCACTTGCACTCCCATTTACTTAACCTACCTCCAGCTAGGACAATGGCAACAATATAGACGAAACAAGATATACACAAAGCAAACATTTTACTTCATAATTATCATTTAGATATATATGTGAATCGTTAACCAGGCAAAAATGACCTAAAACTAGTGTTTTGCAAGGTACAGTAGATGTCAATTATTTGTGGGTAGCTAGCTAGCCAGTTAGCCCTATTGACTTACTATGGACTTACTATGGACTGAACCTTCCTTCTTCACTGAACCTTCCTTCTTCTAGCCAGGGCAATGGCAATAGAGACAAAACAAGAATTGACTTCATAACTATTAGCTAACTACAATAGCGGTCAAAAGTTTTAGTAAACCTACTCATTCAAGGATTTTTCTTTATTTTTACTATTTTCTACATTGTAGAATAATAGTGAAGACATCAAAACTATGAAATAACACATGTAGTAACCAAAAAAGTGTTAAACAAATACAAATATAGTTTACATTTGAGATTCTTCAAATAGCCACTACATGATTCCATGTGTTATTTCATAGGTTTAATGTCTTCACTATTATTCTACAATGTAGAAAATAGTAAAAAAATTAAGAAAAACCCTTGAATGAGTAGGTGTTCTAAAACTTTTGACCGGTAGTGTATATGTGAATCGTAATAATGTAGCTAACCAGATATTATAACAGGTAAAAATGACCTAAAACCAATGTTATCCAGGGCAGATGTCAATTCTTCGTGGGGTAGCTAGCTAACAATTCTTCATGGCTATCTGGCTAGCTAACAGCAGTAGCTAGCTAGTTAGCTCTATTGACTTACTATGGGCTTGCAACCTACGCACACTACAGTGGGTATTGTAGGCAGGTAACCATGACAAAATGTACACAGCATGTATTTATTCTTGTATCAATTTAAAATATTGTAGTCAGCCAATATATGAGATGTGAAAGGGCAATATTTCATTCCGAAGTCGGAATGTATTTTCTCTTGCTTCACCTCAAATAATGGCCGCCATTGATTTCAAGAACATTTGCGTTATTTTTTATGTGGTTGCGTCATATTCCGCTGCACACGCTCAGTTGAATCTTGTATCGATGCATGGTTGAAAATATGTACAAATGGAGTACGCATTCGAGAAGTGGCCTCTGTGCTCTGTGTCACGTACTTTTGATTTGGACTCATACTCCTGTGCTCCAATTTGCATGCTCGAAGCACGGTAGTATGCATTTTGAGAAACACCCCTTGTCTCTAGTCTGTCTAATTGAAAACAACACTGATAGAGTCACAAACACTTTCTAATCATTCTACCTGGGAGAGAAACATGTCAACACAAACAGATTGGACAGAGTGGACTAATATTCTCCCCAGTGTGGGAGCTACAATGTGTGGTAAAAAAAATATGCACGCGTACTGTAACACTGTAACTCGCTTTGGATTAAAGCATCTGCATAATTGGCATATATTATTATCATTACAACGACCAATTATTGTCATGTTGTATTTCCAGTAAATACAAAGATAGAAGACCAAATGTTTCACTTAATGTTCCAATGGGAAAGTCATGATAATCCCTGCTCCCAGCGCTGTTTAGTAACTGCCAACCAATGCCTTGTTATACAGCCTGGTCCCAGATCTGTTTATGCTATCTTGAGGACCCATAACCATAGGAGTTGCCAAGATAGCACAAACAGATCTGGGACCAGGATATTGTGTTAAAGGCTACACTTCTCATTAAACTGCATGTGATTCTTCCATGCTACCCCGGTGTGTGAATATGAGATATGCGCTACAGTGTTATTAATGCGATAACCCCACTTTAAACTAATCACAACTCATGAAGGCTTCATAACTCTATTTTAAAGCCTCTATAAATGCGTATCTATGCTTCTCTTCTCATTAGGGGCGGCAGCGTAGCCTAGTGTTTAGAGCATTGGACTAGTAACCAAAAGGTTGCAAGATCAAATCCCTGAGCTGACAAGGTACAAATCTGTCATTCTGCCCCTGAACAAGGCAGTTAACCCACTGATCCTAGGCTGTCATTGAAAATAAGAATTTGTTCTTAACTGACTTGCCTAGTAAAATAAAAATAAATTAATTAAATGGAACTCCTCCATGTTAGCCCAGTGTGTGTCAATATGAGCGGTGAGGTATGGCTGGAGGTTGAGGGGATGAAAGAGATGATCTGTGTGTCAGGAATGAAGGGCAGTAACCTGAGTCAGAGGAGACAAAACTGGCATGTAAGGCTGTAGTGGTGGTGGGGGGGGGGGAGGTTGTCAAGCCCCAGCCAGATGCAACACACCAACTAGAACAAGATAGTTGCAGCAAACTATTGTGTTAACACTTCAGTTATGTGGAAAAAGTCATGTTTATTCACCTCTTGACCTCTCTCTCTATCTCTCTTACTCCCTTTCCTTTCTGTCCCGATCTCACTAATTTTTTCTTTCTCTATTCCCCTTGTTTCTTTATCTTCATGTCTTCCTGTCTCTGCATCATCCCCTTTCTATTGTTCTCCATTCCTCTCTTCCTGTCTCTCCCTTCCCCTTCTCCATCCCTTCTTCTCTCTGGGGCATTGTCTCTGTCTACTACAGTATAGTGGGAATGTTGTTGTCCTCCCAGAGACAGTAGAGGAGGCTCTGCCAGGGGCCACACACACACACACACACACACCCACACACAAACACCCACACCTCGGCCACCAGTCATGCAGACAGCCAGGCAGACAGTCAGGGATCAGGTTAGGTTGAGGCCACGTCCAATGACCTGCCTGTGTCCCTAATGGCACCCTATTCCCTACAGTATATAGTTCACTACCTTTGATCAGTGCCCATAGGGCTCTAGTCAAAAGTAGTGCACTATCTAGGGATAGGGTGCCCCTGTCTCCTGCCATCAAGGGCCACTGACATTTGACTCAGGCAACCTTGACTTCCTCCCTCTCTCCCTCTGACTGACTGCAGCACCTGCTGCGAACCAATCCACCCGCATCACATTACCCTCTGGGCCAGCTACGGTGGCCATTTTGTTTCCTAAGCACAACAACAGTAGTTCCCAGAAGTATTGAAATGTGCAAGAAAGGCAGAAGAGAAGAGAAGTGTGGAAAAGGTTGAGGTCAGTTGAGCAGTCAAGAGTCCTTAGATCCCCTGTAGGCCACTGTCTACTGTGATGGTGGTCTGGTGAGCAGAATACAAAAGGACGCTGTTATTAACACCACCGCAGTTGGGCTGTGATAAAGGAGAGGGGTGTTGTGAGGGATTGGGAGTGCTGTAATATTTGGTGTCGGGGTCGTTTGGTAGGCTGTTCACCTGTTTATGGCAGGTTATTGTTATGCTGGCAAAAATAATAGGTTGGAATGGGGCATTTGTTATTGGGCTGTACAATGTAATGGATAACATTACATTGGTGGTGGGCTGCTGCAAAATGGTGTGCATTAGTCACTATGCCTTTTATCAGACAGGCCCCACTCTCTCATGACAGTTTATCTGCCCAGTAGGAAATATGGATGCGTAGAGTCACAAAGACAAACGCTAGACATGCATCGGCATCATGACCCCCCCCCCCCCCCCCCCCCCACACCCACACACACACTAACCCCCCCCCCCCCACACACACACACACACACACTTTTTCAACATACGTCCATTCAAATCAAGTGAAATCACATGTAATTGATTTAGCAGATGTTATTGCGGGTGTAGCGAAATGCTTGTGTTTCTAGCTCCAACAGTGCAGTAGTATCTAACAATTCACAACCATACACACACATCTAAAAGTAAAATAATGGAATATATATAAATATATAAATAGAAATATATAAATATTAAGACGAGCAATGTCGGAGTGGCATTGACTAAATACAGTAGAATAGAATACAGTTTCTACATATGAGATGAGTAAAGCAGTATGTAAATATTATTAAAGTGACTAGTGTTACATTATTAAAGTGACCAGTGATTCCATGTTTATGTATATAGGGCAGCAGCCTCTAAGGTGCAACGTTGAGTAGCCGGGTGGTAGCCAGCTAATGATGGCTATTTAACAGTCTGATAGACTTGAGATAAAAGCTGTTTTTCAGTCTCTCTGTCCTAGCTTTGATGCACCTGCACTGACCTCGCTTTCTGGATGATAGCGGGGTGAACACACCGTGGCTCGGGTGGTTGATGTCCTTGATGATCTTTTTGGCCTTCCTGTGACATCGGGTGCTGTAGGTGTCCTGGAGCGCAGGCAGTGTGCCCCCGGTGATGCTTTGGGCAGACCGTACCACCCTCTGGAGAGCCTTGCGGTTGTGGGTGGTGCATTTGCCGTACCAGGCGGTGATACAGCCCGTCAGGATGCTCTCAATTGTGCATCTGTAAAAGTTTCTGAGGGTTTTAGGGGCCAAGCCGAATTTCTTCAGCCTCGTGTGTCTGTCTGTGTGGGTGGACTATTTCAGATTGTCAGCAATGTGTACGCCGAGGAACTTGAAGCTTTCCAACTTCTCCACTGCGGTCCCGTCGATGTGGATGGGGCGCGCACCCTCTGCTGATCCCTGAAGTCCACGATCAGTTCCTTTGTTTTGTTGATGTTGAGAGAGAGGTTATTTTCCTGGCACCACACTCTGCCAGGGCCCTCACCTCCTCCCTGTAGGCTGTCTCGTCATTGTTGGTAATCAGGCCTACTACTGTTGTGTCGTCTGCAAACTTGATGGTTGAGTTGGAGGCGTGTGTGTGAATCTATTGAGGTGATAAGCAAATTCAAATGGGTCTAGGGTGTCAGGTAAGGTAGAGTTGATATAATCCTTAACTAGTCTCTCAAAGCACTTCATGATGACAGAAGTGAGTGCTACGGGACGTTGTCATTTAGTTCAGTTACCTTTGCTTTCTTGGGTACAGGAACAATGGTGGACATCTTGAAGCAAGTGGGGACAGCAGACTGGGATAGGGAGAGATTGAATATGACCGACAGCTGGTCTGCACATGCTCTGAGGACATGGCTAGGGATGAAGTCTGGGCCGGCAGCCTTGTAAGTTTTTTTTTATTACATTTTTATTTAACCTTTATTTAACTAGGCAAGCCAGTTAAGAACAAATTCTTAGGGGTTAGGGTTGAATAGACCTAAGCATGGGTACTTCCTGTTTTAGTTTCTACCTATGAGAAGGGAGGATCAAAATGGAGTTGTGATCTGATTTGCCGAAGGGAGGGCGGGGCCTCGTAGGCATCTCGAAAAGGCGAGTAGCAGAGTACTGTAGTACTCGCTTAGTGTTTTCCCTAAGCGAGTACTACAGTCAATGTGTTGATAGAACTTCGGTAGCGTTTTGTAGCAGCCTCTGGGATAAGTTCACTTGCCCTGGGGGGTACGAACAAAGGATCCAATTCGGGAAAGTCGTATTCCTGGTCATAATGCTGGTGAGTTACCACCGCTCTGATATCCCAAAGTTATTTCCGGCTGTATGTAATACACAAAACATTTTCTGGGCTAATAATGTAAGAAATAACACACACAAAAAAAAATATATACTGTAAAATACTGCATATCTGTCGGCACCATTGTTTGCTACATCACTTCCACATTGCAACACATCCAACCATCCTCCTAATTACCATGGTGATAACAGAGATGTCAGAAGGAGCCGTCAGCTCCAGTACTATGAACCCAGCCATGATGAGGTCAGACATCATAAAGCTGGATATGGAAATGCCTACTCCAATGGGGGAGGAATAGGTCAGGATTAGTCTTGAAGAGGAGGGTGGGACATTTCATTTGACTGTGTTGTTGAATTATTTAATTATTATTTAATGAAATAATTATCTCTGAAATGATACAATGTTAACTGTCTTCGAATACGATAATTGAGACTTTAATTTTCCAGGGATGACAATTACTTACTGGTATAGGGGTTAGCAGTTGGCCTATTAGCCTAATGGACCCCCACATTTCATTTGATGCTATTGTTTTACATGAACCTCAGCTTCCTTGAAGAGCACTTTAACCTGAATCGTCCTCAGCATAAACTCTATTCCCAAAGTTTTCCAAGAGAGTTGACTAGATACATTTTCCAAAATTCATGACGGGCGACACAACTGCATATCATTTCAGTAAATCTAAGTGAGAAGGGAACCTTCCAAAAGAGAGGTGGCCAAATCTACACCTCCCTGGCGTCCTCTGATGGATGTGTCAGGAGGCTGAGCTCATTAAAATGTCTCTATGTCTGGATACCCTGTAACTCATTGTGGTCTGTGTGTGTGTGTGTGTGTGAGAGAGGACTGATTTGGAGCTCTCTGGGTGACAGTGAGATGTGATCTGTGGGTCTATACCCTACTGCTGTCAGGCTACTGAGGACACGTGTGTGTGTGTGTGTGTGTGTGTGTGTGTGTGTGTGTGTGTGTGTGTGTGTGTGTGTGTGTGTGTGTGTGTGTGTGTGTGTGTGTGTGTGTGTGTGTGTGTGTGTGTGTGTGTGTGTGTGTGTGTGTGTGTGTGTGTGTGTGTGTGTGTGTGTGTGTGTGTGTGTGTGTGTGTGTGTCGGATGGAGTGGAGGAGGGCAGTGGAGGGGGGTATGGTAGAAATGTGTACGTTTCTTAGAATGTGTGTGTGGTGGTGTGGTGGGGCTGAGGAGATGTATCTGGAAGGGAAGGGTTGTGTGGGGGGTTGTCCTCAACACAGCAAGATAGATAACTGACTATGGAAGCTTTACTTCTGCTCTGGTACACTACACCCTACAAAAAAAACATAAAATAAATAAATGCATTTTTTTTAAGGAACTCAGTCCATCTTTCAACTCACTCTTGAAAGTTGTAATAGTAGAATGCACTAGGTGAAGTTTCAAAATCCGGTAGCGCATCATCAGTATTCATCTTGTCATTGCAGGCCCTAGAGAGCTATTTCTAACTTGTCAGAAATGTCCAGATCAACTAGCCCATGTCTGCGATCGTGTTTTAGCTAGGTTTTTTATGTTCGAGTCACTCATACGAATACACATTAGACATGGCAAAATGTGTAGAATTGCAGGAAATAAGCTTTAAACCTGCAAAATCTTCTCTCCGCCAACAAGAGGGGTTGTGAACAGTTTGTGTCATGAACAATGCTTGTGCCTATAGAAATAGATGGGGTGCACGCATGCATTGGGGGGGGGGGGGGGGGGGTTGTTCCCCAGTGCTGAAAGGAGGGGCCTGAGTGAAAACGTTTGGGAACCGCTGCACTAAGGCATACATTCTGCTAGGCATGACACATCCACACACCACACAGCAACTGTATCAATGATACTAACTGCTCCTGTAAGTCTCTCTGGATAAGAGCATGTCTGCTAAATAAGTCACATGTATATGTCATGTAAATGTACCAACAGTATTGACACAACACAACTCCTAAGCTCCTGAGTGGCGCAGCAGTCTAAGGCACTGCATCTAAGTGCAAGAGGCGTCACTACAGTCCCTGGTTTGAATCCAGGCTGTATCACATCCGGCCGTGATTGGGAGTCCCATAGGGCGGCGCACAATTGGCCCAGCATTGTCTGGGTTTGGCTGGGGTAAGCCGTCATTGCAAATAAGAATTTGTTCTTCACTGACTTGCCTAGTTAAATATATACACTGCTCAAAAAAATAAAGGGAACACTTAAACAACACAATGTAACTCCAAGTCAATCACACTTCTGTGAAATCAAACTGTCCACTTAGGAAGCAACACTGATTGACAATACATTTCACATACTGTTGTGCAAAGGGAATAGACAACAGGTGGAAATTATAGGCAATTAGCAAGACACCCCCAATAAAGGAGTGGTTCTGCAGGTGGGGACGTGGAGGAGGCCGTAGGAGGGCAACAACCCAGCAGCAGGACCGCTACCTCCGCCTTTGTGCAAGGAGCAGCAGGAGGAGCACTGCCAGAGCCCTGCAAAATGACCTCCAGCAAGCCACAAATGTGCATGTGTCTGCTCAAACGGTCAGAAACAGACTCCATGAGGGTGGTATGAGGGCCCGACGTCCACAGGTGGGGGTCGTGCTTACAGCCCAACACCGTGCAGGACGTTTGGCATTTGCCAGAGAACACCAAGATTGGCAAATTCACCACTGGCGCCCTGTGCTCTTCACAGATGAAAGCAGGTTCACACTGAACACGTGACAGACGTGACAGAGTCTGGAGACGCCGTGGAGAACGTTCTGCTGCCTGCAACATCCTCCAGCATGACCGGTTTGGCGGTGGGTCAGTCATGGTGTGGGGTGACATTTCTTTGGGGGGCCGCACAGCCCTCCATGTGCTCGCCAGAGGTAGCCTGACTGCCATTAGGTACCGAGATGAGATCCTCAGACCCCTTGTGAGACCATATGCTGGTGTGGTTGGCCCTGGGTTCCTCCTAATGCAAGACAATGCTAGACCTCATGTGGCTGGAGTGTGTCAGCAGTTCCTGCAAGAGGAAGGCATTGATGCTATGGACTGGCCTGCCCGTTCCCCAGACCTGAATCCAATTGAGCACATCTGGGACATCATGTCTCGCTCCATCCACCAACGCCACGTTGCACCACAGACTGTCCAGGAGTTGGCGGATGCTTTAGTCCAGGTCTTGGAGGAGATCCTTCAGGAGACCATCCGCCACCTCATCAGGAGCATGCCCAGGCGTTGTAGGGAGGTCATACAGGCACGTGGAGGCCACACACACTACTGAGCCTCATTTTGACTTGTTTTAAGGACATTACATCAAAGTTGGATCAGCCTGTAGTGTGGTTTTCCACTTTAATTTTGAGTGTGACTCCAAATCCAGACCTCCATGGGTTGATAAATTGGATTTCCATTGATTATTTTTGTGTGATTTTGTTGTCAGCACATTCAACTATGTAAAGAAAAAAGTATTTATTAAGATTATTTCTTTCATTCAGATCTAGGATGTGTTGTTTAAGTGTTCCTTTTATTTTTTTGAGCAGTATATATATATATTTTTTTTAACTAGATATGAATGTATCGACTACACAAGATGATCTGCCCGGGAAGGTTCCATGTTATGTCTGTAGGAATACATTTTGATGAAACCCTGATGAAGACGGCTTGCTGTGGAAACGTTGGTAAATAGATTACTGCATCGGAGCTACTAGAGTCTGCTGCTTCCTCTTTCCTCTAAAATGGCTGTGGGAATACCCTGACATGAAAGGACATCTTGCTAGTAACTAAAGTAATGGTATTCAATCCAGTCAATTCAGGCCAGCTCATTAGAGCGTTAGTCAACTGATTGATTAAAAATCCGATTGATTGACAGCGCCTGTTGGGAGATGTTATGTAAGTCATGTGGATTGGAACCTTCTGAGGCTTCGGCTGTACAAATGTCACGTTGTTTAACACTTCTTGTTAGCTTAAGCCTGACACAAGACAGAGGAATGGTCACATGCTGCTGTCACAATGTTAAAGATCCCAAGATCCACTGTAAATTACTTCAGTGAACAGGGTTTGGGTCAATCCCATTCCAATTCAGTACATTTTACGAAAGTAAGAAATATGTCAGTTAAATGGCCTTATCCATCCTTGAATTGGATTTTCAATTTACCTTGACCTGAATTGAATGAAATTGAATGGGCCCAAACGGAAGCACTTACAGATTGTAAACATAGCAGTATAGGAGTAGAGGATCGGGGTCACAGTGGATAAAGGTTTGTTGTTTTGGACATGAACACACAGCTTTTGATGACGGTGGACAATTGTAGTGTGTGTTTCATCAGGGGCTTCTATGGGCCTGTGGGATTACAGATTTCACATGCAGCGTGTGGGATGGGGGGGGTGTTACAGCATGCACGTGTGTGATTATTATTACCTAGGAGCTGTCCTACCATGCTGTCTGTCTGTCTCACTGTGTGTGTCAGGGGGAGGGTGTGTGTGTGTGTCAGGGGGAGGGTGTGTGTGTGTGTCAGGGGGAGGGTGTGTGTGTGTCAGGGTGTGTGTGTGTGTGTGTGTGTGTGTGTGTGTGTGTGTGTGTGTGTGTGTGTGTGTGTGTGTGTGTGTGTGTGTGTGTGTGTGTGTGTGTGTGTGTGTGTGTGTGTGTGTGTGTGTGTGTGTGTGTGTGTGTGTGTGTGTGTGTGTGTGTGTGTGTAATAACCCAGGATGACTCACATTTTTTTCTCACAACAATAAACGTGCTGCTGCTCCAGTTTCAACTGTTCTGTCTGCAGCTATGTTACCCTGACCTGTTCACCGGTCGTGCTACATTTATGAACATTTCAACATCTTGGCCATGTTCTGTTATAATCTCCACCCGGCACAGCCAGAAGAGGACTGGCCACCCCTCATAGCCTGGTTCCTCTCTAGGTTTCTTCCTAGGTTTTGGCCTTTCTAGGGAGTTTTTCCTAGCCACCGTGCTTCTACACCTGCATTACTTGCTGTTTGGGGTTTTAGGCTGGGTTTCTGTACAGCACTTTGAGATATCAGCTGATGTAAGAAGGGCTACATAAATAGATTTGATTTGATTTGATTAAACAGAAGTCCCCTTGTTGACAATATTTGCTCATACACCTGAGCAGGGATCAGTGGTCACTCAGGTGAGGCGGAGGCGTACTGATGATGTCAGAGCAGCAGCCAAACGAGATTAACCTGAACTAGCAGTAGAGCCTCAGATCCTCACAGATTCTCCTGAACTAGCAGTAGAGCCTCAGATCCACACAGATTAACCTGAACTAGCAGTAGAGCCTCAGATCAACACAGATTCTCCTGAACCTGAACTAGCAGTAGAGCCTCAGATCCACACAGATTCTCCTGAACTAGCAGTAGAGCCACAGATCCACACAGATTCTCCTGAACTAGCAGTAGAGCCACAGATCCACACAGATTAACCTGAACTAGCAGTAGAGCCTCAGATCCACACAGATTCTCCTGAACTAGCAGTAGAGCCACAGATCCACACAGATTAACCTGAACTAGCAGTAGAGCCTCAGATCCACACAGATTCTCCTGAACTAGCAGTAGAGCCTCAGATCCACACAGATTCTCCTGAACTAGCAGTAGAGCCACAGATCCACACAGAATGCAGACAAGGGAATCTGCTACGCAGCTAGATTGTACGGTGCCTTCAGAAAGTATTCAGACCCCTTGATATTTTGTTACGTTCATCCTTATTCTAAAATTGATTAAATTGTTTTTCCCCCTCATCAATCTACACACAATACTCCACAATGACAAAGAAAAAACAGGTTTTTAGAATTTTTGCCTAATTTAAAAAGATTTACAAAATTAAATATTTCATTTACATAAGTATTCAGATCCTTTACTCAGTATTTTGTTGAAGCATCTTTGTCAGTGATTACAGCATTGATTATTCTTGGGTATGACACTACAAGCTTGGCACACCTGTATTTGGGGAGTTTCTCCCATTTTTCTCTGCAGATCCTCTCAAGCTCTGTCAAGTTGGATGGGGAGCGTTGCTGCACAGCTATTTGCAAGTCGCTCCAGAGATGTTTGATCGGGTTCAAGTCCGGGCTCTGGCTGGGCCACTCAAGGACATTCAGAGACTTGTCCCAAATACACTCCTGCATTGTTTTGGCTGTGTGCTTAGGGTCGTTGTCCTGTTGGAAGGTGAACCTTGACCCAAGTCTGTGGACCTGAGCGCTCTGGAGCAGGTTTCATCAAGGATCTCTCTGTACTTTGCTCAGTTCATCTTTGCCTCGATCCTGACTAGTTTCCCAGTCCCTGCCGCTGAAAAAAATCCTCACAGCACGATGCTGCCACCACCATGCTTCACCGTAGGGATTGTGCCAGGTTTCCTGCAGACTTGACGCTTGGCATTCAGGCCAAGGAGTTCAATCTTGGTTTCATCAGACCAGAGAATCTTGTTTCTCATGGTCTGAGAGTCATTAGGTGCCTTTTGGCAAACTCCAAGAGGGCTGTCATGTGCCTTTTATTGAAGAGTGGCTTCTGTCTGGCCACTCTACCATAAAGGCCTGATTGGTGGAGTGCTTCAGAGATGGTTGTCCTTCTGGAAGGTTTTCCCATCTCCACAGAGGAACTGTAGAGCTCTGTCAGAGTGACCATTGGGTTCTTGGTCACCTCCCTGACCAAGGCCCTTCTCCCACGATTGCTCAGTTTTGCCGAGCGGCCAGCTCTAGGAAGAGTCTTTGTGGTTCCAAACTTCTTTCATTTAACAATGATGGAGGCCACTGTGTTCTTGGGGACCTTCAATGCTGCAGAAATGTTTTGGTACCCTTCCCCAGATCTGTGCCGTTTCGGAGTTCTAAGGATAATTCCTTCGACCTCATGGATTGGTTTTTCTATTTGTAGAGGTTCTAACAGTAGAACAGGAATGAATCCACAAGCCTGCCACATAGAGCTAGAGCTCATAGATTCTGTTATTATATTATATTTCACTCCAGAGGGTTATTCTATCTGTTCTATTAGACAGAAGTAGACAGGATAAATATACCCCTTCTCCCAAGACAATAACAGTCAAATAAACGTATTACATTTAAGTTGAGAATATTGCTAAATAAGATATTGGAGTATTTCAAATAAGGCATTGTGATGGATGTTATTGTTGAATATTCTCGAGCCTACATTAGAAGAAAAGGCTCACGTGTCAAGAGCCATGTCTATGTGGTGTCTCTGAAAGGTGCACAACCAACCATAATAGTTCCTACACTATTTCCTAATTACAAAAGCATTAACACGAAGTTGTACGTCTTGTAACATTGTCTGACCCTTGCTAGAAGAGCACTTATCGGCCCTCTCTTGAACGCAGCTCTCTCCAACCCATCGTTCCTACACCATTGTCTAATTCGAAATGCATTAAGGAGAGGTTGTAAAAGTGTGTACGTCTGACCCTCAGAAGACGAGCTCTTATCGGCCCTCTCTTGAACGCAGCTCTCTCAGCTTCGCCTGACTGCAAGCCAGTCTGGTATTGATTTCTTATTGGTTGATTTGTTTAACCACCCAGAGACAGTTGTTATTGCCTTGTGAGGGAGTAAATTCTGCCTTAACTGCTGCTTGCTGCTTTGATTGGGCATTTTACTGTTTACAAAACCTGCATTTATTGGTTTGTGAGTACAGAGGTACATTTCAATGCAGGCACTGTAGCTAAAAATAGTCCAGTTTTGAACAAAGTGACTGTATGAGGATATTGAAGTATTTATCTCAGTTCACCCAAAACTAACGTCTTGCGTAATTGGTCAGCTGCTCGACTGGGTCCAGAAATGTTAAGAGAAGAGATTAAGAGATGCTAGAATGAGGAGCAGAACCTGAACAAGAAGCTTCACCCTCTCTCTTTGAAAGTTACAGGCAAGTCCCCTACCCTTCTGAAATTCGAAAGGTGCATAACACCTGCGAAATCGTAATTTGTCCAAATAACCAGTGATGAAAAACACAGAACTACTGCTACTCGTTAGCTATCGGTGGCCATAGTATAAAGACAGATCTATGGTACCATGTATGTTTACGTGGTCTGTCCACCAGAGATTATTGACAGATTGTTATTGTTCACGGTTGTGATGCTTTCACAAACAAGTATGAAATAACTGTAGTAATTGTTGATTTAATATGTAAACATATTTTCATGTAATAACACAAAGCTAAATAAAATACAGTCATGACAAATCGGTCAGCTGTAGCAAATCCATTTCCTTTTTACCTCTGCTTTGAATTTGATCTGCAATACTTTAAATAAATATTTAATCCAACATATTCCTCCATTGACATGCTCCATTACTTCAAATAGCCTCCTTCCAAGACTGTGTGTGTGTGTGTGTGTGTGTGTGTGTGTGTGTGTGTGTGTGTGTGTGTGTGTGTGTGTGTGTGTGTGTGTGTGTGTGTGTGTGTGTATTTTCATCAAGGACCCCATGTCCCCTGGTCGTTCCTGTGAGGAGACAGGCAGTGGAGATGGGTGAGTTGGGGGTGGAGACAGACAGTTAGCCAGCCAGGCAGAGGGAGAGGAGGGAGGCAGCGGGAGGTATACAAGGGGCTTTGGTGTGGCCGTGTGGTGACAGGCCGTCTGTGTGTGGTGGGGGAGGTGAGCGAGTAGACACACACACGTTGGGAAACGTCACAAACACACACACACAGACGTTGGGTAACAGCACACCAAGGGAATCTCTGTCAGTAGTGCTGGAGATGTGTGTCAGCCCTGACCTTAGAGGATGACCACACAGATTAACAGACCAGGGCTGGACATGTTGTTGCAGTGTGTGTGTGTGTGTGTGTGTGTGTGTGTGTGTGTGTGTGTGTGTGTGTGTGTGTGTGTGTGTGTGTGTGTGTGTGTGTGTGTGTGTGTGTGTGTGTGTGTGTGTGTGTGTGTGTGTGTGTGTGTGTGTGTGTGTGTGTGTGTGTGTGTGTGTGTGTGTGTTATACATGTCACCCACTGTGCAAGGATGGAGAAGGGTTGAATAATGTTTATATCATGGAAGACCCAGATGCAGAGAGTGTCGAAGTAACAAAAGTTTATTACTAGAACAGGGGGCAGGCAAAATGACAGGTCAGGGGCAAGCAGAGGTCAGTAATCCAGATCAGAGTCCAAAAGGTACAGAACAGCAGGCAGTCTCAGGGTCAGGGCAGGCAGAGGTCAATAATCCAGTGTGGTGTGACAAGGTACAGAAATGCAGGCAAACAGAGAATACAGGTATAAATACACTGGGGATAATGGGGAAGATAAGCAGACACCATGAGGGGGTTGGAGACAAGCACAAAGACAGGTGAAACAGATCAGGGTGTGACAGTTTATTTGTTTTTTGTTATGATTGTCTGCATATTACCCTGCCCTGTCCATCTAGATAGTAACATACAGTATTATGTCTGAATACGTAGATTGACAACAGGCTTAGCTGTTGGCTGTTACAATGATGTCTGATGTCAGCAAGTACTAAAGCATGTTTATTTTCCCACTTCTGACCTAAACTTGTGGTACATCTTTAGAATTGATTTTCCCAAAGCAACAAATTAGCTAACCTTTACAATGATGTTGACTTCTGTCCCTCAGCCTGAGAGAGGGAGATGTATTAAAAACACCACTGAGTTCATACGTGGAGTCCTGCTTATCTTCACTATGAGTCCTCCTCCTCTTCCTCATAATCCTCCTCAGTGTCCCCCTCCTCATCCTCCTCATCCTCCTCCTGTGTCCCCATCTTCCTCCTCCTCCTCAGTGTCCTCATCTGTTTCCTCCTCTTCCTCATCCGTGTCCCCATCCACAACCTCCTCCTCCTCATCGTCCTCCTCAGTGTCCCCATCCGCTTCCTCCTCTTCCTCATAATCCTCATTCTCTTGCTCCTCCTCCTCCTCCTCATCCTGCACCCCCTCTTCCTCATAATCCTCCTCTTCATCCTCCTCCTGCTCCTCAGTGTCCCCATCTGCTTCCTCCTCTTCCTCATAATCCTCATTATCTTCCTCCTCCTCCCCTTCCTGCACCCCCTCTTCCTCATAATCCTCTTCTTCCTCCCCCTCCTTCTCCTCCTCATCCTCCTCCTCAGTGTCCCCATCCGCTTCGTCCTCTACCTCATAATCCTCATTCTCTTCCTCCTCCTCCTCATCCTGCACCCCCGCTTCGTCATAATCCTCCTCTTCCTCCTCC
This sequence comes from Salmo salar, assembly GCF_965601325.2. Classification (NCBI taxonomy): domain Eukaryota; kingdom Metazoa; phylum Chordata; class Actinopteri; order Salmoniformes; family Salmonidae; genus Salmo; species Salmo salar. The sequence continues at coordinate 26,431,641 of NC_138302.1, read as the reverse complement.
TCCTTCTCCTCAGTGTCCCCATCTGCTTCCTCCTCTTCCTCATAATTCTCATTCTCTTCCTCCTCCTCCTCTTCCTGCACCCCCTCTTCCTCATAATCCTCCTCTTCCTCCCCCTCCTCCTCCTCCTCCTCAGTGTCCCCATCCGCTTCCTCCTCTTCCTCATAATCCTCATTATCTTCCTCCTCCTCCTCTTCCTGCACCTCTTCTTCCTCATAATCCTCCTCCTCCTCTCCCTCCACCCCCTTTTCCACTTCTTCCTCGTCCTCAGTGTCCTCTTCATCCTCTTCCTCCTCTTCTTCCTCATCAGTGTCCTCACTTTGTAAGGTTGGTTCTGTTTTTGATTTGATAATGTCTAAAACAGTAATGCGGTTTGGGTCCCAGACACAGTTCTCTTCTAAACCACTCTTCACCATGCCACAGTCAGGAGGAACCCAGGCTGAGTCGTAACCTTCGTCATGCCACGTCTTCTGCAAAGGGTGGCCTTGGCGGTCAATTTTTTTCACCTTGCCCACATTGACTTTAACTTTGATGACAACCTTCAGGTGTTCAGTGAGGTCCAGGGGGTATCTACTAGCCTTCTCCAGGTCCCGGCTTAGATACACACCCTGCCCCAACATGCCACGGTTGGACGGACAAAAACCTTTAGCCATGATTTTCTGTGCAGCCCACCAAGATGTGCCGTGGTACATGATGTAGGTTCTGCCATTCCGGGGGCCTGACAGACCCATTCTTCGTGCCCCAGCAGAAGTAGTGAAGCAATCTCCTCCCCACATGGACATATCCTCCCCAATTTTAAGGTATTCCCTCCCTGACCACAAATAAGTGTGTCAATGCACAATACTGCAGAACTGGACGAGTAAGAAAGGGGGAAATTAGTCCGACTAGGTAATATATATATATATATATATATATATATGAAAGGAAATAAACTACGTTTTACCTACAGAATATCAAAACAGAGTATAAAACAGCTGCAATTTGAAAAGTTTAAGTTGGATAAAATACTCACCAAAAAACGTCCAAGTTATATGGTTATATATTAGTTAGTTCACCTGACTGATCGGTGTTGATCTCTAAAGGGAGGTACAGGTAAAAGTGATTCACCAGACAGATTACTTTACATCAAAGAAAGTTGTTACCGGTAAAAGGAATATAAATAGAAGCTGTCTTCCTTTCGTTGATCAGAGCAGGTCTCCTAAATTAAGAAGGGGCAGGCTTAGTTATTTTTACACCTCCCCCCTTCTCCCTCGCTCTCAAACGGTTGCCTTGTATTTGCACTCAGCACCCGGCTAACCCTTCACTGGCTGTATCTGCTTACTGGAAAGGCTGGCTTTATGAACTTGCTTTGAGTGGATTTTGCTAACCAATAAACTTATCAAATGAATTTGTCTTGTATCCAGAAGTTTTTGCAATATATTTTTTTTACAGGATTATTCAAACTGGAGGTAAGGTTTTCATCTAAAAACCTTCTCATACACTACAGCCAGCCAGGAATGGGTTTCTAATGGTCATTTAAAATGATACTCTTTATAATACAATCAGTGGAGAGCAGGTAGGGGAGGACCATCCTCCTCAGTGAATTTCAGAAAATTGTGAAACATTTAAAAAGTTATATATTTTAGATAAAACTATACTAAATATATTAACATGTCACCAAATAATTTATTAAAACACACTGTTTTGCAATGGAGGTCCACAGTAGACTCAACAGCACTCTGTTGGCTGGCACAATGGTGTACCATAAAAAATTAAAGAGAAGAGAGAGAGAGAGAGAGAGAGATATTTTTTTCTTCACTTTCACTATTACTTACACTACTGGTCAAAAGTTTTAGAACATCTAGTCATTCAAGAGTTTGTCTATATTTTTACTATTTTCTACATTGTAGAATAATAGTGAAGACATATAACACATGGAATCATGTAGTAACCAGAAAAGTGTTAAACAAATAAAACTATATTTTATATTTGAGATTCTTCAAATAGCCACATTTTGCCTTGATGACAGCTTTGCACACTCTTGGCCTTCTCTCAACCAGCTTCATGAGGGAGTCACCTGGAATGCATTTCAATTAACAGGTGTGCCTTCTTAAAAGTTCATTTGTGGAATTTCTTTCCTTCTTAATGTGTTTGATCCAATCAGTTGTGTCGTGACAAGGTAGGGGGGTATACAGAAGATAGCCCTATTTGGTAAAAGACCAAGTCCATATTATGGCAAGAACAGCTCAAATGTGCTAAGAGAAATAACAGTCCATCATTACTTTAAGACATGAAGGTCAGCCAATACAGAACATTTCAAGAACTTTGAACGTTTCTTCAAGTGCAGTCGCAAAAACTAACTAACGCTATGATGAAACTGGCTCTCATGAGGACCGGCACTGGAACGGAATACACAGAGTTACCTCTGCTGCAGAGGATAAGTTTATAAGAATTACCAGCCTCAGAAATTGTTGCCCAAATAAATGCTTCACGGAGTTCAAGTAACCGACACATCTCAACATCAACTGTTCAGAGGAGACTGTGTGCATCAGGCCTTCATGGTCAAATTGTTGCAAAGAAACCACTACTAAAGGACACCAACAAGAATAAGAGACTTGCTTGGGCCAAGAAACACGAACAATGGACATTAGACCGGTGGAAATCTGTCCTTTGGTTTGGAGTCCAAATTGGAGATTCTTTGTGAGATGTGGTGTGGGTGAACGGATGATCTCTGTATGTGTATTTCCCACCATAAAGCATGGAGAATGAGGTTTTATGATGTGAGGGTGCTTTGCTGGTGACACTGTCTGTGATTTATTTTGTAATTCAAGGCACACTTAACCAGCATGGCTACCACAGAATTCTGCAGCAATACGCCATCCCTTCTGGTTTGGGCTTAGTGGGACTATCATTTGTTTTCAACAGGACAATGCCCCAACACACCTCCAGGCTGTTTAAGGGCTATTTGGCCAAGAATTAGAGTGATGGAGTGCTGCATCATATGACCTGGTCTCCACAATCCCCCGACCTCAACCAAATTGAGATGGTTTGGGATGAGTCGGACCGCAGAGTGAAGGAAAAGTAGTCAACAAGTGCTCAGTATATGTGGGAACTCCTTCAAGACCGTTGAAAAAGCATTCCAGGTGACGCTGATTGAGAGAATGCCCAGAGTGCTCAAAGCTGTCATCAACACAAAGGGTGGCTATTTGAAGAGTCTCAAATATAAAATATATTTTGATTTGTTTAACACTTTTTTGGTTACTACATGATTCCATATGTGTCATTTCATTGTTTTGATGTCTTCACTATTATTCTATGATGTAGAAAATAGTAAAAATAAAGATATATAAAAATAAAAAATGTAATGAATAGGTGTTCTAAAACTTTTGACCGGTAGTGTACTTAGCTAGCAAATGCAGTTAGCTAGTTTAGCCTACTTAATAAACACCTGTCTCAAACAGTGGGATGCTATGTTAGCTAGCTGGCTATGGCTATCCAACACAATACTGGAACTCGTCCAAGACAAGGTACATTTTTGGTTTAACTAATTTCTTGCCACTGGGGCCTGCCGGTGTAACTGCTAAATTGCTTACTGTCTGTACACACAGTACTGCATGATTGTAGCGGGTTTACTTTAGCTAATATGGTGACAACGATGTAGGTAGCGTTATGATATGATTATGTTATGGTTCTGTATGGTTTCATCTGGTCACATACAGCTGATGTGTTGTGCATTGAAGTCCACATGCGGAGGGAAAAGGTGAGAGGAGGAGAGCATGTAGATACGAGAAGGAATACAATGTGGCTGCTATGAAACTGAAATGTGTTTACGTGTTATCAGATGTGAATTCATTACGCCAATTCTGTTGAAAAACATTTCTTAAACAGAAGCAAACAGAATGAAACGGGGACATCATACCTGAATTTGTCAAATAGAAACTCTCGTTTGCAACTGTTGGACTAATCATTACATCCTAAATGTCACGGATTCCCCTGGTACTGCTGCTCATTCCATGCACCAGTTCTGGAGGTCTACGTCACCGGCCTCTATGCGTCACTGAACTGTCTCATTACGCACACATGATTCCAATTCCCCTGACTAGTAATTGTATATATGTGCCTTCTGTTCACCATTGTCTTGGTCAGTTATTGTTCCCATGTCCGTTGATCTTGTGAGTACCTGTGCTTTGTTGTTTCAGCTTTCGTGCTGCGCGTATTGTGTACTCGTTATTACGGGTCTCGTCCCATGTATTATTGTATTTTTGGGTGGAGTATTAAAACCCCCTATTACATATTCCTGTGCCTGTCTCCAATCATTTATACAACGTGACACTAGATCAGCTAGATGCAAGCAAGAGTAGTGAGCAAGGCGGTATTGAATGTGTCACTTTCTGTCCATTTGTCAATGTGTGTCACCTAAAAAATGTATGTCAACCTGTGTACACCTACTATGAAAATGTTCATTCATAGGCTAGGTTGTAGCAACCTCATGGTGGAAATAGGGAAAATTTGAGTATCATGTAGTATCCTGAACCATCTCGATGTTACATTGAACTGGGTGAATGGAATATGAATGACAGTCATCCAATATGCTGTAATAGAAATAAGGCCATGCTCATGAAAAAAATAATAATTGTCCTCCCTCATCTTCATGGCACAGACCGCCACTGGTGTCAATAGATTTTTATCAACATCATAATATTGGAATTCCAAAACATTAAACTTGATCAAGTTTGATTGAGATTCTTTGGTTAAAATACTTACAGATATGGAGTTGTCTAACTGATGTCTAACAGGATGCAGGTACAGGTAAGAATGTAACGATGGGCATTTTGTGCTGTTAATATGAATATATGTAGACTTAAGTTTTGTTTCCAATCATACAGGATGTCACGTCTTAGTAATGAAGGATGTTATGACAGGGGTGTTTTATTTGGAGAACAACACCTAGACACTGTCAATTTACCAGCTCTAACCCAGTAAGCAAAACTACGTTGAAAATACATCTTTTAGACGTCTTTTCCAGACGTTGACGTCAGGTGCATTTTAGGTGCTGAATGAAAGGTGAAAAGACGTCTTGTCCAGACATTAAAAATATATATTTTCCGGATGTCCAAAATATTCCGTAGTCTTGAGAGACTATAAATAAACGTCAATAAGCGTATTACATTTAAGTTGAGTGTATTTGAACGTCACCGTACAGTAAAGGACAGTTTATTACAGTAGAACATACTTTTGTATATATAGTGTATCTGGACACCCCTTCAAATTAGTGGATTCAGTTATTTTAGCCACACCTGTTGCTGACAGGTGTATACAATTGAGCACACAGCCATGCAATTCTCCACAGACAAACATAGGCAGTAGAATGGCTTTACTGAAGAGCTCAGTGACTATCAATGTAGGACCGTCATAGGATGCCACCTTTCCCAGAAGTCAGTTCGTCAAATTTCTGCCCTGCTTGAGCTGCCCCGGTCAACTGTAAGTGCTGTTATTGTGAAGTGGAAATGTCTAGGAGCAACAACAGCTCAGCCACTCAAGCTCACAGAACAGGACCGCCAAGTGCTGATGCGCGTAACATATAAAAATCGTCTGTCCTCGGTTGCAACGCTCACTACCGAGTTCCAAACTGCCTCTGGAAGCAACATCAGCACAAGAACTGTTTGTCAGGAGCTTCATGAAATGGGTTTGCATGGCCGAGCAGCCGCACCCAAGCCTAAGGTCACCATGTGCAATGCCAAGTGTCGGCTGGAGTGGTGTAAAGCTCACTGCCATTGGACTCTGGAGCAGTGTAAAAAGAGGGATGAATCACCCTTCCCCATCTGGCAGTCCAACGGACGAATCTGTGTTTGGCGAATGTCAGGAAAATGCTACCATAGTGCCAAGTGCAAAGTTTGGTGGAGAAGGAATAATGGTCTGAGGCTGTTTTTCATGGTTCTGGCTAGGCCCCTTATTTCCAGTGAAGGGAAGTCTTAACACTGCATCATACAATGACATTCTACATGATTCTGTGCTTCCAACTTTGTGGTAACAATTTGGGGAAGGTCCTTTCCTGTTTCAGCATGACAATGCTCTCGTGCACAAAGCGAGATCCATACAGAAATGGTTTGTTGAGATCAGTGTGGAAGAACTTGACTGGTCTTCACAGAAGCCTGACTTCGACCCCTTCCAACACCTTTGGGATGAATTGGAACGCGAGTGCGAGCCAGGCCTTATTGCCTTACATCAGTGCCCAACCTCACTAATGCTTTTGTGGCTGAATGGAAGCAAGTCCTGGCAGCAATGTTCCAACATCTAGTGGAAAGCCTTCCCAGAAGAGTGGAGGCTGTTATTGCAGCAAAGGAGGGACCAACTTTAAGCTAGAGAAATCCGTTTTTTGCATTGGATGCGTCTCTATGTCGCACTTCCAAATCAGCGGTGAAAGGTGGCAGAGCTAGAACAGTGTTTGTCAGACCATGAGACATCCCGAAAATCGGTCTTCTCACAAAATAATCTATAGCCTCGGAACAGTTTGGCCTACCCTTCTATGGAAAGATGATGCTCTCACGAACACGATGGTGTTCTTCATTTTGCTCTACGACCCCCACAAGTTTCAGGAGACTCGTCTGAAGTCAGTACAGCCGATCTGACAACTTCTGCCTGTAGCATCCGAATCGTTTGGGCTACACACACCCCACTGTGCGAAGGTGAGACTCTCGCGAACATGTACTGTACATGTCGGTTGTTTTGTTCTAGGATGCCCACAAGACTCGTCTGAAAGTCCCCCGGTACAAGTTGAATAAATTGTTCAGTGAAAAAAGAAGGGATTAAATACAGGTAAAAAAATATATATATATTTTTATATTCAGGAAAATATATATATTTCTTATACCTCTCAGATACCTCTTAGATAGTATTTTTGGGACTATCTGTTGTTCCATGAAGTGAATCTGTTATTCAATGCGTTTGTATGGGCTAATAGCAGTAAGGCCAAATAACATTTTTCATCAAAAAATTGGTTTATATTGTTTGGGGGATACTTCAATGGGTCTTAAAATTCCAAATCAAATAGCAAAATTATCCTTGGTGTGACCTTCTTAAAACAATTCCATAGTTTACTAGAACCCGCCCCAAGGCTGTTATATTGATGTCTGATGTCAGGATGTTAATCTCTTTCACTTACCAGACAAGCTTAGCATCAAAAGGTCAACAAGTGCAAATATAACTTTATTCTCCTACACGATTCTGTTATGCAGACTTCTTTAAACCTATATCATGTATGTGATCTGATCAGGAACAAATCTGGTCATAAGCGGTCACGAAAAACTCATGTCCCTAATCATGTCTACTATCATGTCTCGCACCTCTGCCTTAAACCTTAAACCTTAAATAAATTAATAGCTAATGCCGTTAAATAAATAAATACATCTTTAGAAGTTACTTTCCCAAAACAACAAATTAGCCATGGTTTACAATGATGGTGAATTCTGTCCCTCAGCCTGAGGGAGAGTAGACGTTTTAAACACATATAATAGTCTGCTTATCTTCACTATAAATCCTCCTCTTCCTCGTAATCCTCCTCCTCCTTAGTTTCGCCATCCGATTCCTCTTCTTTCTCATCTTCCACATAATCCTGCTACTCCTCTCCGTCTTCCTCAAAATTGAAATTCACTTCCTTCCCCCTCTTCCCCCTCCTCCTGCTCTCCTTCCTCCTCCTCTCCCTTCACCCCCCCCCCCGTTCTCATAATCCACATTTTGTTCCACCGCCTCCTGAATTGGCCACACCGAATTTGAATTAAAGGAAGTACAATTTAATTAAAATGGATCATATATGGCAAAAATAAAAAATATTTATTCTTTGACATTTTTCAATTATAATCAAGCTAACGTGACGGCCCATCCCAACTGGGATTTATGAAAAATCAGAAATGCTTGTTTTTACAGATTATAAAAGTTCAGATTCAGTAGGAAAAAAATACCCTTGAAAGATTTTGTTGCGTGCTAGAAAGGTCTTCTTTGGTTACGCCCATTCAGGAGAGTCTCATTTCATAGAAGTGCATTTTTGTCCACTTTCCCTCTACTCGCCACCTCTCCTTAATTACCTTTGAACTTTTTCAAAAGGAAGCGAGAGAGGACGTGGGAGAAAGGACCCAGGATGAGAGCTAATCTAATTAATACATTTCCATTCTCTTCCTCCCCCTCCTTCTCCTCCTCCTTCTCCTCTCCTTCCACACCTGTTTCCTCATAATCCTCATCCTCCTTTTCTTCCTCATCAGTTTCCTCACTTTATAAGGTGGGTTCCATTTTTGATTAGATAATGTCTAAAACAGTAATGCGGTTTGGGTCCCAGACACAGGTCTCTTCTAAACCACTCTTCACCATGCCACTGTTAGAAGGAACCCAGGCTGAGTCGTAACCATTGTCATGAAATGTCTTCTGCAAAGGGTGGCCTTGGCAGTCTATTCTTTTCACTTTAACTCTGACAACCTTCAGGTGTTCAGTGAGGTCCAGGGGGTATCTACTAGCCTTCTCCAGGTCCCGGCTTAGATACACACCCTGCCCCAACATGCCACGGTTGGATGGATAAAAACCTTTGGTCAGGATTTTACATATAGTTTTCTCAAAGGCGCCGTGGTACATTTTGTAGACCCTGCCATTCCGTAGCCTTGCTAGACAATAAATAAACGTCAATAAACGTATTACATTTAAGTTGATTATATTGCTAAATAAGATATTGGAGTATTTCAAATAAGGCATTATGGTGGATGTTATTGTTGAATATTCTCGAGACTACATTAGAAGAAAAGGCTCACGTGTCAAGAGCCATGTCTATGTGGTGTCTCTGAAAGGTGCACAACCAACCATAATAGTTCCTACACTATTTCCTAATTACAAAAGCATTAACACGAAGTTGTACATCTTATAACATTGACTGACCCTTGCTAGAAGAGCACTTAACGGCCCTCTCTTGAACGCAGCTCTCTCCAACCCATCGTTCCTACACCATTGTCTAATTCGAAATGCATTAAGGAGAGGTTGTAAAAGTGTGTACGTCTGACCCTCAGAAGAAGAGCCCTTATCGGCCCTCTCTTGAATGCAGCTCTCTCAGCTTCGCCTGACTGCAAGCCAGTCTGGTATTGATTTCTCATTGGTTGATTTGTTTAACGACCCAGAGGCGGTTGTTATTACCTTGTGAGGGAGGAAATTCTGCCTTAACTGCTGTTTGCTGCTTCGATTGGGCATTTTACTGTTTACAATACCTGCATTTATTGGTTTGTGAGTACACAGAGGTACATTTCAATGCAGGCACTATAGCTAAAAATAGTCCAGTTTAAAAAAAATGGTAATACTCTACTTGATGGATGGACTGTATGAGGATATTGAAATATTAATCTCGGTTCACCCAAAACTAAAGTCTTGCGTAATTGGTCAGCTGCTCGATTAGGTTCTGGGTCCAGAAATGTTAAAGAAGAGATTAAGAGATGCTAGAATGAGGAGCAGAACCTGAACAAAAAGCTTCACCCTCTCTCTTTGAAAGTTACAGGCAAGTCCCCTACCCTTCTGAAATTCGAAAAGTGCTTAAAACCTGTTGGGGTGTAGGGGGCAGTATTTTCACGGCCGGATGAAAAACATACCCAATTTAAACAGGTTACTACTCTGGCCCAGAAACTAGAATATGCATATTATTTGTAGATTTGGATAAAAAACACTCTGAAGTTTCTAAAACTGTTTGAATGGTATCTGTGAGTATAACAGAACTCATATGGCAGGTGAAAACCTGAGAAAAATCCAAGCAGGAAGTGGAAAGTCTGAGAATTGTAGTTCTTCTTTTGATTCTCTATCGAAACAGTGTCTGTGGGGTGACGTTGCACTTCCTAAGGCTTCCATTGGCTGTCAACAGCCTTCAGAAAGTGGTTTGAGCATTCTCCTGTCACTGGGCAGATAATAGGAGCTCAGTTACTGAGTGGACTGCCTGTGGACAAAGGGATTGGATATGTGCAGTCACGCGAGCGTGCCGTTCCTTCTTTTTCTTCTTGAATGAATATGCTATTGTCCGGTTGGAATATTATCGCAATTTTACATTAAAAACACCATAAAGATTGATTTTAAACAGCGTTTGACATGCTTTTAAGTACAGTAATGGAACATTTTGACTTTTCGTCTGGCGAGCGCGGTATGCCTTTGGATAGTGACCTGAACGCATGAACAAAACGGAGGTATTTGGACATAAATATGGAGTATTTCGAACAAAAACAACATTTCTTGTGGAAGTAGCAGTCCTGGGAGTGCATTCTGACAAAGATCAGCAAAGGTAAGACAATATTTCTAATACTAATTCTGAGTTTAGGTTGCCCCGAACTTGGAGGGTGTCTGTATAGCTTTTTGTGATGGCTGAGCTATGTACTCAGAATATTGAAAAATGTGCTTTCTCCGTAAAGCTATTTTAAAATCGGTTGCATCCAGGAGTAGTCTATCTATAATTCTTTAAATAATTGTTATGTGTTTTGTCAACGTTTATGATGAGTATTTTTGTAAATTGATGTGCACATTCACCGGCGGTTTTGGTGGGAATACATTATCTGAACATCATGCGCCAATGTAAAATGCTGTTTTTGGATATAAATATTAACTTTATCGAACAAAACGTACATGTATTGTGTTACATAATGTCCTAGGAGTGTCATCTGATGAAGATTGTCAAAGGTTAGTGCTTCATTTAGCTGTGTTTTGGGTTTTATTGACACATGTCCTTGCTTGGAAAATGGCTGTGTGATTATTTTTGTCTATGTACTCTCCTAACATAATCTAATGTTTTGCTTTCGCTGTAAAGCCTTTTTGAAATCGGACAATGTGGTTACATCAAGGAGAAGGGTATCTTTAAAATGGTGTAAAATAGTTGTATGTTTGAGAAAGTTCAATTATGACATTTTGTTGTTTTTGAATTTGCCGCCCTGATATTTTACTGGCTGTGTCCCGCAGGTGGGACGCTAGCGTCCCACGTAGCCCATAGAAGTTAACACCTGTGAAATCGTGATTTGTCCAAATAACCAGTGATGAAAAACACAGAACTACTGCTACTCGTTAGCTATCGGTGGCCATAGTATAAAGACAGATCTATGGTACCATGTATGTTTACGTGGTCTGTCCACCAGAGATTATTGACAGATTGTTATTGTTCACGGTTGTGATGCTTTCACAAACAAGTATGAAATAACTGTAGTAATTGTTGATTTAATATGTAAACATATTTTCATGTAATAACACAAAGCTAAATAAAATACAGTCATGACAAATCGGTCAGCTGTTGCAAATCCACTTCCTTTGTACCTCTGCTTTGAATGTGATCTGCAATACTTTAAATAAATATTTTATCTTACATTTTCCTCCATTGACATGCTCCATTACTTCAAATAGCCTCCTTCCAAGACAGTCTATGTGGGCTTGTATGTACGTGTGTGTGTGTGTGTGTGTGTGTGTGTGTGTGTGTGTGTGTGTGTGTGTGTGTGTGTGTGTGTGTGTGTTTGTGTGTGTGTTATACAGCTCCCCCACTGTGCAAGGATGGAGAAGGGTTGAACAATGTTTAGTGTTGTATTTGTTGTCTTATGATTGTATGAATAATACCCTGTCTGTCTAGATTGTAACACACAGTATAATGTCTGAATACATAGATAGTCGACAGGCTTAG
>NC_138302.1:26217500-26410000 GCF_965601325.2 Salmo salar | reverse complement strand
CTACTGTACCCTCTATATTGTGTGAACTGATCTATAGCACAGCCCTTCACATGTTATTCTGCTGTATGTTAGTCTTCCTCCCTTGTTTACCGCTGCCCAGCCAGGAGAAAATCAATACCAAGCCTTTGACAGGTCAGTAAACAGCCCAGCCTCCAATATTTACTGGTGTCGAGGTGCAGCCCTGCCTCGTCCCATCTCCATCTCTCCCTCCACCCCAGGTTTATATTTCTGCCCCAGTCGGGTCACTTCATCACTGGGTCTTACATGCTGACAGATCCCACACAGACTGGAGGGATGGAGCCCTGGCCTGGTTCTCTCCTCCTGCTATCACCCATCACGGACACACACACACACACACACACACACACACACACACACACACACACACACACACACACACACACACACACACACACACACACACACACACACACACACACACACACACACACACACACACACACACACGCGCGCACGCACGCACGCACACACAGGCACACACAGAGACACACACACAGGCATGCACACAGCTCTAACCATCACAACCTGGGCCTGTTTAATCGATGCAGAGCCAAATGGGTCCTGGAAAAAGCCATTTAGTGGTGTGTTGTCGACACGGCAACTCTCAGACATTCAGACGGCTGGTTGGATGATAAAGCTTCCTGTCTGAAAAGAGAGGGAGGAGGGAGGGATGGAGCATCAGGAACAAGGACGCAGAGAGAGAGATGGGACACATGAGAGAAGGAATCTGGGGCAGGGGAGGGGGTGTATGTGTGAGATCAAAGGAGGTATCAAAGGAGCATAGGGGGATTAAAGGTTGTGTGTGTGTGTGTGTGTGTGTGTGTGTGTGTGTGTGTGTGTGTGTGTGTGTGTGTGTGTGTGTGTGTGTGTGTGTGTGTGTGTGTGTGTGTGTGTGTGTGTGTGTGTGTGTGTGTGTGTGTGTGTGTGTGTGTGTGTGTGTGTGTGTGTGTGTGTGTGTGTGTGTGTGTGTGTGTGTGTGTGTGCGTGTGTGTGTGCGTGCGTGTGTGTGTGGGTCAGTCACCAGATCTCAACCCAAATGAACAATTATGGGAGATTCTGGAGCTGCACCTGAAACAGCATTTTCCACCACCTCAACAAAACACCAAATGATGGAACGTCTCGTGGAAGAATGGTGTCTCGTCCCTACAACAAGTTCCAGACACTTGTAGAATCTATGCCCAGCCCCCTGTTAAGACACTTGATGTTATGTTGATTGGAGACATCTGAATGAGCTGTGGGGGATGTTTGTGTGTGTTTGTGTGCATGCGTGTCTGTGTCGTCTGTATCTGTGTGTGCGTGTGTTGTTTCTGTGTCTGTGTGTGTGTGTGTGTGTGTGTGTGTGTGTGTGTGTGTGTGTGTGTGTGTGTGTGTGTGTGTGTGTGTGTGTGTGTGTGTGTGTGTGTGTGTCTGTGTGTGTGTGTCTGTGTCTGTGTGTGTGTGTGTGTATCTGTAGATGTGTGTGTATCTGTAGATGTGTGTGTATCTGGGTGTGTATATGTGTGTGTGTATCTGTCTGTATCTGTGTGTGTATCTGTGTGTGTATGTGTGTGGACAATCACAGGGTCACAGAGTGTGTGTCATGTCCACTAACCAGACATCTAAAAAGCTCCAATGTCAAATGTGCCAAAGAACTGGGAAATGTCACTGTGTTGGACCCAAAACAAAATCTAGCTCTGTCGTCTGTTTCCACCAGGGAGGTAGTGACCTTTGTGATTCTCAGGAGAGATACAGTATATTTGATGTGAATAGAGAAAGACGTAGGTTGTGTTTATGTGCGTATGCAGGGGATGGAGATATAATACACTAGCTGCATTTTACATAGACCTTTGGGACGTGGTGAGTAACTAAGGTATGCATATGCATTAGTTGGCCGAGAGAGAGAGAGAGAGAGAGAGAGAGAGAGAGAGAGAGAGAGAGAGAGAGAGAGAAAGAGGACAGGAAGTGGGGGGAGAGAGAGAAAGAGAGAGAGAGAGAGAGAGAGAGAGAGAGAGAGAGAGAGAGAGAGAGAGAGAGAGAGAGAGAGAGAGAGAGAGAGAGAGAGAGAGGAGAATAAACTAAGAGGGATAGTTCTGTATAGTATTGAGACATCAGTGTTTGATAGAACTGGTGTTCTGTCAGAATCAGTGCCACATTACAATGATGTGTCCTTGTGTTAATGTCATGGATTGTAGCTATCTCACATCCTGTCAAAAGGAGTACAAGAGGAAATGGACTGAACTCCACAGCGCCTTGTTTGTTTTCACACCTTAGCCCATTGGTACCTCTCTCCTCTTTCCCCCATATCTCTCTCATTCTCTCCCCTCCTCTCACCTTCCTTACTATTTTACTGTCCTCACCTTCTCTGTGTGTTTCATACTGCTGTGTGGCTATCAGATTGTGTAAGCCTTTTTTGCGTGTACATTTGTGCACACCCACACAGGGGGAATATGGTGGAAAACTAAAACAGAACTTATCCAAATTGACTTAGCTGAGCCTGAGAAGGCTGGCTGACGTTACAGGAGAGAGGCCTGAGAGAGTGAGACAGAATGAGAGAGGTAGAGGGAGACAGAATGAGAAGTGGAGGGAGACAGAATGAGAGGTGGAGGGAGACAGAATGAGAGGTGGAGGGAGAGAGAATGAGAGACAGCAAGAGAGAGAGCTAGCTAGCCCTGTTGTTGTGCTTTCTGGATCAGTCAAATGCTAGATAATGACATTGTAGGGGGAAGGGAGATATGTGTTATGACATTTGCCTCACATGGGCCCCTCCCTCACTCTCTCTCTATCTCTTTCTCCCTCTATCCCTCCTTTTCTCTTTATCTTCCCTTACCTCTCTCTCTCCCTCTCTCTCTCTCTCTTTTTTTTCTCTCTCTTCCTCTCTCAACATCAAAAAATAAGCCCAATCAAATCTGCCCAAAGCCTTTGCCTGCCTGCCTGCCTGCCTGCCTGCCTGCCTGCCTGCCTGCCTGCCTGCCTGCCTGTCTGTCTGTCTGTCTGTCTGTCTGTCTGTCTGTCTGTCTGTCTGTCTGTCTGTCTGTCTGTCTGTCTGTCTGTCTGTCTGTCTGTCTGTCTGTCTGTCTGTCTGTCTGTCTGTCTGTCTGTCTGTCTGTCTGTCTGTCTGTCTGTCTGTCTGCCTGCCTGCCTGCCTGCCTGCCTGCCTGCAATGATACCTGTTCCTCCTCATTCCATCAGACACTAACGACATGTTGAAGTACACCACACAGATGAACAGAAGATGCTGTGTGTGCGTCACCTGAGAATATGAATACCTGACCCATCATTCGCTGGCATTTTAAAAACTTAAAAATGATCTCATCAGTGAATATTGTGCATTGAATTGCAACTCCTGGATGCCGTTGCCCCTGCCAAAGCAGATGGCGTTAGGCTAGTGTAATGTATAATAATGAACTATCGTAGGTGTATTGATGGAGATGGTTATTCCTATACCTTAGAGCTTTTTGACAGAGTCACCAGAAAGGTACTGTAGGCCCCATCGAACACATTATTACTCCGTGTGAAAGTCACATTCTCTGAAATCATTACCGAAAGGCACTGCAGTTCGTTTTTTCCCAGTCGCCTCATTCTTCTCCAACTTGCAATGTAAAGTACTCAGCATACAATATATATTTTTTGGTAGCCGTTGCATTTCACTTTTGGTACACGGGGATACGTTGTTTCTGTGGCAGTGGGAAATGCACAATTGTTTCCAGGATATTTTTAGGGGCTAGTAAAAGGCACACAGAAAATGGACATGCGATGACGTGGCAATGCAGTAAGGAACTGTAGGATACAGAGCTGTCCTGAATATCCCCCCAGGATACATCATGGCTTTCATTTCAGGGCCCCGCAGCTAAAGTACCACAGTGAAATGATCCGAAATTGAGGTTTATTTCTCTGTAGGACTTTTTGAGTCTGTGGCCCTGTGCCTAATTTGTCACTGTGTGAGTAAGAAGCAAAATGGCGCCACAGAGCCCAGGGTGAATCCTGGAGCCCAATGGAGCTTGGCTGCGGAGAAAGGTTTGGGAGAAAGTCCTCACCACATGACAGATGGATTAGCCTAGCTTTGCGGCTATACTACACAAAATGTACGGAAAATTGCTAATTATTGCTAGCCATATCGGTATGTCCTCCCTTTCGTACTGAAACCATTTAGGCCTATCGATGTCACAAGCTAGTCAAAGTCAATTTGTTAATTAAGTTAAATCTATATCCATGTAATGCACTAGTCTATAAGCTGAACCTATAGATATCATGTTAAAAGTGTATTTGTTCATTGAGTTAAATCTGCCAGTAGTAGGAGAGTGAGAGATTTAGCATTATCGCTAAGCAAGTGTATGTCCGCATCAGTTAGCATTAGCTTTTAAAGGGAGTGAAAAGCTATAAAGTGCAGCTGTTAGCTAGCTAGTCATGTTGTTGTGTTGTTAAGTTCAATCGAATGCTAGATAATGACATTGTAAGGGAATGGGAAGGGAGGTTAGACACAGTGCAACAACACGAAGCACAGTGGTGTTTTAGTGTTTTAGTGTTTAACAGATTGTGAGTGGGAAGAGGATGGCTTATAGCTTCAGCTTTGCTCATCACTGCTTCCAATGGAGGGAAGCTTCCATTCTATTCATTAGATTTTTGAGAGAGATAGCTTTGAATGTTTACGGATATTAAAGGCAATATATATTGCGGATCATCAGTTCGGCTAATCACTTTGTCCACTCACTGTGTGCTTTGTTTCTGAGGTTGTTGTGAAGCTATCTAAGGGCCAGATCAGTTCTGGCGGACTGACAATCGGCCAGAGGGGCATTTTCCATCATTAGACAATGCCAATTCATTATTCCACTGGTAAGTGCTATCTCATCCAATACAAGTGACATTATCTTGTTGCAATCCAGTGGCGAAAATCAAACCGAATTCATTAGTTGACAAATATCAATAGGGGCTATTTTCCTTGGTTTGGCATAGAATACACGGGAGCAGATGATGTCATAGTCATGGGACTTTTAGGCTTGTCACTCTCCCCTGTCTAGAAGAGACAGAGGTCTCTTCCTCCCACCTTCCCTCCCTCCATCCCCCCTTTTCATTGCTGGGTCTCTTCTTCCTTTACTCCATCCCTCCTTTTCAGTGGTGATTCTCTTCCTCCCTCCTTCCCTCCCCCCATCTCTCCTTCTCAGTGTTGGGTCTCTTCCTCCCAGATCAGCCCTCTGCTCTTCTCTGTCTGCAGCTGCCAGTCACAACATATCAACTTGGGATAATAACAGTATGGGCTTCCTCTGCCCACCCACACCTGAGAGAGAGGGGGATGAAGGTGGTGAGAGAGAAGAGGAGACAGAGAAATAGGTAGAGAAATCAAGAAAGGTGTGACTGTGAAGGCGTGAGGTTCTACCATGAGAGATTGCATCTGACATCCAACATTCGGTGTGGAAGTATCATTCCTTGCTTTATCCGCAACACTAGTCAGAAACAGTTCAACTTCACAACAGCAGTGTTTAGTCCCACAGTTACAAGACAAGCTGACCTCTTATGCATTAATACACTGGCACATTTTGGGTATTTGGTATTTTATTAGGATCCCCATTAGCTGTTGCAAAAGCAGCAGCTACTCTTCCTGGTGTCCACACAAAACATGAAACATGACATAATACAGAACATCTATAGACAACAGCTCAAGGACAGAACTTCATAAATAAATAAATACAAAAGGTACACGTAGCTTACATATCAATACATACACACAAACTATGTAGGTCAAATAGGGGAGAGGCGTTGTGCTGTGAGGTGTTCCTTTATCTGTTCTTTGAAACCAGGTTTGCTGTTCACCTAAGCAATATGAGATGGAACGGAGTTCCATGCAATAATGGCAATATACACTGCTCAAAAAAATAAAGGGAACACTTAAACAACACAATGTAACTCCAAGTTAATCACACTTCTGTGAAATCAAACTGTCCACTTAGGAAGCAACACTGATTGACAATAAATGTCACATGCTGTTGTGCAAATGGAATAGACAACAGGTGGAAATTATAGGCAATTAGCAAGACACCCCCAATAAAGGAGTGGTTCTGCAGGTGGGGACCACAGACCACTTCTCAGTTCCTTTGCTTCCTGGCTGATGTTTTGGTCACTTTTGAATGCTGGCGGTGCTTTCACTCTAGTGGTAGCATAAGACGGAGTCTACAACCCACACAAGTGGCTCAGGTAGTGCAGCTCATCCAGGATGGCACATCAATGCGAGCTATGGCAAGAAGGTTTGCTGTGTCTGTCAGCGTAGTGTCCAGAGCATGGAGGCGCTACCAGGAGACAGGCCAGTATATCAGGAGATGTGGAGGAGGCCGTAGGAGGGCAACAACCCAGCAGCAGGACCGCTACCTCCGCCTTTGTGCAAGGAGGAGCAGGAGGAGCACTGCCAGAGCCCTGCAAAATGACCTCCAGCAGGCCACAAATGTGCATGTGTCTGCTCAAATGGTCAGAAACAGACTCCATGAGGATGGTATGAGGGCCCGACATCCACAGGTGGGGGTTGTGCTTACAGCCCAACACCGTGCAGGACGTTTGGCATTTGCCAGAGAACACCAAGATTGGCAAATTCGCCACTGGCGCCCTGTGCTCTTCACAGATGAAAGCAGGTTCACACTGAGCACGTGACAGACGTGACAGAGTCTGGAGACGACGTGGAGAACGTTCTGCTGCCTGCAACATCCTCCAGCATGACCGGTTTGGCGGTGGGTCAGTCATGGTGTGGGGTGGCATTTCTTTGGGGGGCCGCACAGCCCTCCATGTGTTCGCCAGAGGTAGCCTGACTGCCATTAGGTACCGAGATGAGATCCTCAGACCCCTTGTGAGACCATATGCTGGTGCGGTTGGCCCTGGGTTCTTCCTAATGCAAGACAATTCTAGACCTCATGTGGCTGGAGTGTGTCAGCAGTTCCTGCAAGAGGAAGGCATTGATGCTATGGACTGGCCCGCCCGTTCCCCAGACCTGAATCCAATTGAGCACATCTGGGACATCATGTCTCGCTCCATCCACCAACGCCACGTTGCACCACAGACTGTCCAGGAGTTGGCGGATGCTTTAGTCCAGGTCTGGGAGGAGATCCCTCAGGAGACCATCCGCCACCTCATCAGGAGCATGCCCAGGCGTTGTAGGGAGGTCATACAGGCACGTGGAGGCCACACACACTACTGAGCCTCATTTTGACTTGTTTTAAGGACATTACATCAAAGTTGGATCAGCCTGTAGTGTGGTTTTCCACTTTAATTTTGAGTGTGACTCCAAATCCAGACATCCATGGGTTGATAAATTGGATTTCCATTGATTATTTTTGTGTGATTGTGTTGTCAGCACATTCAACTATGTAAAGAAAAACGTATTTAATAAGATTATTTCTTTCATTCAGATCTAGGATGTGTTGTTTAAGTGTTCCCTTTTTTTTGAGCAGTATATAATACGGTACACTTTCTTGAATTTGTCCTGGATTTTGGGATGTGAAAAGACCCCTGGTAGCATGTCTGGTGGGGTAAGTGTGCATGTCAGAGCTGTGTGTAACTTGACTATGCAAACACATTTGGGATTTTCAACACATTAATGTTTCTTGTAAAAAGAAGTGATACAGTCAGTCTCTCCTCAACTCTTAACCAAGAGAGACCGACATGCATAGTATTTATATCAGCCCTCTGGTTACATTGAAGAGCAAAACGTGTCGCTCTGTTCTGGACCAGCTGCAGCTTAACTAGGTCTTTCCTTGCAGCACTCGACCACATGACTGGACAATAATCAAGATAAGACTAAACTAGAGCCTGAGGATTTGCTTTTAGGAGTATAGTGTCAAAAAAGCAGAGCATCTCTTTATTACGGACAGACCTTTTCCAATCATTACAACAATTGAATCTATATGTTTTGACCATGAGAGTTTACAATCTAAGGTAACGCCAAGTAATTTAGTCTCCTCAACTTGTTCAACAGCCACACCATTCATTACCAGATTCAGCTGAGATTTAGAACTTAGGGAATTATTTGTACCAAATACAATGCTCTTAGTTTTAGAAATGTTCCGGACCAGTTTATTACTGGCCACCCATTCCAAAAACAGACTGCAACTCTTTGTTAAGGGTTTCAGTGACTTCATTAGCTGTGGTTGCTGATGCTTGTATGGTTGAATCATCAGCATACATGGACACACATGCTTTGTTTAATGCCAGTGGCAGGTCATTGGTAAAAAAAAAAAAAAAGTAGAGGGCCTAGAGAGCTGCCCTGCGGTACACCACACTTTACATGTTTGACATTAGAGAAGCCTCCATTAAAGAAAACCCTTTGAGTTATATTAGATAGATAGCTCTGAATCCACGATATGGCAGAGGTTGAAAAGCCATACTGTCACGGTTGTCGTTGGGAAAGGAGGACCAAAATGCAGCAGAAATAAGTGTACTCATCCTCTTTATTAAATAAAGAAGGAAAACTGAAAACAACAAACACGTACACTGAAACACTACGACAAAATAACAGTCTGGCAAGGCACACGGCTAAACACAGAACAATCTCCCACCAAAATACAAACACACCCTAATATATGGGACTCTCAATCAAAGGCAAATAGACCACACCTGCCTTCAATTGAGAGTCTCCACCCCAATTACCTAAACATAGAACCAGACTCACTAGACTAAACATAGAATTACATGAATATCAAACAGTGCCCAAAAACCCCGGAATACATAAATCAAATGCCCTTCTAGAAAAACACCACCCCGAACCACATAAAACAAATACCCTCTGCCACGTCCTGACCAAACTACAATAACAATTAACCCTTATACTGGCCAGGACGTGACAGTACCCCCCCCCCCCCCCAAAGGTGCTAATCCCGGAAGCACCTCAAGAATAACGAAAACCCCAAACAACAACAACGGCACTTGTGCTACACCCCCCCTCCCCAACCCACCTATGCAGGTGGTGGTTCAGGCTCCGGCCTATTGTCCTCCAGAGTGCCGACCGACCCGATCAGCCTCGGACCGTAGGCAGACTCCCCCTGCTCCGGATCATGGGCAGGCCTCCTCCTCTCCACCCTGTATGCAGACTCATCAATTATACAGTTAATCAAAATTCCTTTTAAATTGTCAGGCTTACTCAGTTCAGGGTTGCTGCTAAACTCCCTTGGTTTTGGGTCATCGGCAGACTCTGGGC
This sequence comes from Salmo salar, assembly GCF_965601325.2. Classification (NCBI taxonomy): domain Eukaryota; kingdom Metazoa; phylum Chordata; class Actinopteri; order Salmoniformes; family Salmonidae; genus Salmo; species Salmo salar. The sequence continues at coordinate 26,400,831 of NC_138302.1, read as the reverse complement.
AGATAGGCCACTCTGGCTGATCCTGGCCGATGGGCCACTCTGGCTGATCCTGGCCGATGGGCCACTCTGGCTGATCCTGGGCAGTCGGGCCGCTCTGGCTGATCCTGGCCGATGGGCCGCTCTGGCATCTCCGGGCAGTCGGGCCGCTCTGGCTGATCCTGGCCGATGGGCCGCTCTGGCATCTCCGGGCAGTCGGGCCGCTCTGGCATCTCCGGGCAGTCGGGCCGCTCTGGCATCTCCGGGCAGTCGGGCCGCTCTGGCATCTCCGGGCAGTCGGGCCGCTCTGGCATCTCCGGGCAGGCGGGCCGCTCTGGCATCTCCGGGCAGTCGGGCCGCTCTGGCATCTCCGGGCAGTCGGGACGGGCCGCTCTGGCATCTCCGGGCAGACGGGCCGCTCTGGCGGCTCCTGACTGACGGGCAGCTCTGGCGGCTCCTGACTGACGGGCAGCTCTGGCGACTCCTGACTGACGGGCAGCTCTGGCGACTCCTGACTGACGGGCAGCTCTGGCTACTCCTGACTGACGGGCAGCTCTGGCGACTCCAGACTGTGCCGACGCACTGGAAGCCTGGTGCGTGGTGCTGGTATTGGGGTTATCAGCCTGGGAACACGCACCTCCAGGCTAGTGTGGGGAGCGGGAACAGGACGAGTCGGACTGGGCTGACGCACTTGAAGCCTGGTGCGTGGTGCTGGTACTGGACGTGCCAGACTGGGAACACGCACCTCCAGGCTAGTGCGGGGAGCGGGAACAGGACGAGTCGGACTGGGCTGATGCACTTCCGGGTCCGCACGAGAGACAGGAACTGGAAACCCAGGGCTATGGAGGCGCACAGGCGGTCTTGATCTTACCTCCTGCACAACCCGTCCTGACTGGATGGAACTAGTAGCCCTGTACGAGCGGGGTGCTAGTACAGGGCGAACTGGGCTGTGCAGGGGCCTGATGGTTGCCGTGCGTAGAGCAGGAGTAGGGTAGCCTGGTCCTAGGAGGCGTACCGGCGACCAGACGCGCTGCGCAGGCATCCTCCTACCAGGCTGGATGCCCACTCTAGCACGGCATTTGCGAGGGGCTGGAATAACTCGCACCGGACTGTGCGTGCGTATGGGCGAGATTGTGCGCTCTTCAACAAAACACGGCGCCATCCACTCCATACGCTCCTCCATATAATCACGGGTAGCTGGCTTCTGGGTCTTCCTTGGCCTAGCCAAACTACCCGTGTGCCCCCCCAAAAATAATTATTGGGGGTGCCTCTCGTGCTTCAACGCCAGTCGTGTTCCTCGGTAACGTTCCCGGTCCTTACCCCATTTTCTCCATGGGCCCTCTCCGGCCATAATCTGTTCCCATGTCCATCTTTCTCGTTGGTCCAACTCAATTTCCCACTGCTCCTTACAATCCACCTGTTGCTCCTTCATCTGCTGCTTGGTCCTTTTGGGGTGGGAGATTCTGTCACGGTTGTCGTTGGGAAAGGAGGACCAAAATGCAGCAGAAATAAGTGTACTCATCCTCTTTATTAAATAAAGAAGGAAAACTGAAAACAACAAACACGTACACTGAACCACATAAAACAAATACCCTCTGCCACGTCCTGACCAAACTACAATAACAATTAACCCTTATACTGGCCAGGACGTGACACATACACATACGTTTTTTCAACAACAGGTTATGGTCAATAAAATCAAAGGCTGCACTGAAATCTAACAGTACAGCTCCTACAATCTTATTATTATCAATCTCTCTATAAGCATGCTGAAAGTCTTTTGTTTATTTGTTTATAGAGAAATAGCATTGTATTTGGTCAAACATCATTTTTTCCAACAGTTTGCTAAGAGCTGGCAGCAAGCTTATACAGTATGTCTGCTGTTAGAACCAGTAAAGGCCGCTTTACCACTCTTGGGTAGAGGAATTACTTTGGCTTTCCGCAAGGCTTGAGAACAAAGACTTTCCTCTAGGCTCAGATTAAAGATATGACAGATGGTAGTTGTCAATGCCAGGAGGTTTGTCATTATTGATCGATAACAATAATTTTTCCACCTCTCCCACACTAACTTTACAATATTCAAACTTAAAATGCTTTTCTTTCATTATTTGTATTTTTATGCATGAATGCGATGGCTCACTGTTCATTGTTGGCATTTCCTGCCTAAGTTTGCCGACTTTTCCAATAAAGCAATCATTCAAATAATTGGCAACATCAAATGGTTTTGTGATGAATGAGAACTTATTCTCAACTAGCCTACCTGGTTAAATAAAGGTGAAATAAAAAATAATAATAATAATAATAAATGAATAAGCCATCTGATTCGATGAAAGATGGAGTTGAATTTGTGTTTCTGCCAATAATTTCATTTAAAGTACTCCAAAATTTAAATCATTGATCTTGACATCATAATACAGTTTCTTCTTCTTTTTGTTTAGTTTAGCCACATCATTTCTAAATTACAGTCAACCAGTCAGATGTGCAGCCAGACTTATTAACCACTCTTTTTGCCCCATCTCTTTCAACCATACAGTTTTTCAATTCCTCATCAATCCAACAGGTGCATCTTTATCAATAATTGGAAGAAGCAATTTCATAAATTCATCAAGTGCAGCATCTGGATGCTCCTTTTAATCACATCAGACAAACAAATATTTGTAACATTATCCACATGAAGGTAACAGCAAAATATGTTGTATGATCTCTTATACATCGAAATGAGGCTTTCCTGGATATAGCCACTATATTGTGATCACTGCATCCAATGGGTACAGATACAGCTTTAGAACAAAGTTCTACAGTATTAGTAAAAATGTGATCGATACATGTGGATGATCTTGTTCCTGTAGTGCTTGTAAACACCCTGGTAGGTTGATTAATAACCTGAACCAGATTACAGACACTGGTTACAGTGAGAAGCTTCCTCTTGAGTGGACAGCTTGATGAAAACCAGTCAATATTCAGGTCCCCAAGAAAGTTTACATCACATACACTATCAAGCATTTCATACATATTATTTACACTGTTAGCACTTAGTGGCCTATAGCAACACCCCAAAAGAAAAGGCTTTAGATGTGCCAAGTGAACCTGCAACCACAACACTTCAATAGCACTTGACATAAGATTGTCTCTAAGCATTACAGCGATATAGCTCTGAATATATACAGCAACTCCTCCCCCATAAGCATTTCTGTCTCTTCTATAGATGTTATATCCTTGTATTACTACTGCTGTATCATCAAATTAATTATCCAAGTCTCAGAAATGGTTAATATATGAATGTTAACTGATGTTAGCAAGTTATTGATTTCATTAACCTTGTTTCTAAGGCTGCATATTAATATGGGCTATTTTCAGCGCTTTCCTGGGTATCTTATCAGAGATAGACCTAATATGGAAAAGAGCACACAAAGCAAGAGAAAAAAATATACATTCAGCAGTCCATGAATCAATTGGTGTGTGTGTGTGTGTGTGTGTGTGTGTGTGTGCGTGTGTGTGTGTGTGTGTGTGTGTGTGTGTGCTGCGTGGTTGAAGCTACGAACACATAGGCTTGGCTCTCTCATCCCTTCCAGGCTTATGGGAGGGAGCGTGGACAATGAGCCTGTCATAACGGATGTAAGCAATGTCCCCATGTCTGGAAGCTTTCATGGCTGGGATAAGTTCTTTCCTCTTCTAGGAAAGTCCTCGTTGAGGAAGATATACGCTCCTCTCAAGTTCTTGGTTCTTTCCAGAACAGCTACCTGAACCTCAGGTACTTGACCACTATCAGCCTGGGCCTGTCACCTGGGCAGGTGGTGTTTTTTCCAGTACTGTGGGCGCGCTCCACCTCAATCTTCCTGTGGTCCATCTTCAATTTCTCAGAGATCATTTCCCTCACTTTGTCCTCAGGTCTCATGTGGAGATTCTGCAATTCCGTCCACAACCATGTTATTCCGCCTTGATAGTCCCTCAAGTCTGATTTATCCGTCATTGTTATCATGGATTCACACACAGAACTGATGTCCTCTCTCAATGACTTAATTAAGATTGTTGTCATCTTGTCGTTCTCCTGTTTCAACTCATTGAGCTGACCCTAAGAGAACTGCAAGCTGTTCTTCAGGTCCTGGACCTCTCTGGTCAGGTCGTCCATTCTTTTATTAGTTAAATACACAAGTATTTGGACAAAACTCTTGAAGCTCTTTTCTTGTTGTTACAACTGCTTGTAGAACTCTTTTTGTTCGTTTAAAAGATCCTTCACCTGTGACAGAGAGACACCACTGTCCTCAACAGTACTCCCGCCGGCTTTGGTCTTTGTCATGGTAGCTAGCAACGTGGGTTACACTGTTACTCCTAGCAGTTCCAGACAGGGTAGGTCACAGGGAAGGGAAAACAACAAACAGCAGGGATCTAGACAGCCACAAACCCGGGACAATCCGAGGTCCCAGCCACAATGGCTAACCACGACACGGGCTGCGTTCAAGCCCTCAAGAAACCGCTAGCTTGATAGGCAGCTAGCTAGCATCTCCTCAGACCCGGCCTTGGACGGCAGGATCACTGGACAGAGAGAAGCAGTCCCAGCATCTGATGCAAACTGCGTCGCGGGATCCAATCTTAAAAGTTAGCTAGCTACTAAGAAATGTTCCAATACACTTTTAAAACAACAAACTTTCCAAAACAACAAACCGAGTTCTCCCTCGTTCCACGTTCAACAGTGACGAAGTGGAGAAATGGTTACAAACCTTAATTATTGCCTTATTAACCAACCATCATATACTCTATAAAATATAAATATATATATATATATATATATATATATATATATATATATATATATATATATATATACATATATAGCCTATAGATACCATGCCCAGCAGTCCTCTTCATCTCGTATCAATGTGTGAAGTGTTCCCACCAGCAGTGAAGAAGCAGTGTGTTGTAATATTTATCCTCCTCCAGCTAGCGGACACACACACACACACACACACACACACACACACACACACACACACACACACACACACACACACACACACACACACACACACACACACACACACACACACACACACACACACACACACACACGCCACACCACACACACACCGCTCCTCCTTCTAGAGGATATATACGACGAGGAGGATTTGGTAATGAGAGATCTGTATCTCCTACAGCCATTAGCCACGGCGGCGCTAACAGTCATTAGAAGAGGTAATTAGCTACTATTGTTCTCGAAGAGAATTGTTAACAAAACGTGCCTTATATCCGACTATGTTTGACCTACATCTAGTAAAGACGTGTTTATGTTCTGTTGTGTGGTATACATAGGGGGTAGTAGTCCATTATGTAGTTGTGTACTGTGGGGGGGATGTGTTTCCGGTTCATCATCGGGGAATTATAGCACAGAGATCAGAATGGGCTGTTGTTGTTGTAAGTGTGGTCATAAGGCTATAACCAGGGCCTAGATTTTATCCTGGTCAGGGAAAACCTTGTGGCTGTCATGTACAGTGCCTTCAGAAAGTATTCAGACCCCTTGACTTTTTTCACATTTTGTTACATTACAACCTTATTCTAAAATGGATTAAGCAAAAACATTTCCTCAGCGATCTACACACAACACATCATGATGACAAAGAAAAAAACAGAAATACCTTATTAACATAAGTATTCAGACCCTTTGCAATGAGAGTCTAAATTCAGCTCAGGTGCATGCTGTTTCCATTGATCATCCTTAAGATGTTTCTACAACTTGATTAGAATCCACCTGTGGTAAATTCAATTGATTGGACATGATTTAGAAAGGCACACACCTGTCTATATAAGGTCCCATAGTTGACAGTGTATGGAGGAGCAAAAACCAAGCCATGAGGTCGAAGGAATTGCCCGTAGAGCTCAGAGACAGGTTTGTGTCAAGGCACAGATCTGGGGAAGGGTACCAAAATATTTCTGCAGCAGTGAAGTTTCCCAAGAACACAGCGGCCTCCATCATTGTTAAATGGAAGAAGTTTGGAATCACAAAGACTCTTCCTAGAGCTGGCCGCCCGGCCAAACAAAGCAATCGGGGAAGAATGGCCTTGGTCGGAGAGGTGACCAAGAACCCGATAGTCACTTGGACAGAGCTCTAGAGTTCCTCTGTGGAGATGGGAGAATATTCCAGAAGGACAACCATCTATGAAGCACTCCACCAATCAGGCCTTTATGGTAGAGTGGCCAGACGGAAGCCACTCCTCAGTAAAAGGCACATGACAGCCCGCTTGGAGTTTTCCAAAAGGCACCTAAAGACTCTCAGACCATGAGAGACAAGATTCTCTGGTCTGATGAAAGCAAGATTGAACTTTTTGGCCTGAATGCCAAGCATCCCGTCTGGAGGAAATCTGGCACCATCCCTACGGTGAAGCATGGTGGTGTCAGCATCATGCTGTGGGGATGTTTTTCAGCGGCAGGGACTGTGAGACTAGTCAGGATCTAGGCAAAGATGAATGGAGCAAAGTACAGAAAGATCCTTGATGAAAACCTCAGACTGGGGCGAAGGTTCACCTTCCAACAGGACAACAACCCTAGGCCACACAGCCAAGACAACACAGGAGTGGCTTCGGGACAAGTCTCTGAATATCCTTGAGTGGCCCAGCCAGAGCCTGGACTTGAACCCAATCTAACATCTCTGGAGAGACCTGAAAATAGCTGTGAAGCAATGCTCCCCATCCAAGCTGACAAACCTTGAGAGGATCTGAGAAGAATGTGAGAAACTCCTCAAGTAGAGGTGTGCCACACTTGTAGCGTCATACCCAAGAAGACTCAAGGCTGTAATCGCTTCCAAAGATGCTTCAACAAAGTACTGAGTAAAGGGTCTGAATACTTATGCTTTGTCATTATGGGGTATTGTGTGTAGATTGATGAGGGGGAAAAAAACAAAATGTGTAAAAAGTCAAGGGGTCTGAATACTTTCTGAATACTTTCTGAAGGCACTGTACTGTGCCTTTAAATGTGCTCATTCAACTCTTAGCCGCAACTTTTGTTTGGATTACCTAACACAAACATTTTTCAAATAAGTGAAAGTTGAAGAAGGTACTGAGATGGAATAACACTACCTCTGGATAGTGGTGTAAATTCCTTAATTAAAAATACTTTAAGCTACTACTTAAGTAGTTTTTTGGGGTATCTGTACTTTACTATTTATATTTTTGACAACTTTTATTTTTACTTCACTACATTCCTAAAGAAAATATGTACTTTTTACTCCATACATTTTCCCTGACACCCAAAAGTACTTGTTACATTTCAAATGCTCAGGCAGGACAGCAATATGGTCCAATTCACGCACCTATCAATATAATGCTTTGTCATCCCAGCCTCTGATCTGGCGGACTCACTATACACAAATATTGCATTTGTAAATTATGTCTGAGTGTTGGAGTGTGCGCCTGTCTGTCAGTAAATTTTAAAAACAAGAAAATCGTGCCGTCTGGTTTGTTTTAATACAAGGAATTTGATGTAGAGCATTTACTTTTAACTTTTACTCAAGTATAATTATTGAGTACCTTTCCACACCTGTACTTAAGTACATTTAAAACCACTTACTTTTTTACTCAAGTAGTATTTTACTGGGTGACTTTCACTTTTTCTTCAGTAATGTTTTATTAAAGTATGTCTACTTTTACTCAAGTATGACAATTGAGTATTTTTTCCACCACTGCTTCTGTAGTATACTTGTCATTTCTATCTATCACTCCCCCAAAGAACCTGCAGTTCAACCCTAGATACTCTGTATGCAGAGGGCCCCTGAGTGCAAAACAGTGGAAAAGCGAATGCTTTGGTGGAAAAGAGGGATGCTTTGGGGATATATCCTTAGTGACGGGTGATCTCTCTGTTTATGCGTCCCACTGTGCCTGTGCTAGCCTGTCTCAGTTGGTTTAGATTCACCACAGGAGGCTCAGGGGTAAAAACACAACAATTTACTTTGCAGGCTCACTGAAGTAGAGTTGTTACTGTTGTGAGAGGTGGAAATTGTGGACTTTTTCCACATTTGGAATCTCTCCTCTGCCTGTTGAAGAACACTGAACGTCAATGTTGCTTACTGTAGTTTGTGGAATTGAATGTACATCATTTGATGCCGTCGTATAGTCGCTAAACTCAATTCAAGAGTCCACAAAGCTTTGGGTGGAAAGACAAGTTGTTTTCCTTGTAAGCAAAATTGTAGAAGAAATACCGCAAAGAATTTTGAATTGATTCTATACTATCGATATCCACGACTAAGCCGCTAAACCTTGAAATGCCCCCACTGGACACGACACAGGCCTGTTACAAATCATATGTAATAACAATGAACATCCCTAACGTACTGGGTTTGAGTATCTGCTTGATTAGCCAGTCTTACACCAAAAAGCTCCCTGAAGTCCCATTCGGTCAATGACAAATCCTCATTGACAGAAATACACAGCTACACGCACACACATACACAGTATACTGGGCCTGTTTCCTGTCACACTCCATCTTGTTTCGTGACATGTAGTACAGGAGATTTGCTGTGCGTAAGACTCAGGGGGAAAGCGGTACGTTTTCACTCGTGGAGACAGGTGGCTGTGTGCATTTGTCTGTATTGGTATGAAATTCAGAATATGACTGTTATACAATGGAGTTGAAGAGTAGAGTCAGTATGAATTGGACTGCTGGGTACATAAGCAGAAATTGTATTCCAGTCTTGACTTATGCCTATAGGAAAGATACACTGTATGTACATTCTAAACAACAAACACTTCTCAATGCCAATGCATCTCCCATAACAAACATCTTACTTATTGCTGGTAATATGAATACACTTTTATTCCCCAACTCCTCTGGCCTTCATAGACATCACCAGCGGAGATCAATATATCCACTTCATACCAGAGGAAGAAAAGTTTATCTCACGTTATCTCCAGAGCTGTGTATTGTACTTATCTTAGAAGACAATGACAAGCCGTCCTGTGTGGTTTTCTTCCCGAGGCGTCGTATTAGAACTCTCAAGGCTCTTGAACACTTGAGTAATTGCTGCTCTCTGTCTTCGGCAGCTGCAGAAAGATGTTTTACAACTCTGAGGACTGGGATTTCAGTGTTTGTTTGATTCATGCCCTTGAACGTTGCTTTGTGCTTCATCACAATCAGCCTCACTGGAATTAGAGGATGAGTGTGTTGTGTCTTGAGGGTGTGTGTGTAGGGGGAGGGGGTAAAGGTGGGGGTCTCTGTGTGTGTGTGCGTGTGCGTGTGCGTATGCGTGTGCGTGTGTGTGTCAGAGAGCTTAATGTGAGACGGGAATTGGGAAGAACTTGATTGTCAATCTATCAATCAAGTTTCTCTGTAGCGCCATTTTGTAAATGTTGTTTCTCTAGCCTACATGCCATAGACTCATTGCAATGAAATGTAAGATGAATTAATACAGTGTAAAAAGTCTCTCCTTGGCCTACTTTATACTAAAACTACAGTTAATCATTATATACTAAAGGCAAACCTACAGGAAAGAGAAATGTAATACCGTAATTCTTACATATCACCCCAGAAAGTGAATTCTTAGTCCCTAAACCTCAGAGTTCATCATTAGCACATAGCGTCGCCGCCAGCAGCCTCGTTAATATCCCCCTCGTCACCTGGTCGTAAAAGTACACTGTTCATCTCCGTCAGATGGGTAGTAAACACTGTGTGTGTGTGTGTGTGTGTGTGTGTGTGTGTGTGTGTGTGTGTGTGCTTGTGCGTGTGCATGTGCGTGTGTGTGTGCGTGTCACCTCGGTCAGATGGGTTGTAAACATCCAGTGTATCTCTGTGGTATTTATAGATTAATCTAACAACTGTCTCTCTATGTGTATGTTCTAGATTGGGAAAGATTGACCTGTGTGACATTGGAGAAGTGCCCTGGACAACAGACACTACTCTACAGACCCAGGCAGGCTGGCAGGCTGGCAGGAGCTGGGGCTGTGGCTGGACGCACTGCAATGCAGCAGAGCGGATCAGAGCAGTGATCTCGCGCACACACACACACACACACACACACACACACACACACACACACACACACACACACACACACACACACACACACACACACACACACACACACACACACACACACACACACACACACCCTTCAAAGCACACATGCTCGGGAGCACACAGACACACAGTTACGCATACACGCAAGCACACACACATGCAAGGACGTTAGCACATACACAAACACACACACACACTTTACGGATCAGCTGGCAGAGATGCTTCTTAATCAACCTGCGTCTGTGTCCCTGCCTCTGTCTCAGTGAAAGGCACACAGTCTCTCACACCCATGACTATGCATATCCCTGGGAGACCCAACGCTGCAGATATACGTTTCCTAAACTGCATCCTGTACAGGTCCTAAACTATAAAATCATGTCAAACACTACCTAGTTCATCTCCTTAGACCCAGAGGTATCCCTTAGTAGTGTGTGTTGGTTGTCAGTATGATTATCATGGCATCAGTAGCCTCTGAAACATTATATATATATATATATGTTCAATGTATCCTACCGTTCAAAAGTTTGGGGTCACTTAGAAAGATCCCTGTTTTTGAAAGAAAAGCACATTTTTTGTCCATTAAAATAAAGAAAAAGCCATATATCAGACTGGACAATAAAAAGAAAAGAATAAGATGGGCAAAAGAACACAGACACTGGACAGAGGAACTCTGCCTAGAAGGCCAGCATCCCGGAGTCGCTTCTTCACTGTTGACATTGAGACTGGTGTTTTGCGGGTACTATTTAATGAAGCTGCCAGTTGAGGACTTGTGAGGCGTCTGTTTCTCAAACTAGACACTCTAATGTACTTGTCCTCTTGCTCAGTTGTGCACCGGGGCCTCCCACTCCTCTTTCTATTCTGGTTAGAGACAGTTTGCGCTGTTCTGTGAAGGGAGTAGTACACAGCGTTGTACGAGATCTTCAATTTCTTGGCAATTTCTCGCATGGAATAGCCTTCATTTCTCAGAACAAGAATAGACTGACGAGTTTCAGAAAAAAGTTCTTTGTTTCTGGACATTTTGAGCCTGTAATTGAACCCACAAATGCTGATGCTCCAGATACTCAACTAAAGAAGGCCAGTTTTATTCCTTCTTTATCAGGACAACAGTTTTCAGCTGTGCTAATATAATTGCAAAAGGGTTTGATCAAGTGCTTCTCCTGCTCCTCCTTGCACAAAGGCGGAGGTAGCGGTCCTGCTGCTGGGTTGTTGCCCTCCTACGGCCTCCTCCACGTCTCCTGATGTACTGGCCTGTCTCCTGGTAGCGCCTCCATGCTCTGGACACTACGCTGACAGACACAGCAAACCTTCTTGCCACAGCTCGCATTGATGTGCCATCCTGGATGAGCTGCACTACCTGAGCCACTTGTGTGGGTTGTAGACTCCGTCTCATGCTACCACTAGAGTGAAAGCACCGCCAGCATTCAAAAGTGACCAAAACATCAGCCAGGAAGCATAGGAACTGAGAAGTGGTCTGTGGTTACCACCTGCAGAACCACTCCTTTATTGGGGGTGTCTTGCTTATTGCCTATAATTTCCACCTGTTGTCTATTCCATTTGCACAACAGCATGTGAAATTTATTGTCAATCAGTGTTGCTTCCTAAGTGGACAGTTTGATTTCACAGAAGTGTGATTGACTTGGAGTTACATTGTGTTGTTTAAGTGTTCCCTTTATTTTTTTGAGCAGTATATATACACACTGGCCCGCCCGTTCCCCAGACCTGAATCCAATTGAGCACATCTGGGACATCATGTCTCGCTCCATCCACCAACGCCACGTTGCACCACAGACTGTCCAGGAGTTGGCGGATGCTTTTGTCCAGATCTTGGAGGAGATCCCTCAGTAGACCATCCGCCACCTCATCAGGAGCATGCCCAGGCGTTGTAGGGAGGTCATACAGGCACGTGGAGGCCACACACACTACTGAGCCTCATTTTGACTTGTTTTAAGGACATTACATCAAAGTTGGATCAGCCTGTAGTGTGGTTTTCCACTTTAATTTTGAGTGTGACTCCAAATCCAGACCTCCATGGGTTGATAAATTGGATTTCCATTGATTATTTTTGTGTGATTTTGTTGTCAGCACATTCAACTATGTAAAGAAAAAAGTATTTAATAAGATTATTTCTTTCATTCAGATCTAGGATGTGTTGTTTAAGTGTTCCCTTTATTTTTTTGAGCAGTATATATATATATATACCATTAGACAATATTTTCCATCACATGTAATGCTTTTCATCCATTTTGATGAAATTGTAGTAACATTTCACAGTTTCCTTACCACAAATTCTTCATACCATTGAAGTCCAATGTTGCATTACAATGGCATTACACACCAGAGACATACTATATGCATAGTCCCACAGCAGCATATTACAGTACAGTTCAACACAGTAGCCTACCTACTACAGTACAACAAAGTGCAGTAATACGAAATATCACTGAAACATATCCAAGACTTTCAGTTCAGAAAACAATGACAAACATTGGTCCTTGTGCTACTGTCTGACTTTACTTGAATTACAAGTGAGCTCCTTAGGGAAACACTCTGTTCTCAGCACCAACACACATACTCCACTCTTCAGAGACTGAACCATACATCTTCCAAAGCCTCGTTCATCTCAACACACTGCAAACCAAGACCACAAGCTAAATAGAGACACAAGTTGAACATAAACACAAACACATCATTTTCTCTATCTCTTTCTGAGCCCATGCAGCATCCCTGATAAGACACACACACACACACACACACACACACACACACACACACACACACACACACACACACACACACACACACACACACACACACACACACACACACACACACACACACACACACACTCCTCGCTTATCCTTACCTCATTCTGAGTCAGAACTCTCCCTTCTAATAAGGGGATCACTCGATTCCATCAGCAGCCTGATCTCCCAGAAGCATCCGTGATCCATAGGACAACACCCACTAACAACACAGATATGACATCACTAATACACAAATACTTTGGCTGGGAGTAAGTCTCATTAAAGGGATTATTCTGGGGCAATAAAGTGAACCCTAATCACTCCAAACGAACAGATAGATGAAGTAGATCAGCCGGAATTTGATTTCAATCACACACACACACATATAAGGGCACACAAACACAGGCACATTAACCAACACACACACACACACACACACACACACACACACACACACACACACACACACACACACACACACACACACACACACACACACACACACACACACACACACGCACATCCATTACACCCCCATTACCAAACCCCTCTTCCATCCAAAATCCAGAGAAGCAGATGTCATGGTAATTGAATGGGATTGGGACAGTCTATCATCCTCACCGTGTTCCTCCCAAATGGCACCCTATTCACTATGTAGTGCACTACCTTTTACCAGGGCCCATAAGGCTCATAAGGCTCTGGTCAAAAGTAGTGCACTATGTAGGGGATAGGGTGCCATTTGGGACGCCGACAGGGAAGAGGTCAGAGGTAAGAGGAAATGGAGCTTGGGTTACGAAGTGACCTCGTCCTACGGTTACACAATGGACAGAGTCCCTATGGGGTGAAGCAGCTTCCTGTCCAATGGCCAAGCTACTACGGACCCTGTCTGATCTGATGGGACAAGGCTTAGTTACTACGAACCCTGTCTGATCTGATGGGACAAGACCTAGTTACTACGAACCCTGTCTGATCTGATGGGACAAGACCTAGTTACTACGGACCCTGTCTGATCTGATGGGACAAGACCTAGTTACTACGAACCCTGTCTGATCTGATGGGACAAGACCTAGTTACTACGGACGCTGTCTGATCTGATGGGACACGGCCTAGTTACTAATGACCCTGTCTGATCTGATGGGACAAGGCTTAGTTACTAATGACCCTGTCTGATCTGATGGGACATGGACCCTGTCTGATTTGATGGGACAAGGCCTAGTTACTAATGACCCTGTCTGATTTGATGGGACAAGGCCTAGTTACTAATGACCCTGTCTGATTTGATGGGACAAGGCCTAGTTACTAATGACCCTGTCTGATCTGATGGGACAAGGGGAGTTGATGGTGGTGAGTGACACCATAACCTACTATTGTTAGACTTTCAGACTGTTGAGATCATGTCCATCTAAATCACCATAGAGAAGTCCTGTTTGCGTACTTACTATATATCAAAGTGGAACCTTTGACTAATTCATACAAATGCACATTAATATTATAGTCGTCTATATACAACATAGAACATACAGTATCTTTGCATAAAATAAGGTAAGACCGGGATTCAATCCAATCGGGTGTTGTAGGCAATGTTCCAGTGTTCGCAGAGATTGCATTCACAGTAAACACAGCATAAGTCGGCCCATTCAGAAAATGTCGCCTTGCCTACAACCCGCAATCGGATTGAATCCCAGCCTTAATTACATATATAGTTGTAGTAGTATCATGCAAAAATAAGTTTTCCAAAAACCAAAGTTTACATAAAGAAGAATCTTTATTATTTTGTATACATACTTTTGTATACATATACAGACTTCATATAATTGTTCTAATACCAGTCAAAAATAATAATCATTATATATATATATATATATAGAAAACTAATCCCAATAAACTACTATGTACTTTGACTTTACATTTCTTGTATAAAACAACATGGAGAATGTATACTCACCTCCCTAGCTGGAAATATAGGTGCTCGGAAGGGAGCAAGATTTTACAAAAAAGAAAACTAGGCTAACACCGTTACACTGTATCTGGTTAGAACTACAATGTTACCCAACAAGCTAACATTGGCGGCCATTTTGTAGTTTTGTAATAAGACAGCATGTTGGTGGTGGAGGGTAATTGCCTAGGAACTTCTAAAAAAAAGGATAGTTCAGCAAAATTAGATATTTGAGAAACTGTTTTCAAGGTGAGGAAACAAATATCTAAATATGCAATTTCGCTGAACTTTCCCTTTAACACAAACTTCAGCTTTTTCACTCTGTTTAATGAAATTGGTTAAAAATAGTTTGAGATGATGACTGGGAGAGGATAGGATAATCTTATCATCTAGATTTGTGGCTGCAGACGAGAGGAGGAACATTAGATTACTACTGTCTCAGTACACAGAAGAAGATGATGAATATCTGTGGAGGCTGCTGGAGGTAGGGTGGGAAGGAGGGAGAGGGGGAGAGGGAGGGATGGAAGGAGAAAGGGGGTGGTAGGAGAGAGCGAGAAAGCAGGGGAGAGAGGAAAGGGAAGAAGAAAGTAGAAGTGAAGGGGAAGATATAGAGATTAAGAGAGAGAGGGGAGAGGCTGAGGGAGAAAGAGGAACAGGAGAGAGACAGAGAGAGAGAGAGAGAGAGAGAGAGAGAGAGAGAGAGAGAGGGGGAGAGAGAGAGGGTAGAGGCAAAGGGAGAAAGAGGAACAGGAGAGAGACAGAGAGAGAGAGAGAGAGAGAGAGAGAGAGAGAGAGAGAGAGAGAGAGAGGGGGAGAGAGAGGGTAGAGGCAAAGGGAGAAAGAGGAATAGGATAGAGAGAGAGAGAGAGAGAGAGAGAGCAAGAGAGATAAAAATAGATAATGAAAGAGGAAAAGGAATAGGAGAGAGAGAGAGATAAAGAGAGAGATAAAGAGATAATAAGAGAGAGAGATTGAGAGAGATTAAGAGAGAAAGGGGAGAGGCAGAGGGAGAAAAAGGAATAGGAGAGAGAGAAAGAGAAAGAGAGTGGACCCCATACTGATGAGCTGAATCTGTAAACAGAGAGAAGTGGTCCGCTTCTTCTCTCCTTCTTTTCACTTCTTCCCCTGCTTCTTTCCCTCTCTGGGAGGTAGGCCATATCATGGTGGTTGGCAGGGAGCTCATATGCGGTATCCAGTCTCGCTCTAATCCATTTAGCTGTGACAGTCTTTGGGAATGCCATCCATCCGTCTTAATAGCATTCCCAAGTTATCCCCCGAATTGTCCCAAACTCTAGATATGTAGAAATGGTGACATAGTAGTATATGAGGACGGATGGGACAGACCATCAGGATCTTGGAGAGGGGTGTCCAGTTGTCCTAGTGTCTGATTTGGGCCAGGGCAGCAGGAGGGTTGGACCCTCCTTATCCCCCCGTTGAGGAGGTACCGTCTCACCCCAAACGTCCCAGCTGGGGTGCAGTGTGGTCAAGAAGAGGCATCAAAGCTATGAGGGAGAAGAAGATATGTTTTAGACATACTTTGAATGCATCAATGATATACTTACTGTTATGATGTGACTAAAGGCAGAGAGAGCGAGAAAGAGAAAAAGAAAGGGGGGAATACGAGAAAGAGGGTGAGAGAAATTCTGAGAAAGTAAAGAACAGGAAACGAGTATGTTCCATCTTTAGGCAGAATGAAACATCAAGAAGTGATTGTGTGTATGTAAGGTGGTGTGCAATCCCCCAGGAGAGAGGGGATGTCCTGTCGCTGAATCATTCAATACTAAAACACACACACACACACACACACACACACACACACACACACACACACACACACACACACACACACACACACACACACACACACACACACACACACACACACACACACACACAGAGTCATCTGCTCCCTCCTCGCTGGGCCAAGATTTAAGATGGGAAGGTCACCTCTATCTCTTCATTACTATAAACCCACTACAGTCGCACTGTCTGCCACACAGCTTGATTATTACACACCCAGATTGGCCAACTGATGTGATGCATACCTTAGTTACTACACTGGTAGCCTGGTTCCAGATCTGTTTGTGCTGTCTTGTCAACTTCTGGTCATTGGCATTCAAGAGAGCACAAACAGATCTGGGACCAGGCTACCACACTGGGCGCGTTCTCTCTGACTCATAGGATGACACAGCTAGAGTTACAATTCTTCTATTCCCTCTGGCTCAGGTCTGCTTATACAGGCTTTGTAAAGTTTTGCTCAGGGCTACGTTTAAGGAAGGGATATTTTTTGAAATATTTTTTTTATTTAACCTTTATTTAACAAGGCAAGTTTAAGAACAAATTCTTATTTACAAAGACGGCCTACACCGGCCAAACCCGGACGATGCTGGGCCAATTGTGCGCCGCCTTATGGGACTTCCAATCACGGCCGGATGTGATACAGCCTGGATTCAAACCAGGGACAGTAGCACTGAGATGCAGTGCCTTAGACCGCTGCGCCACTTGGGAGCAAAGTTGGTAGAGCATGGCACTCGCAACACCAGGGTTGTGGGTTTGATTCCCACGGGGGACCAGTACTGGGGGAAAAAGTATGAAAATGTATGTACTCACTACTGTAAATCGCTCTGGATTAAAGCATCAGATAAATTACAAAAAAGTTCAAATGTGTCTTATTGAATGATTCTTACCTGTCCCATATTTTCACATTTCTACAGTTGGTGGTACAGCATCCAGCTGACATCAAAGCTGATAGAGAGAGAAAGAGAAACAGAAGAGATGCAGCTCAGTGCTATGTGATTTAGTTCTACAGTTTGGGTGTTAAATGAAACAACATCCCTTTTAACAATGAAACAGCTGTGACGGGGAGTAAAACAGGAGAGGAGAGGGACAATACTGTGCATGACTGTTTAGTTAATAGTGATAGATGCTATATTACAACGTTCTATTTGATTGCTCTATCGTGTGTTTGGTATGATAACTCCACTCCAGACTGTGTGTACAGGCTTTGAGGCGTTCCCCCTCGACTGTTTCAATCCTCTGCTGCAGCGCTGCAGTTGACAGCCACCAGACAGGCCTCTCTCCTGTAACGTCAGCCAGCCTTCTCAGGCTCAGCTAAGTCAATTTGGATAAGTTCTGTTTTAGTTTTCCACCATATTCCCCATGTGTGGGTGTGCACAAATGTACACGCAAAAAAGGCTTACACAATCTGATAGCCACACAGCAGTATGAAACACACAGAGAAGGTGAGGACAGTAAAATAGTAAGGAAGGTGAGAGGAGGGGAGAGAATGAGAGAGATATGGGGGAAAGAGGAGAGAGGTACCAATGGGCTAAGGTGTGAAAACAAACAAGGCGCTGTGGAGTTCAGTCCATTTCCTCTTGTACTCCTTTTGACAGGATGTGAGATAGCTACAATCCATGACATTAACACAAGGACACATCATTGTAATGTGGCACTGATTCTGACAGAACACCAGTTCTATCAAACACTGATGTCTCAATACAATACAGAACTATCCCTCTTAGTTTATTCTCTCACTCTCTCTCTCTCCTCCACTGTTGTCCTCCCCATGCGACTATAATAACGTTTGCAGCACATTTTCTCCCCCAGCTCTCTGGGATGGCTTCTATTGCCTATTAACTATTCATAAGATCTTGTGGCTGTAGACTTCTACAAAAAATCCCACTGTAAGCCTCCACTACGCTAGTCCACACATCACCATCAAAGGTGCGCGCACGCACACACGCCTCAATTTATCTACGGGAGGGAGAAAATAGCGAAAACTGTTTTTGTGTGTGTCTGCCTGTGTGTGCGTGTGTGAGGATAGAGATCATGTATGAAAATTCCCTTAAAGTTTTGGAGGTCAGGGTGGGTGGAATGGAATTGATTTCACGACTAAGGAGCCTCAGGGCGTTATGAATGAAGAGAAGGTTAGACGCTCACAAACACACACACACACACACACACACACACACACACACACACACACACACACACACACACACTCCATTTGAAGTGTATAAGCAGCTGACAGTAGTCTGACCCAGATGCTAATAGTGACATTAGAAAGGTGAGGGAGGGTAGGCAGACTGCTGATGACATCGTGTTCTGTGATAGGTGGGTCATTCTATTTGTAAGCTGACAGCTTAACGTGGAGGAGAGTGGGAACAATTAGCCTTAAACGGATTAGCCAATCCCAAGCTCAGGAATCCGACGCAGGTCATGTGATCGTACGGTTTTAATCACAGGCTTGTGATAGGGTGATGATGTAACGTTTAGATAACGTTTGACATCAACTGGACTGATACTGACAACATGCTGAGACCCCTTCCAGTATGAACTGACTAGAACTGATTGAATGGATTCAAATGATCACGAACTGATAGAATCCCTCTCCCAATATTCACAATGACATTGGAGATATATTCAAACCTGACCGGAACGGTAAAGTGAGGAACAGTTCCTCAGAACATTTAGATATTCAGGGGGTTGGGTGTTATACCGCTAACCCGGAATTGGATTTGGGGTCACAGAAAGAATAGCTGACGTGATTATTCAAGAATAAAGTGGAGCTTAACTTTCCCAGACCTTCACCTCTGTGCTCAGCGGAACGGCTCTTCATTTTTCTTTTCCTCCAAAAGATTTGTGTGATTTGCTGTGCAGAAAATCTGGTCCCACTAATACATCGCGGTTCCGGATCTAACACTTTCCATGCAGCTCAGGACTAAGACTAATTATGACTTTACATAACTGATCGTTCTTCTATAGTACAGAGAGAAAGGGCAAAACAATCTTTTGTAAAACAGAATTAGCAATAGCCAATGTGACCTTTTTTCGAAGGAAAAACTTTGACGCTCAGGACAGGGATAGTTTCCCAGACCCAGATTGAGCCTATAGTCGTTGACTAAAAAGCATTGAAATACACTATATTAAAAGTGTTTTTTATTTAGGCTTCATCTGTGTTTAGAAAACTGTCCCTCAATGTTAAGGAACTCAAGGAAGTTATCACATTTATAGATTGACCAATCCTACCCATGGCTGCAAACTACCTGTGTATTATCAAAATGTGTAATCGAGATATAATGTATGTCTAAATCAAACCAGAAAACACATCAACCCTTCCATGTGGCCCCAGTCAACCCCTTTGGTCCTTTCTATCGTTCCAGAAATGATGCAAAAGAGGCGGCAAACAAGTCAGGCTGCTCAGCAGATTGGTTCACGTACTGTCAATTGAGATTTTTTTGGACTAAACTTAACAAAAAATAAGAAAGAAAATACAATACCAAAAGACATAAAACACAATGGAAAAAGCCTCAGTATCAGAATGGGAGATGAATAATAAACTGGTCTTAAATACATCTACAAGTTAAAGCACGGTATTTGGTTCAAAACCTTCTCTAAGACCTAAACCTCACCTGGAGTTGTACATAAAGGGTGTGGCCACTGAGCAAGTTGAGGAAGTTAAACTCCTAGGTATAACACTGGACAGTTATCATGGTCAAGTTGAGGAAGCTAAACTCCTAGGTATAACACTGGACAGTTATCATGGTCAAGTTGAGGAAGTTAAACTCCTAGGTATAACACTGGACGGTCAGTTATCATGGTCAAGTTGAGGAAGCTAAACTCCTAGGTATAACACTGGACAGTTAACATGGTCAAGTTGAGGAAGCTAAACTCCTAGGTATAACACTGGACAGTTATCATGGTCAAGTTGAGGAAGCTAAACTCCTAGGTATAACACTGGACGGTCAGTTATCATGGTCAAGTTGAGGAAGTTAAACTCCTAGGTATAACACTGGACAGTTATCATGGTCAAGTTGAGGAAGCTAAACTCCTAGGTATAACACTGGACAGTTATCATGGTCAAGTTGAGGAAGCTAAACTCCTAGGTATAACACTGGATGGTCAGTTATCATGGTCAAGTTGAGGAAGCTAAACTCCTAGGTATAACACTGGATGGTCAGTTATCATGGTCAAGTTGAGGAAGCTAAACTCCTAGGTATAACACTGGACAGTTATCATGGTCAAGTTGAGGAAGCTAAACTCCTAGGTATAACACTGGACAGTTATCATGGTCAAGTTGAGGAAGCTAAACTCCTAGGTATAACACTGAACGGTCAGTTATCATGGTCAAGTTGAGGAAGCTAAACTCCTAGGTATAACACTGGACAGTTATCATGGTCAAGTTGAGGAAGTTAAACTCCTAGGTATAACACTGGACGGTCAGTTGTCATGGTCACGTCATATTGAGAAAGTAGTTGAGACGTCTGTTATTGAAGACTTTCTCATCTGCAGAAGTTCTGCATTTATTTTAACACAAAAGTTAACTGTAGTTGTTAAGGCTCTGGTCTTGTCCCATCTTTCATTTCATTCATTTAAATAACTGTTCATCTTCATACTGTCTGGTAATATGGTCAGGTGCAGCAAAGAAAGATCTAGCAAAGCTGCAGCTGGATCAAAACAAAGCAGCACGCCTTGCCCTTAACTGCACACACACAACTAACATCAACAACATGCATGATAGTCTTTCCTGGTTGACGGTTGACGAGAGATTAACTGCATGTCTTCTAGTTTTCATGAGAAATAAGTACTGTGACGAAAATTCCAGATTGTCTGCATGATCAAATAACATTCAGCTCGGACACCCATACATACCCCACAAGACATGCCACCAGGGGTCTCTTCACAGTCCCTAAATCCAAAACAAATTCACGGCACATTTTATACAGAGCCATGATCACATGGAACTCCCTTCCATCTCCAGTCACTCACCGGTGTGTCAATCTAAGTAACATAATACAAAAAATCCCCATCAAAATCTTTCCGTTTAAACTAGAGATATCATTTTTGCACGGGCTGCGTCTCAATCCACCGCATCAGCCAATGGCGGCCTTCCACATTTGTGGTGTTTGTCAGAACATGAGACATCCCGAAAATGTGTCTTCTCACGAATACGTCCGTAGCGTCCATTTTGCTCAACGGCCCCCCACACGTGTCACGGGACTCGTCTGAAGTCAGTACCGTCGATGAGCCAACTTATAGCATCCGAAACCGATTCTCACGAACACGACGGCGTTCTCCGTTTTGCTCTACGACCCCCACAGTGTCACAGGACTGGTCTGATTGTAACCCATACCATTTAAAAGACAAAACGGAAGTATAGAGGTAGTTTTGTGCCTTCCCAAAAAAAGAGGTTAAACCCTGAGCTTTCTTACATCTCCTAGATACGGGACAGACACTTCAAAATCTTGTTTCTTATGATTCATTTTTTGACTGTCTTTTTTTTGTTGCTATTTATGAATGTGTTATTCAATGCGTTTCTATGGGCTATAGTAGTAAAGGCCAAATTCAATATTTTATCAAATAATTATTTTATATTTTTGGGGGATACCTAACAGGGTCCTAAAATTCTAAATCAAATAGCTAAATAATCCCTGGTATGACCTTATTAAAACAATTCCATATGTCAGCTCAGAACCCCCCCCTCCCGCCAAGGCTTAGACTTACAGTGGTTAAACAACATCTCATGGAACTGTGGGGACCGTGAAACACTCTAACACACACATTTTTTGCTTAGTTATATTGACTGTATTATTTTTGTTGTTGTATTGTTTGTATATCATTGTCTTTTAAAATCAGTGTATCAGTGTCCTGCTACTTGTCATGTTCTGTGTTTCTTTGTGGACCCTAGGAGAGTAGCTGCTGCTTCTGCGAAAGCCAATGGGGATCCAAATAAACAAATGATCCAGATCAACGCATGGTCATTTCCGAGCCTCAGATCTCCTAAAAATCGGCTTTATTAATTATTTAGGGGCGCGGCTGAGAGGAAGGCATGTTGAGATGCACTGTAGATCAGTGACCTTCCGCTTAGCTAGCGGTCAGTCTGTCTGTCAGTAAGTCAGTCAGTCTGCCCATTAGGCAGACACAGTTACATATAATATATAATAATATATGCCAATTATTAGACGCTTTAGTCATGCGTGGATACATTTTAAGTATGGGTGTTCCCGGGAATCAAACCCACTAGCCTGGCGTTAGAAGCGCCAACTGCTGAGCATCTACCACAACTAAAATGTCACTACAGCATCACTAGGCTGAATATAGGTTATAATGTAACCCTTTACAGTACATGAACTGTCCAGCTACATTACCAGGGGAAAAGGAATACAAGCTGAAAAAGAACACCGATGCCTTGGGGCATTGTATAGGAGAAATGCATCTGCAACTATGCACTCACTGCACTGCATCTATGTACTGTAGGGTACTGTATGTATTGTTCAGGGCATCCAAATGTGTTACATTTGCAGATGAGAACGAGAGAGTGATTCCAGGAAGCTAGAATTATCTCCTTTACATAATGTTGTGGAGTAGCAATCCAGCCCTCTCTCTCTCTCTCTGTCTGTCTCTCTCTCTCGTCACTGTCTCTTTCTCTCGCCTCTCCTCTCTCTCGCTCTCTCTCTCCTCTCTCTCCCCTCTCTCTGTCTCTCTCTCTCCTCTCTGTCTCTCTCTCTCTTTCTCTCCTCTCTGTCTCTCTCTCTCTCTCCTTTCTGTCTCTCTTTCCTCTCTGTCTCTCCTCTCTCTCTCGCTCCTCTCTGTCTCGCTCTCTCTCCGCTCTGTCTCTTCGTCTCTATCCTCTCTGTCTCGCTCTCTCTCTCGCTATCCTCTCTGTCTCTGTACTGTAGGGTACTGTATGTATTGTTCAGGGCATCCAAATGTGTTACATATGCAGATGAGAACGAGAGAGTGATTCCAGGAAGCTAGAATCTCCATCACATAACGTTGTAGAGTAGCAATCCAGCCTCTATCTCTCCCTCTCTCTCTCTCTCTCTCTCTCCTCTCTGTCTCTCTCTGTCCTCTCTGTCTCTCTCTCTCTCCTCTCTGCCTCTCTCTCTCTCTGTCTCTCTCTCTATCTATTCTGTCTCTCTCTATCTCTCCTCTTTCTCTCTCTCTCTACAGCAGTGGTGTTGTGTGTTGTTTCAGGTTAGTACTCGTAGGATGAAGGCCAGTTACAGTACATTGCATAGCTGGAGGGCTGAATGCTAAACGTGACATCTACTGTTCTGTATGTAATGTATATGCTAGTAATGTAAGATACTGTATTGTGTTACAGCATACAGTAAAGATCTTATAGCACAGTTCAATTGTGTGACAGGAGAGCTGAATGATAGTGAATTCCACAGTTTGGTTTCTTACGGACCTGTCGGCTGTCTGCTGCTATGCCCAGGACTCAGTATCTGGCTGTACGTACACACACACACACACACACACACACACACACACACACACACACACACACACACACACACACACACACACACACACACACACACACACACACACACTCTGGGCTGCGGAAGCTTGACTGTGGGTGATTGGAGCGTGGAACTCACCAGAGTGGAGCTGGCTAATGAGGTTGACCATGCCTGGGGCTGTGTGTGTGTGTGTGTGTGTGTGTGTGTGTGTGTGTGTGTGTGTGTGTGTGTGTGTGTGTGTGTGTGTGTGTGTGTGTGTGTGTGTGTGTGTGTGTGTGTGTGTGTGTGTGTGTGTGTGTGTGTGTGTGTGTGTGTGTCTACTTTATCACTGACTCCAATCAAGAACCACAGACTGAGACACAGAGACATCAAAAGACGCACACACACCCACCCACACACACACACACACACACACACACAGAGAGTAGCCCATGGTAACCTCTCCTTGGTGATAAATTATAAACAAGGGAGGGGCCACGTCATTGGCAACCTCTCCCCACTGTTAACGACAATGTTACCCCAACGTTAGCCTCCGGGCATCCCCCAATGCACCACTACACTACTGCTTCTTCTAGTGCCCAGGGTCAAAATTGAATGAGTTTCTCCCAACAAATCGCACACACACACCACACACATCATACACACACCACACACATCATACACACACATGGTACAGACACCATATCGTGCGGATTACAGCAGAATGGTCTGTGTGTATGTGTGTGTATGTGTGTTTGTGTGTTAGACACCTGCCTCTCTTCAGTTCTGCTGCTCCTTTGATCTCAGTTCTACTTATCACTGCCTCCAATCAAGAGACAGACTGAGACACACAGACATCAATAGACGCACACACATTGACGCACACACTCATGGTGCAGACGCCATATCGTGCGGATTACAGAATAGGACCTATTTTTACAGTGATCATATTGCATTGCAGTATGCTGGGGGGGTAGTAGGGGAAAATAAACACACACAGAAAACAGTATTCCTTCACGCCTGGTAAATCTGCCTAGATCCTCCACTCCACTCAAGTGGAGAAGAACCTCTAATTTATTCGGAATAAAGTAAATAGTTCAAAATAGAACTGAGTGTCGGGTGTCAGAGGGAGCTCACAGATTCCAATGTAGATGTATTATTGTATCAGCATCAGCTAACTGTGCTAATCTATTGCCTCATTTCATGGCTTAATATAGTCTATAACCCTGTGCTTTCAAAGATGGTCACTTCATGGTCACTCTGGGTTGTATTCATTAGGCACCCAACGGACGAAAACAGACTAACACAGGGAGGGTCTGCTTGGACTTAAAAGTAATGCTCATTAAGAATGCTCGTTAAGAATCCAATAAAATATGCTCTTTTTTGTTTTCCGTCTCAGAACGTTTCCGTTAAGTGCCGTAAGGAATACGACCCTGTATTCAAAAATGGTCACTTCCTTCTTAGCTGTACAGAGGCATGTTTCGGAAATGACTCTCAAAAGGCAAATTAAATATTGAAGCATACATTTATAAGATAAACTGCTGTTGTCCTAGCTTTGGAGACAAACACAGTAGCCCACGGTAACCTCTCATTGGTGATAAATTATAAACAAGGAAGGGACCACGTTATTGGCAACCTCTCCCCACTGTTGACGACAGTGTTACTCCAACGTTAGCCTCCGGGCATACCACAATGCACCACTCCACCACTGCTTTTTCTAGTGCCCAGGGTCTAACTTGAATGAGTTTCTCGCCACAAATCACGCACACGCACACACACACGCACACACACGTGCGCGCACACGCAGTCTCAACTCAATACCTTGGTTATCCACTTCCTAAGGAGATACATTGTTTACACTCTTATTTTGCCCTCTCTATGTCATGCAGTTCTTTTGTAGCTGTTGCATCGCTGTATTTCCCTTCAATCTAAAGCTTTTGTTCTATTTCATATGGGAATAATACGCAATCACAGCAATAGTCTAAAGCTGGGGTCTAAAGGGCCAGTCTTGTGTAATCTACCAAAGAAACGCTTTAAAGACAGAAAACACTTCATTAGAAAAAAAACAAAGACATTCTTCTGATGAACCCAATGCAGACAGATGTGGTGATGATGTCGTAACAGCAACATCTATACCGTTAGTAGATACAGAAGATATCTCCTTCCCATATAGCATCTATGTCTTTCTGATATAGCACCTCGTCTCTGTCTTTCCCATAGCATCTCATTCTCACTGTGATCAACGAGGGCTCTTCTAACACTGTACAGCCAAGGTGAGATTCACACTCCTATCTCAGCGCTGGGAGAAGAGGCAGGAGGGGGATTACACAACTCAACTAGGGAGTACTCTTGATGAATGCCAGTTCAACACACACACGGACAGACAAAGACACACACACTTGCATGTGCACACGCGCACACGCTTCTTGACAAACGGCAATTGAACAACAGCACTGCAGCAAATCCCTCAACCTCAGCACCAAGGCATGTATCCCTGACCTCCCCTTGGAAAGACAGACACAATCAGAGCCTCAGAAGTCACGCCAGCATTTTCTTGACTAAAAGTCGAGCAAGAAAACACTCGCAATTCTATGTTTCACCTGCGGCGAAAGTTCCTCTTAGAGCCAAGGCCAAAACCGTAATGAAATGTTATTTTGCTGTAACCGCGCAGAGGAAAGAAAAAGAGCGAGTTGGGTTCTAGCAATGGGGGGTAATGAGATACAGTAGCCATTATCTGCAGACTGCTGCTCGTAATTGTGTCCTATCAAGAGGAAGAAATCTCTCTACAGTACAGAGAAGCAGACAGTATGCTACAGCTAGACACAGGAAATCAGACGTATGACCTTGATGCCAATCATTCAGATGTCAAGTTTAAGTAAAAAAAACATGATTATCCATTTTCCTGTGAAAATGTACATAATTATTTTGCTTACAGGCATTTGGCTCAGACACATCACAGATCCATCCCGATCAAAGGATGAGCACATACAGTTGAAGTGGGAAGTTTACATACACTTAGGTTGGACTCATTAAAACTTGTTTTTTGACAAATTCACACATTTCTTGTTAACAAACTATAGTTTTGGCAAGTCGGTGCATGACACAAGTGATTGTTCCAACAATTGTTTACAGACAGATTATTTCACTTATAATTCACTGTATCACAATTCCAGTGGGTCAGAAGTTTACATACACTAAGTTGACTGTGCCTTTAAACAGCTTGGAAAATTCCAGAAAATTATGTCTTGGCTTTAGAAGCTTCTGATAGGCTAATTGACATCATATGAGTCAATTGGAGGTGTACCTGTGGATGTGTTTCAAGGTCTACCTTCAAACTCAGTGCCTCTTTGCTTGACATCATGGGTAAATCAAAAGAAATCAGCCAAGACCTCAGAAAAAAATTGTAGACCTCCACAAGTCTGCTTCATCCTTGGGAGCAATTTCCAAATGCCTGAAGGTACCATGTTCATCTGTACAAACAATAGTACGCAAGTATAAACACCATGGGACCACGCAGCCGTCATACCGCTCAGGAAGGTGACGCGTTCTGTCTCCTAGAGATGAACGTACAATGGTGCGGAAAGTGCAAATCAATCCCAGAACAACAGCAAAGGACCTTGTGAAGATGCTGGAGGAAACAGGTACAAAAGTATCTATATCCACAGTAAAACGAGTCCTATATTGACATACCTGAAAGGCCGCTCAGCAAGGAAGAAGCCACTGCTCCAAAACCGCCATAAAAAAGCCAGACTACGGTTTTCAACTGCACATGGGGACAAAGATCGTACTTTTTGGAGAAATGTCCTCTGGTCTGAAGAAACAAAAATAGAACTGTTTGGCCATAATGACCATCGTTATGTTTGGAGGAAAAAGTTGCAAGCCGAAGAACACCATCCCAACCGTGAAGCACGACGGTGGCAGCCTCATGTTGTGGGGATGCTTTGCTGCAGGAGGGACTGTTGCACTTCACAAAATAGATGGCAACATGAGGCAGGAAAATTATGTGGATATATTGAAGCAACATCTCAAGACATCAGTCTGGAAGTTAAATGGACAAATGGACAATGATACAAGCATACTTCCAAAGTTGTGGCAAAATGGCTTAAGGATAACAAAGTCAAGGTATTGGAGTGGCCATCACAAAGCCCTGACCTCAATCCCATAGAAAATGTGTGGGCAGAACTGAAAAAGCGTGTGCGAGCAAGGAGGCCTACAAACCTGACTCAGTTACACCAGCTCTGTCAGGAGGAATGGGCCAAAATTCACCCAACTTATTGTGGGAAGCTTGTGGAAGGCTACCTGAAACGTTTGACCCAAGTTAAACAATTGTAAGGCAATGCTACCAAATACTAATTGAGTGTATGTAAACTTTCGACCCACTGGGAATGTGATGAAAGAAATAAAAGCTGAAATAAATCATTCTCTCTACTATTATTCTGACATTTCACATTCTTAAAATAAAGTGGTGATCAAACTGACCTAAGACAGGGAATTTTTACTACGAATAAATGTCAGGAATTGTGAAAAACTGAGTTTAAGTGTATTTGGCTACTTCAACTGTACATACCATCTTGTCTGAAACATAGAAAGCATTATAACAAACAGATAATGAATGCCCCAGGCACTGAAAAGATTAGAAACTACATTGAGGGGTTGTGATAAAAAATGTAGAATAATGTGGTCGGTGCTTAGCTTTGACATCCTACGTTATCTTAAAGCTACATTCTGGGATTTAAAAAAACAACAAAACGGCAGCCCTGAATTGAAATGAGGAACAGATTCCCAGATCCCATACTGTACCTTTAATGATGTGTTATCTCTCTTCCCGTCCCTGTTATGTTGTGATAGATGTTATCTGACTTTGGTGAGACCAGAGTGATGTTGTTACTGGAGACAATATAACTCTGGGAGGTGTCCCTTGATCATTGATCAAACTGTTAGATAACACACTGTTAATAGATGCTCATCAAGATAGCATTGTTAACAGCAGCGGAAGCCAGTTGGCTAGCAACAGAGAACGTGAAAGCAAGATGAGTACTCACTGTGAACGTCACTTCCAAGATGGATGACATTCAGGTTGACATTAATTCAACTACTTCTTGCCCACCAGGAATGACACAAACTGTCACAACCTGGTAATAACATCCAAGATGAGCATTGTTTAAGATCGTATGAATTGAACTGCTTTGAACTGAATCCATCTACCAGAAATGACAAAAACATCAAGTCAAGGTCACCTCCAGGTCTTCAAATGATGAAAACATGGAAATATTCCTCCAGGTAATTTCTCCCCTGGAATTGATGCCTGTATCTCCCCTCTCTCCATCCTCTCTCCCCACTCTTCATCCTCTCTCCCCTCTATCCATCCTCTCTCCATCTTCTCTCCCCCCCGTCATGTCTGCTTTTAGGTTTAGATCTGATTTGTCTCAGCCCACTGGTCCATCTCTCACTGGCACGCCACACCGGGAGAGAGAAGACCAGGGGAGGACACTGACTGTCTATTCTCTCTGTCACTGGAATGAGATTGCGTGTCTACGGCCCAGGCCTGACTCTGGAACAGTTGTCACATATCTCAGGATCTTGAGATGAGGCCTGGGAGCAAATGCTTGGAGTTGGTCCCTTCCACTACTGACCACATGGTAGGGGTGTGAAGGTGAAAGTTGAGGCCTTTAACTAAGAAATGCCTGGTTTTAATCTGTAAAGATGACGATATCTGAACTTTCCCTTCAATATAGTTTAGCTACAATTCAACTCTCCATGTCATTTTCACACTGAAGTGCCAAAATAAAACGGTTCGCCTCAACTCAAAAAGTGAAAACTGTTTATCTGTGAGAACGACACCAAAAATAGTTTTTTTTAGCTTAATAGTGATCTGCTAAACATCTCTGTGTTAAACACACACACACACACACATGAACGCATGCATGCGCGCACACACACAGTTGTCCAAGGGGAGCAGACATTAAGGTAATGAGGGATATCAACAAAATGTTTAATAACACTCTTGCTATAATGTTTGCTCCGAAGGTACGTTGGCTGTTGTTATAAGGTTATGTGTCCTAGACGTGAACACAAACAAATATAAAACAAAAGACCGTAATTCAAACCCGGTCTCCTGGGTACCATGAGATTATGTTAGTCCTCTGATGTTAGTCCTCTGATGTTAGCCCTCTGAGTCTTCAGGTCTTAGGCAAGGTTACTCAGCACACGAGTGTGCGTGGTTCCAAACCAGCTCTGTTAAATAGCTACATCTCCAAAGTGCAAGAGGTAAGGTATGGTATATGTTAAGAACATCTAATACTTTTTTGATTATACTAATCCATGTGATAAATGTCTGCCTAATACTCACATATTTCCAAACACAGAATCAGTGACTAAATGTTGGATTTCCTGTACGAATTTGTTCTCACATGAACGTAGCTTGTGAGTGTGACATCTTTTGGCAGACTTGCACGGAAGAAGAACAGAGAGGAAGAGTGACAACACACTCTCTCTCTCTAATCCACTGTGTGTGTGTGTGTGTGTGTGTGTGTGTGTGTGTGTGTGTGTGTGTGTGTGTGTGTGTGTGTGTGTGTGTGTGTGTGTGTGTGTGTGTTCTGAAACAAGGCTTTCTGATGGTGCTACTCCTCAGACAGGTGATTGAACACTGTCGACCAATTAGGAAGAGAGAGAAACATCCTGGTACTTTTCCCTGACAGACTGACTGTGGAGACTAGAGAGAGAGAGGAGCGCACACACACACACACACAATCACACACACATACACACACATACACATACACACACACACACACACACACACACACACACACACACACACACACACACACACACACACACACACACACACACACACACACACACACACACACACACACACACACACACACACACACACACACAGAGCGGGCATCAGAGCAGAGGCCAGACTACAGTAATTGTTCTGTCACTGCACTATAGACATTCTCGGGCAGCAATACGACTTGAATCTAATGGATACTTTCTCTACAACCAATGCAGTATTATACAGATTGTAAAATAGTTGCACAAAAACATAGGTTCCATCAGCCAGTCAGTCAGCACTTTATACCTTTTCAATAAAGTGGAATCTTACCTTGGACCCCCAAAATACAATAAGAGCATCCATAAATAAAGCAATTCTCGAGAAAGTAATATCATGGGAAAAATTGATCAGAAACTAAAATCTCAATTTAGATCAATTCAATTTCAGAGAGACAATTCAGCATTCAACAATGATTGACAGCCAGGTGGGACATTGAAATGAGTTTATTTCTGGAATGCGTGTGCGTGTGCGCAGATGTGTGTGTGCGTGTAGGTGTGTGTGTGTGTTTGCACGCTTGCACACAGGGAGCGGGAGAGAGAGAGAGAGAGAGAGAGAGAGAGAGAGAGAGAGAGAGAGAGAGAGAGGAGGGCTGCTGAACCACAGGCTTCCCCTTTGCACCGGAGGGAGGGAGAAGGGAGAGAGAGAGAGAGAGAGAGAGAGAGAGAGAGAGAGAGAGAGGGTAGGGGAAAGAGAGAGATGGGGAGAGGAGAAAGGAGGATAAACCCTGTCCCTCTGTGACTACTGCCAGACAGTCTGCATTACCAATCTCCCATTGTCACTGGGGCTTCACGCACTCTCTGTGTCCCAAATGGCACCCTATTCCCTTTGTAGTGCATCCACTGACAAGCAAGATGGCGCCGGAGGGTAGGGCTGCAGTCTTATCGGCTCTTAACCAACCATGCTATTTTGTTTGTTTTTTCGCGTTGTTCGTAAATTGTTTTGTACATAATGTTGCTGCTACCGTCTCTTACGACCAAAAAGAGCTTCTGGACATCAGAACTGGGATTACTCACCTCAAATTGGACGAGGAGTTCTTCTTCAATTAGTTGGACACGAGGGATATACTACAGACACCCGACCAGGCCCAGATCCCCGTGATTCGCTGGAAAAGGAAAAGTACACTACCGTTCAAAAGTTTGGGGTTACTTAGAAATGTCCTTGTTTTTGAAAGAAAGCTAAGTTTTTGTCCATTAAAATAACATCAAATTGATCAGAAATACAGTGTAGACATTGTTAATGTTGTAAATGACTATTGCAGCTGGAAACGGCAGATTTTTTATGGAATATCTACATAGCCGTACAGAGGCCCATTATCAGCATCCATCACTCCTGTGTTCATCCCGGAGTCGCCGGAGTCGCCTCTTCACTGTTGACATTGAGACTGGTGTTTTGCGGGTACTATTTAATGAAGCTGCCAGTTGAGGACTTGTGAGGCGTCTGTTTCTCAAACTAGACACTCTAATGTACTTGTCCTCTTGATCAGTTGTGCACCGGGGCCTCCCACTCCTCTTTCTATTCTGGTTAGACAGTTTGCGCTGTTCTGTGAAGGGAGTAGTACACAGCATTGTACGAGATCTTCAATTTCTTGGCAATTTCTCTCATGGAATAGCCTTCATTTCTCAGAACAAGAATAGACTGACGAGTTTCAGAAGAAAGTTATTTGTTTCTGGCCATTTTGAGCCTGTAATCGAACCCACAAATGCTGATGCTCCAGATACTCAACTAGTCTAAAGAAGGCCAGTTTTATTGCTTCTTTATCAGGACAACAGTTTTCAGCTGTGCTAACATAATTGCAAATGGGCTTTCTAATGATCAATTAGCCTTTTAAAATGATAAACTTGGATTAGCTAACACAACGTGCCATTGGAACACAGGAGTGATGGTGGCTGATAATGGGCCTCTGTATGCCTATGTAGATATTCCATAAAAATCTGCCGTTTCCAGTTACAATAGTCATTTACAACATTAACAATGTCTACACTGTATTTCTGATCAATTTGATGTTATTTTAATGGACAAAATTGTTTTTGTTTTTTCAAAAACAAGGACATTTCTAAGTAACCCCAAACTTTTGAATGGTAGTGTAGGTTTCGCGGAAAGAGATCAGGATGCCTTGTGAGGATCAGGCGACGAGTGGCTAATCTGCCCTTGCCATCCGTTCCGCTAGCTTACGTTCATTCGCTGAAAAATAAATGGGACAAACTGAAAGCACATATATCCTACCAACCATCCTACCAAACTGTAATA
Source organism: Salmo salar (assembly GCF_965601325.2). NCBI lineage: Eukaryota > Metazoa > Chordata > Actinopteri > Salmoniformes > Salmonidae > Salmo > Salmo salar. Next base: position 26,367,855 of record NC_138302.1, on the reverse strand, counting down.
TCTTATGTTTCACCGAGTCGTGGCTCAACGACGACATTAAGAACATACAGCTGGCGGGTTATACACTCTATCGGCAGGACAAAACAGCAGCCTCTGGTAAGACACGGGGCAGGGGCCTATGCATATTTGTTAACTATAGCTGGTGCACGATATCTAAGGAAGTCTCAGGGTTTTGCTCGCCTGAGGTAGAGTATCTCATGATAAGCTGTAGACCACACTATCTATCTACAGTGTTTTCATCTGTATTTTTCATAGCTGTCTACATACCACCACAGACCGAGGATGGCACTAAAACCGCACTCAATGAGCTGTATTCCGCCATAAGCAAACAGGAAAATGCTCATCTGGAGGCGAAGCTCCTAGTGGCCGGGGACTTTAATGCAGGGAAACTTAAATCAGTTTTACCTCATTTCTATCAGCATGTTAAATGTGCAACCAGAGGGAAAATAATTGTAGACCACCTTTACTCTACACACAGAGACAGTACAAAGCTCTCCCTCGCCCTCCATTTGGAAAATCTGACCATAACTCTTTCCTCCTGATTCCTGCTTACAAGCAAAAATTCAAGCAGGAAGCACCAGTGACTCGGTCTATAAAAAAGCTGTCAGATAAAGCAGATGCTAAACTACAGGACTGTTTTACTAGCACAGACTGGAATATGTTCCGGGATTCTTCCGATGGCATTGAGGAGTACACCACATAAGTCACTGGCTTTATCAATAAGTGCATTGAGAACGTTGTCCCCACAGTGACCGTACGTACATATCCCAACCAGAAGCCATGGATTACAGGCAACTGCTGCTGCTTTCAAGGAGCGGGACTCTAACTCGGAAGCTTATAAGAAATCCCGCTATGGCCTCTGACGAACCATCAAACAGGCAAAGCATCAATACAGGACTAAGATCGAATCATACTACACCGGCTCTGACGCTCGTCAGATGTGGCAGGGCTTGCAAACTATTACAGACTACAAAGGGAAGCACAGCCGAGAGCTGCCCAGTGACACAAGCCTACCAGACGAGCTAAATAACTTCTATGCTCGCTTCGAGGCAAGTAAAACTGAAACATGCATGACAGCATCAGCGGATCCAGACGACTGTGCTATCACGCTCTCCGCAGCCGATGTGAGTAAGACCTTTAAACAGGCCAACATTCACAAGGCTGCTGGGCCAGACGGATTACAGGGACGTGTACTCTGAGCATGCACTGACCAACTGGCAAGTGTCTTCACTGACATTTTCAACTTCTCCCTGTCTGAGTCTGTAATACCAACATGTTTCAAGCAGACCACCATAGTCCCTGTGCCCAAGAACACTAAGATAACCTGCCTAAATGACTAACGACCCGTAGCACTCACGTCTATAGCCATGAAATGCTATGAAAGGCTGGTCATTTTTCACATCAACACCATTATGCCAGAAACCCTAGACCCACTCCAATTTGCATACCGCACCAACAGATCCACAGATGATGCAATCTCTATTGCACTCCACACTGCCCTTTCCCACCTGGACAAAAAGAACACCCATGTAAGAATGCTATTCATTGACTACAGCTCAGCGTTCAACACAATAGTGCCCTCAACGTTCGTCGCTAAGCTAAGGACCCTGGGACTAAACACCTCCCTCTGCAACTGGATCCTGGACTTCCTGACGGGGCGCCTCCAGGTGGTAAGGGTAGGTAACAACACATCCACCATGCTGATCCTCAACATGGGGGCCCCACAGGGGTGCGTGCTCAGTCCCCTCCTATACTCCCTGTTCACTCATGACTGCACGGCCAGGCACGACTCCAACACCATCATTAAGTTTGCTGATGACACAACAGTGGTAGGCCTGATCACCGACAACGATGAGACAGCCTATAGGGAGGAGGTCAGAGACCTGACCGTGTGGTGCAAGGACAACAACCTCTCCCTAAACGTGATCGAGACAAAGGAGATGATTGTGGACTACAGGAAAAGGAGGACCGAGCATGCCCCCATTCTCATCGATGGGGCTGTGGTGGAACAGGTTGAGAGCTTCAAGTTCCTTGGTGTCCACATCACCAACAAACTAACATGGTCCAAGCACACCAAGATAGTTGTGAAGAGGGCACAACAAAACCTATTCCCCCTCAGGAGACTGAAAAGATTTGGCATGGGTCCTCAGATCCTCAAAAATGTTTTACAGCTGCACCATCGAGAGCATCCTGACGGGTTGCATCACTGCCTGGTGTGGCAACTGCTCGGCCTCCGATCCCAAGGCACTACAGAGGGTAGTATGTACGGCCCAGTACATCACCGGGGCAAAGCTTCCTGCCATCTAGGACTTCTATACCAGGCGGTGTCAGAGGAAGGCCCAAAACATTGTCAAAGACTCCAGCCACCATAGTCATAGACTGTTCTCTCTGCTACCGCACGGCAAGCGGTACCTGAGCACCAAGTCTAGGTCCAAGAGGCTTCTAAACAGCTTCTACCCCAAGCCATAAGACTCCTGAACAGCTAATCAAATGGCTACCTGTAACGGCTGTCTTTGGAAGAAGAGGACCAAGGTGCAGCGTGGAATTTGTTCATCTTTTATTTTGGATGAAAAAAGGCACTTCACAAAGAAACCACAAACGACAGCCAAACAGTCCTGTCAGGTATCCTAACACACTAAACAGAAATTAACTACCCACAAACCCCAAAGGAAAACAGGCTGCCTAAGTATGACTCCCAATCAGCGACAACGATGTACAGCTGTCCCTGATTGAGAGCCATACCAGGCCAAAACAAAGAAATGCAAAGCATAGAAAAAAGGACATAGAATGCCCACCCAAATCACACCCTGACCAAACCTAAATAGAGACATAAAAAAGGCTCTCTCAGGTCAAAAAGGCTCTCCCCCCCCCCCCCGGACATTGACACATTGACTCTGTACCGGTACAACCTGTATAGAGCCCCGCTATTGTTATTTACTGTTGCTCTTTAAATATTTGTTATTCTTATCTCTTACTTTTTTAGGGATTTTCTTAAAACTGCATTGTTGGTTAAGGCCTTGTAAGTAAGCATTTCACTGTAAGGTCTACACCTGCGCATGTGACAAATACAATTTGATTTGATTTGATTACTCAGGGCCCATTGTGCACTATATAGGGAAGAGGGTGCTTTTTTGGATGAATCCACTGTAACCCTTTTCTCCCACAGCCTTTCACTCCTGATCATCTGAGCAGCTTAAGCCAATATCCAGAACATGTGATTACCAAGGCAGAAAACACGATTTAGCCGCAGACTTATCTGTCCTTAAATGGATGGAAAAGACCCGCCAGCACTATCCTATGCTGCATGTCAATCCACGTACTGAATGTGATACTGCAAAGTCATTCTGTCTGAGATGTCTGGTAGTAGGCTACATCAGGGTCATAATTCATTAGGATACACCGTAACAAAAGGTTTTGCAACAGAAAACAAAAACAAGCTTCCTATTGGACAAGTTCAGGTTGTCCCTCCCTGTTTCACCCATTTTTCGCCCGTTTGGTGCGTAGCGAATTCAACCCAGGTTGATGATTGACTACTATATCATTGAATTGAATTATCATTCCAATGCTCTGACCGATAAATACTATTCGCCCCTACTAACAAATGAAGTTGTCACAACATTGCAAATAGGTTGTGAGAAGGTTGTTTATAATGACACTACCATGTGACAATGTTGTGACAACACAAATAAAAGAAGGTTGGGGCATCAATCTCATTTTAATAGGCACTAGTAAGAACCTGCTTGTTTTTTGTGAGGATTTATTTTTTTGACACTGTAAACACACACACGCACACACACACACATGTCCACACACGCACACACACACACATGTCCACACACACACATGCACATGCACACACACATACACACAACAGCGGCTGGCTGTGATTTAGACAACGTCCTAAAATAAGCAACAACAGATGAGAGCATGAAAAGAGCTGCCTGTTGGTTTTCATTTGGGATTTCACCCAGCCCAGATTCCACAATTTAAATGGGATTGCATTTAGACTTTCACCGTTTGTTTGCATGGCCGTTTGGCTTTTTGTAACGTGTGTGTGTGCGTGTCTACATGGGTGTGTGTGTTTGCCCACGCACATGCGTGAGTGTGTGGACTGTGGCAGCGGAGACCGGACACACACACACACACACACACACACACACACACACACACACACACACACACACACACACACACACACACACACTTCAAAAAAATGAAATAATGTTGAGTAAACCGCTTAGAGGATAATCCCATGGCGACGAGGCAGGCTGGAGTACACCACTCAATCGTCACAAAAACACACACACACTCAGGCTGGAGTACACCACATCATCACAGAACACACACACATTAACACATACACACAATTAATTCCACCCCCCAAAACGATTTGTTCTGTGTTTTTTGGCAGCAGGAAGAAACTGACGTACATGAACATAATGAGGCTCTAACACTGCTCCCAATCCTCTGGTATCTCTAAAGCCAGCCGTTACTATCTAGACTTTTCCAACCCACCCTTTGTAGTGTTGTAACAAAGGTGTTTCAGATAGCCTTCCATTACAGATAGATTTTCAGAGGTAATATCGTGAGTGGCATTTAAAGAGCACCGTAAAAACAGCAGGTTAACGTTTTTCGTCATGAATATTCTTCTGGAGGCAGTTCTGCCGAGTGGTCACTAGCTGGCACAGCCATGAAGTCATAAAATCTGATTTTAAACCTAACCCTAACCTTAACCACACTGCTAACCCTAATGCATAACCCGAACCTTAAATTAAGACCAAAAAGCACATTTTTGTTTTCATAACTTTTTACAATATAGCCAATATTGACTTTGCAGCTGGCCTATTTAAGGGGAAATCTCATGATAATACTCATGACAAGACTCATGACAATAAACATAATCATGTGTAAAAACAGAAGAGATCTTAGTCATAGTTCATAACCAGGCCCGTATAACCTGGCCCAGAGTGTGTCCTGATCAGATCACTGTCACAACGTCTACGGAGGGTGGCTCCTCTCCCCGTTCGGGCGGCGCTCGGAGGTCGTCGTCGCCGGCCTACTAGCTGCCACCGATCCCCTTTTCATTTTCGTTTGGTGATGTCTATTTTGTGTGAGCACCTGTTTGGAGTTAGTTCGTTAGTGGGGGTATTTAGTCTGTCGTTCTAGGTTCAGGTTTGTGCGGGATTGTTTGTGTTTTCTGTCGTGGGGTTTGGGGATTGTTTTTCTCTGCTGTATTTAAGTGGCAAGGACGGTTTTCCCTGGGCTGTGTCCCGACTCTGTTCTGGCGTGTTTTGCCCTATTTGGATTCCTTGTTCCCTGCCTAGTGTTCAGCATTTTTTGACTTGGCATCTATTAAACGTGCTACACGTACCTTTGGTCTCCTGCGCCTGACTTCACCCCTCCTGCACATCTAGAGCATCCTGACAGAATCCCGCACCAGAATTATGGAGTCAGCAGGAGCGGAAGCGCCCACTCGTCCATGGAGGAACGGGTCACCCAACACACTACCATCCTACATCGCCTGGGTACAGCCATGGACCAAGTGTTGGCGCGAATGGAGAGCTGGGAGAGAAGCGCTCCCCCCACCACACCTGCAGCTGTCCTACAACCTGCGCCCCTACCAGCGCCGACGGCGCCCAGCCCCAGCGGGATTAAGCTCGCGCTCCCGAGGGAGTACGATGGGACGGCCGCTGGGTGTAAGGGGTTCCTTCTCCAGTTGGAGCTTTACCTGGCGACCGTTCGCCCTACTCCCTCGAGAAGAGAGGACAGCGTCAGCGTCCTCGTCTCCTGTCTTACGGGTAAAGCCCTAGAATGGGCCAACACCGTCTAGGAGGGTCTGGACTCTGCAAGGGACCATTACCCGCTACTTCCGTGCTGTGTTCGATCATCCCCCGGAGGGCAAAGCGGCGGGTGAGCAGCTGTTCCATTTGAGACAGGAGACGAGGAGTGCGCAGGACTTCGCGCTGGAGTTCCGGACCCTGGCCGCTGCAGTGGGGTGGAATGAAAGGGCCCTGATGGATCATTATCGGTGTAGTCTGAGATAGGATGTCCGCCGGGACCTGGCATGTAGGGACACTACCATGACACTGGACCAACTCACAGATCTGTCCATCAGATTGGACAATTTGCTGGCTGCCCCGCGGGCGTCCCGATCGGGCCCTGTTCACTCCACCTTCCAGCACTCCTGCTCCAACGCCCATGGAGATAGGGGGTGCGCAGCTAGGAAGACTGGAGGGGGAGTCTTCTCCTGCGCCCACCGTGGTCAGAGAGGACACATTGCCGACTGGTGCTGGAGAAGCTCGTCCGGGAGTCAAGAGGGCAGGCAGAGCACTACTCCGACACCTCAGGTGAGTCAGCACCAGCCTCACTCAGAGCCCCCTGTCGGCCACATGCATGTATTGGTTTCTTTCCCTGAGTTTTCCCCTCATTCCCAGCATAAGGTGCTAGTCGATTCAGGCGCGGCTGGGAGTTTTATGGACCGTGGGGTCACAACTAAGTTAGGGATTCCTTTAGTTCAGTTGGACCAACCCTTCCCCGTGCACGCCTTAGACAGTCGACCACTTGGGTCAGGGCTGGTCAGGGAGGCCACAGTTCCACTGGTCATGGTAATGCGGGAGGGTCATGAGGAGCGGATTAGCCTCTTCCTCATTGATTTCCCTGCATTTCCGGTGGTGCTGGGGATTCCCTGGCTGGCCAATCACAATCCTAAGATTTCGTGGAGACAGAGGGTGGGGTGGTCGAAGGAGTGCTCGGGCAGATGTGTAGGGGTTTCCATCGGTGCGACTACGGTGGAGAGTCCAGACCAAGTCTCTACCGTGCGCATTCCCTCAGAATATGCCAATTTGGCTATCGCCTTCAGTAAAACGAGATTGAGGAGATTGTGCGATAAACCTCCAGGTTAACGGTGCACTTCCCAGGAGTCACGTGTATCCCCTGTCTCAGGAGGAGACGGTGGCTATGGAGACATACGTCACTGAGTCCTTGAGGCAGGGATATATTCGGCCATCCAAATCACCTGTCTCCTCGAGCTTCCTTTTTGTGAAGAAGAAGGAGGGAGGTTTGCGTCTGTGCATTGACTATAGAGGTCTAAATTCCATCACGGTGGGTTTCAGTTACCCGCTACCTCTCATCGCTACGGCGGTGGAGTCATTTCACGGGGCACGCTTCTTCACAAAACTGGATCTCAGGAGTGCGTACAATTTGGTGCGTATCCGAGATGGGGACGAGTGGAAAACTGCATTTAGTACCACATCTGGCCATTATGAGTACCTCGTCATGCCGTATGGGTTGAAGAATGCTCCAGCCGTCTTCCAATCCTTTGTAGACGAGATTCTCCGGGACCTGCTCGGTCAGGGTGTGGTGGTGTACATCGATGACATTCTGATCTACTCCACCACATGCGCCGCGCATGTGTCTCTAGTGCGTAAAGTGCTTGGGCGACTGTTGGAGCACGACCTGTACGTCAAGGCCGAGAAATGTGTGTTCTCCAAACAAGCCGTCTCTTTTCTGGGGTATCGCATTTCCAGATCCGGGGTGGGGATGGAATGTGACCGCATTTCGGCCGTGCGTAGTTGGCCGACTCCGACCACGGTTAAGGAGGTGCAGTGGTTCTTAGGGTTTGCCCATTACTACTGGCGGTTTATCCGGGGCTTTGGGCAGGTGGCGGCTCCCATTACCTCACTGATGAAGGAGGGGGCGGTGCGGTTGCGGTGGTCGGCGAACAGAGCTTTTGGTCGGCTGAAGACTCTGTTTACCGATGCTCCTGTGCTGGCGCATCCGGTCTCCTCTTTGCCATTCATAGTGGAGGTGGACGCGTCCGAGGCTGGGGTTGGAGCCATGCTAACACAGCACTCGGGCGCGCCCCCGAAGCATCGCCCCTGTGCTTTCTTTTCTAAGAAGCTGAGTCCGGCGGAGCGTAACTATGATGTGGGGGGACATGGAGTTGCTGGCTGTGGTAAGGGCCCTGAAAGTATGGAGACATTGGCTTGAGGGGGCGCAACACCCTTTTCTCATCTGGCCTGACCACCGTAATCTGGAGTATATCTGGGCGGCGAGTAGACTGAACCCTCGTCAAGCTAGGTGGGCTATGTTTTTCACGAGATTCCAGTTTACCATCTCGTATATACCAGGTTCCCGTAACACTAAGCCCGACGCACTGTCTCGTCTCTACGACACCGAGGAACGGTCCATCGGCCCCACTCCCTTACTTCCGGCCTCCTGTCTGGTGGCACCGGTGGTCTGGGAGGTGGACGCGGACATCGAGCGAGCGTTACAGTCAGAACCTACTCCACCTCAGTGTCCCGCGGGTCGAAAGTACGTCCCGCTCGGCGTCCGCGATCGATTGATCAGGTGGTCGCACACGCTACCCTCCTCGGGTCATCCAGGGATTGAGCGGACGGTGCTGGGTCTTAGAGGGAAGTACTGGTGGCCCACATTGGCGAAGGACGTGAGGTTCTATGTCTCCTCCTGTTCGGTGTGCGCCCAGTGTAAGGCTCCTAGACACCTGCCTAGAGGGAAACTACAGCCCCTCCCCGTTCCACAGCGGCCGTGGTCCCACCTGTCAGTGGATTTCCTCACCGATCGCCCGCTGTCTCAGGGGAACACCACAATCCTGGTCGTTGTGGATCGGTTCTCTAAGTCCTGCCGTCTACTCCCTTTGCCCGGTCTTCCTACGGCCCTACAAACCGTGGAGGCCCTGTTTACTCACGTCTTCCGGCACTACGGGGTGCCTGAGGACATCGTCTCTGATCGGGGTCCCCAGTTTACGTCCCGGGTGTGGCGGGCGTTTATGGAGCGACTGGAGGTTTCGGTCAGTTTGACCTCAGGTTTTCACCCCGAGAGTAATGGGCAGGTGGAGAGAATTAATCAGGATGTGGGCAGGTTTTTGCGGTCCTATTGCCAGGACCGGCCGGTAGAGTGGGCGAGGTTCGTGCTATGGGCCGAGATGGCGCAGAACTCTCTCCGCCATTCCTCTACTAACCTGTCACCCTTTCAGGTTGTGTTGGGTTACCAGCCGGTCCTGGTGCCCTGGCATCAGAGCCAGACTGAGGCTCCTGCGGTGGAAGACTGGGTGCAGCCCTCAAAGGAGACCTGGAGCACCATCCAGAAATCCCTTAAACCGGTTGGTGGACGGCAAAAGGAGAGCGCTGACCGCCGCCGCAGTGAGGCCCCCGTGTTCACACCGGGGGACAGGGCCTGGCTCTTAACCCTCCACCTGCCCCTCCACCTGCCCTGCCGGAAGTTGGGTCCGCGATTTGTGGGGCCATTTAAAGTCCTGAGGAGGATAAACAATGTGTGTTATAGGTTACAGCTCCCCTCTTATTACTGTATTAACCCCTCATTCCATGTGTCTCTCCTCAGGCCGGTGGTAGCTGGTCCACTGCAGGACGTTGAGGTGCAGGAGGTCCCTCCGCCCCCCCCTGGACATCGGGGGGGCCCCGGCATACACAGTCCGTTCCATCTTGGACTCCAGGCGCCGGGTAGGGGGCCTGCAGTACCTTGTGGACTGGGAGGGGTACGGTCCGGACGAGAGGTGCTGGGTACCGGTGGAGGACATCCTGGACCCATCACTGTTGCGGGAGTTCCACAGCCTCCATCCGGATCGCCCTGCGCCTCGCCCTCCGGGTCGTCCTCGAGGCGGGAGTCGCGCGTCGGGGGGGGGGGGGGGGTACTGTCACAACGTCTACGGAGGGTGGCTCCTCTCCCCGTTCGGGCGGCGCTCGCCGGTCGTCATCGCCGGCCTACTAGCTGCCACCGATCCCCTTTTCATTTTCGTTTGGTGATGTCTGTTTTGTGTGAGAACCTGTTTGGAGTTAGTTCGTTAGTGGTCGTTCTAGGTTTAGGTTTGTGCGGGATTGTTTGTGTTTTCTGTCGTGGGGTTTGGGGATTGTTTTTCTCTGCTGTATTTAAGTGGCAAGGACGGTTTTCCCTGGGCTGTGTCCCGACTCTGTTCTGGCGTGTTTGCCCTATTTCGATTCCTTGTTCCCTACCTAGTGTTCGCCATTTTTTGACTTGGCATCTATTAAACGTGCTACACGTACCTTTGGTCTCCTGCGCCTGACTTCACCCCTCCTGCACATCTAGAGCATCCTGACAATCACATGGTCAGGAGGTACTAGTCATATACCACCTCAGGGTTTGAGTTTCAGAGTAACAATCGTGACATTGTCATACCATTGTCATACCACTGCAGCAATATATATATATATATATATATATATATATATATACACACACTTCCTTTTCTGAATGTGGAATATAGAGCCTAGGCTACTGTTCATTATGAAGAGAAGAGGTGACATGCAGAAAATGACTTTCCTTCAGGAGCAACACAAAACTATTGATTGTATGACTATGGTAAAGTCTCCATGACGTACAGAAAACAGGAGGTGATATAAATGATGTACAGAAAAATATATATACAGGAGTCACTGTGGCCCCCAGGTCAGTGGGTATACTGTGGCCCTCAGGTCAGTGGGTATACTGTGGCCCTCAGGTCAATGGGTATACTGTGGCCCTCAGGTCAGTGGGTATACTGTGGCCCTCAGGTCAGTGGGTATACTGTGGCCCTCAGGTCAGTGGGTATACTGTGGCCCTCAGGTCAGTGGGTATACTGTGGCCCTCAGGTCAATGGGTATACTGTGGCCCTCAGGTCAGTGGGTATACTGTGGTTCTCAGGTCAGTGGGTATACTGTGGCCCTCAGGTCAGTGGGTATACTATGGCCCTCAGGTAAATGGGTATACTGTGGCCCTCAGGTCAGTGGGTATACTGTGGCCTTCAGGTCAATGGGTATACTGTGGCCCTCAGGTCAGTGGGTCAGTGGCCCTCAGGTCAGTGGGTATACTGTGGCCCTCAGGTCAGTGGGTATACTGTGGCCCTCAGGTCAGTGGGTAAACTGTGGCCCACAGACAATGACCTGGGGACAGACAGTGACAAATGACCGGACGCTCGCTGTCACTAAGACTGGTGGTGATAATATTCTGTACACAGCCGCCGCATCTGTCCACACAAAGACACAGACACACACACAGACACACACACACGCACAGAAACACACAGACACACACACAGTGCATACTGTACTACTGAGTGCCCAACTGCAGTCAGCTAATACTATCCAAACACATAATCCAATTCAAAGTTGTGCTTTAAACCTAATCCTTCAAAATCCATGGAGGATTCTAAATTAGTAGACAACGTTCTACACTACTATTAGCTAGCCTGCATAAAATGCCTATTGGGGAAGTAATAGGAATCTATCTAGACAGCATGGTTCTATGTTCTTGCTCTATATTACAAAGTAAGACAAATGAGAGTTCAAAACCAGTGGAGGCTGCTGAGGGGAGGACAGCTCATAATAATGGCTGGAACGGAGAGAATTAAATGGAAACCATGTGTTTGATGTATTTGATATCATTCCACTGATACCGCTCCCACCATTACCACGAGCCTGTCCTCCACAATTAAGGTGCCACCAACTTCCTGGGGTGTACAATACTGCTACTGCTACTACTACTACTGCTACTACTACTGCTGCTGCTACTCCTACTACTACTGCTACTACTACTACTACTACTGCTGCTGCAACTACTACTACTACTACTACTGCTGCTGCTGCTGCTGCTACTACTACTAAAACTACTACTACTGCTACTACTACTACTGCTGCTACTACTACTACTGCTACTACTACTACTGCTACTACTACTACTACTGCTGCTGCTGCTACTACTGCTACTGCTACAGCTCCTACTACTATTAATACTACTGCTGCTACTGCTACTACTAATACTACTGCTGCTACTACAACAACTACTACTACTACTACTGCTGCTACTACTACTACTACTACTGCTACTACTACTACTATTGTTACTACTACTACTGCTGCTGGTACTACCACTACTACTGCTACTGCTACTACTGCTACTACTAGTACTACTACTACTACTACTACTACTACTGCTATTACTATTTGTACTATAACTGCTGCTACTATTACTACTACTACTACTGCTGCTGCTGCTACTACTGCTGCTGCTGCTACTACAACTACAGCTGCTACTACTATTACTACTACTACTGCTGCTGCTGCTACTACTGCTGCTGCTACTACAACTACTGCTGCTACTACTATTACTAGTCTAGGCTTTATTTGGGAAGTAGTTGGTCTAATCTAGATAAAATAGTTCTACGCCTATGCATTTTTCTCCATTTTGCAAAGTAAGGCAAATGACAGTTCAAAACTAGTCGAAAACATGTACACTTCTACTTTAGCCCTGCGTATTCTTGAGCAGTAGTTAGTTCTTCTAATCTAGATTGTACGGATCTATCATATGGTTAGATCCATACTGCAAAGTAAGGCAAAATTTGTAGGAAACTACTATTAGCTATTAGCCTATTCTGGGGACAGTGGTTAGCTGTACTAAAATGTAGATCGAACCGTAGCATACGTACTAAAGTAAGGCAAACATTTCACCTTGCGGAAAATGTCCTGTGGCTTCTCTCTCTCCCCTCTCTCTCTCTCTCTCTCTCTCTCTCTCTCTCTTGCTACCCCTCTCTGTCCTCTTCATCCCTACCTTCCTCTCTCCCTCTCTCTGCCAAGCAGAGCCACTCAGCACTTTTACCTCAGCTAGAGAAATCATCATCAGCCACCGTGGGGTACTCAAACACCAGCCAAGGGGGTACTTTGATATTCTCTCCCTGACAACCTAAGACCTGCGGATCTCCCAATGAGATGGGTGGAAACCACCGCAGATTTGGCAGAACGAGGAAGTATGTTAGTGGAACAGTTGAAGTGGAGGCGGCAAAGGAGGTGGGAGGGGAAGTTAGGGGAATTATTTATTACGAGAAGGTCTTACTACACTATACCCTACACTTCAGTGTGCCTTTAAGTGCAGTTGATTTGGAGCCGCCTTGGATTCCATTAGAAACATCCAGTCTTCATTCAACCTCATTCATTTCAAGCCTCTATTCCCAGCACCCTTCAATTCCCATACAATACCTCCAGAGATATACGGTTATACAAATCTAATTGATTCTAATCACAGCAACGGGGAGTTCTTGTCAGTTTTTCTAATTTAATTACATCAGTTCACTACATCTCTCAATCTCTTTCTTGTTCTCTGTCTCTATTTCTCTGAGCAAACTTTTTTAAATTACTTTTATGAGCCACATACAGTAGCTAATGAAAAATGTAGATGTCTTTGGTACTGACTGTCTGCAGAGGTATATGTGATGTGCGCATACAGTATAGAAATGTACACGGAGTATAATAAACATTAGGAACACCCCCCCCCCCCCAACTTGTCAGGCCATGGACTCTACAAGGTATTGAAAGCGTTCCACAGGGATGCTGAACCATGTTGACTCCAATGCTTCCCACAGTTGTGTCAAGTTGGCTGGATGTCCTTTGGGTGGTGGACAAATCTTGATACACACGGGAAACTTTTGAGAGTGAAAAACCCAGCAGCGTTGCAGTTCTTGACACAAACCGGTGTGCCTGGCATCTATTACCATACCCTGTTTAAAGGCATTTAAATATATTGTGTTTCCCATTCATCCTCTGAATGGCACACATACAGGACACAATCCATGTCTCAATTGTCTCAAGGTTTAAAAATTATTCTTTAACCTGTCTTCTCTCCTTCATCTACACTGTTTGAAGTGGATTTAACAAGTGACATCAATAAGGGATCATAGCTTTCACCTGGATTCACCTGGTCAGTCTACTGTATGTAACGGAAAGAGCAGGTGTTCTTAATGTTTTGTACAGTCAGTGTATAAGGGTCTGTATGTGTCAGGGTTGGGGTCCATTTAAATTGAAGCCAGTCAATTCAGGAAGTGATTTCAATTTAAAATTCAGAAATGTAAAACCCTTTGAAATATATATCTTTCTAGTTTTTCATTTACTGAAAAGTGATTGAAAATAAATGCCCTTTATTCAATTATTTAATTGGAATTTCAGTTTACTTCCTGAATTTCAGATGACAGTACTTCCCTGGTATATGTGGTTGGAGGGACTGTAGTCTGTCTGTCTGTCTGTCTGTCTGTCTGTCTGTCTGTCTGTCTGTCTGTCTGTCTGTCTGTCTGTCTGTCTGTCTGTCTGTCTGTCTGTGTGTGTCTGTGTGTCTGTCTGTCGTGTGTGTGTGTGTGTGTGTGTGTGTGTGTGTGTGTGTGTGTGTGTGTGTGTGTGTGTGTGTGTGTGTGTGTGCGCACGCGCGTGCTTACTGTTTGTATGTGAATGAGTACTTATTTGAAATCTCAATTAACCCCTGTATTCTTATACTCGCCTTAACAGTCCTTGTAACAGTCTTATACCAGTCTTATAACACCTACCGTTCATGCCGTTGTAGATGCTCCTGTGATGCGGTGACAGCTCTTCAGCGGTGGCCGGTCTCTTCTGTACCTCTCTCCCAGGGCTGCCGAACTTCATGTGGTCTGGACTCCAACTATACTGGTGCCTGTGAGTCTCTGGACTGACCCCGGCCGACATCACACAGCCCTTCTCATGGTGCTGGTGCTCTGGCGTCCCCAACCCTAGATGTGCCTGTCTGGGCTCTGGGCTTCCGCAGCAGCTTCCTCCCCCGATGCTCCCCCTGTGGTGCCTCTGGTAGAGCTCCCCGGCGCTGCCGCCCTGACCCGACCCCAGGAGGTGCTGCTGTTTCTGGGAGAGAAGCAGGTCGGAGCCGTGGAGGTGGTGGTGCTTGGTGGAAGGGAGCTGGGTCTCGGGGCTCCGGCGTCCCACGTTGCGGCCGTACTTCTCGGGGCTGAGCCCCCGCATGGAGCGGCCGCTATGGGTGTGGTCGGGCACAGAGATGGAGCCGCAGCGGGGCCGGCAGAGCTGGGGCATGGCGTACGGATACTCCAGGCTGGTGCTACGGTGCCTGCCCTGGGGGTGAGGAGGTTCAGGGCTGGAGGGGATCTCACGTTCTCCACTCGCACTGCCAGCCCGGGGCTTTTGGAGATGCTCCGGGCTCCCAGTTCCACCGCCCCCGAGGCTACCGGCTTGTGTAGCCAGGTGGAGCTGCTTGTGGTGGGGGTGATCGGAGCTGTCGGCGCTCCCCGCGCTAGACGTACTACTCCCATCCCCCACGTCCCTCATCGACAACCCTGTCCCGGGGACCAGCAACAAACTACTCTGGCTATCGATAGAATTCCTACACCCTCCTGCCACCCCCACCACACAACCTCCTCCTCCTCCACCAACCCCCACCCCTCCACCAACTCCTCCTCCTCCTTTCTCCTCGTCGAGTAACAAACAGAGTTCTTTGAGATCCAGGTTCTCCCGGACCACCTCGTCTTGCCGCACCTCCAGCTCCTTGAGCTTCTGAAGGTACAACGTCACCTCCTTCCTCATGATGGAGGCACTGTAGCGCCCCAGTCGCTGCCACTCCCTGGACACCCTCTTGCCCTTCTGACGGTCATCATCCAGGAAGCAACACAGGTCCCTCAGCTCCCGGTTGTCCTCCTGTAGTTTCTGGTTGATGTCCTGAGGAGAGGAGAGGGGATGAGAGGAGTGGAGTGGAGAAAGAGAGGTGAGATGTGTTCATTAGTGCTATTTTATTCATTCACTCTTATCTAGGTCCTACTGGGGTAGAAATATCTTATTTGAGGGAACCTCGCTTTAATATCATGTCAATCAAAGACAGTCAAATAAAAATGAAAATCAGCTGCTCATAAACCTCTGTGTCACATAAATATGGATGTGAAAATGTTGGATGTAAGAGTGGTAGAGGGCAAATAGGCCGTGAGAGAGGGAGCCAGGGAGGGAGGGCAAGCAAAGCACCAGGCCAGAACATACCTCTCTCTCTCTCATTTGCAACATGATGGCATCTTTGCCCAAAGTTCTCCACCTCCTCTAATTATCCATAATAACATACTCCTCAGACCCTCCAGCACGTGTAGTTTAATTAGGTACCATGGTGCTTCGGGCTGGGCTTTTGGGTCTGCTCTCTGAAGCAGCCAAGGATCCTTCCTCCATCCCCATGTGCTTCATCTCAGTCGCTCCCATCTCATTTTAATGAATCTCAGAGTATTGGAGGAGGACGTTAAATCAAGTCTATGTAGCTTGGAGAAATAATAAGATTATGCCAGGATTATTATTGCTAGTTACACTGCACCAAATAAGATTTGGGAGAGAGAAGTCATATATTTGGGGAGTTTAATGAGTATTCTGGGTTAAATAGGTTTACTCTTGTAGCCTAGCAGAATTTGTTGATGATATTCCAAGAGCAAGCACCAAGGTTGTGCCACAGGCCGACACACCAAAGCTTTTGCAAAGGAGATGAAGACTAAAGACAACAGGTGAGTGAGTGAGAAAGAGAGAAGAATGATGATGCTTGACATTCAGCCCAGATGCCTTGTCACACTATGCTTTCTGATGGAAGATGATGGATGCACACACAAGTAGGCACATGCACGCTCACAGACACATGCACAGGGAGAGGGAGAGAGATCTTGTAAAATGAAATGAACTTATATACATCCTGCCTCCATTTCATCATGTGGACAGCGGCGCCCTTTAAAGAACGCGCAAACTCAACCCCGAACACCCTCTCATGCTGTGCGCGCTCAGGTGCGCCAGTGCGGCCTACCCGCGGTTAACTATGATCTCATCTTTTTAGAAATGCCGTGCGCGCCCATTCCTCACCTTCAGCCCTCTTATCTCGTTCAAGTGCAGCTGGAGGCTGCGATTGACCTCGCGGATCAGATTGCTGTGGTCCAGTATCACGCTCATTTTATCGGCTTCAGACCGCCGGAGCCGCCGCACCAAATCCTCTTTGGTCCACTTGAGAAGGTCCTCGTCCTGTATATTTGAGATGTCCTCCGCTGGACTTTCACTCTTTGTTATGGACAGCGAAAGCTGTGGCTGACTAGCTTTTTCCATCCCTACGGTTCCGTTGTCGGGAATACCGGCGACAACAGGCTTGAAATACAACTCAGAGGGCACTGACAGTCAACCACCGCTCGCATCAGCCGCACAAGTCAAACTGATCCGGAATTACCATTCGAAATCAAATCGCATAGTTGCCTGACCTCTCTCTGTGCTCACTTCAGCCCCCAAATGCAACAGCTGAGGACGCCGCCGACTCCCTAGTCCAACAGTGAAATATAGCCCTAGAAAAGGCTATGTGCAGCTATCTAACATCCCGTAACCCCGGCATGGACTATTTATTTTAGTTCATGCAAGTTTGCACCTGAATGCATCCACATTTAGTCTCTTCCGTCCTGAAGTGGAGAGAGCTTCGGCGGGTAGCGGGTTGCTGATGCGCATCTCCCGCCTCTTGTAGCTGTACAGTCCAATACATAAGGGAGGAGGAACCGCTGTAGCATCGCCAGGCAAGTGCACTGCGCGTGAATAGAGGGAGAGAGCGTGACTGCAGTGACTAGCAGAACCTCATCTCTCTCTCTCTCTCTCTCTCTCTCTCTCTCTCTCTCTCTCTCTCTCTCTCTCTCTCTCTCTCTCTCCATCCAAGTGTCTCCATCAAATGATGCGGGGTGATGGGTATGCTTTGGTACCCAGCGCCATCTACAGATCAAAAGCCATGGGCTACAGCATTTCGTCATCTTTATTATAGGCCTATAATACATTCAGGACTTCATTTCCCATGATCCTCGTGTGCGTGCTTGTATCCTACGTCATGGACACGAGGGCCAGAATATGTAGTAACACGTCATTCTACTGAAGTAGAGGAACACCGGCCGGGAGTTGCCCCCTCAGATTCTTCGCTCTCTCATTCTGTTTGCTCATCGGTATTTATCACCTACATGCTGATCCGATTTGATTTATTAGTCTAATATTTATTTACCTTCGTCTGGATTTCCAACCGGATCTGTATAAAAGGTATGGTTCTCCGTCTGATCTGCCTGCATCAATTTGATGAAAAGTGTCTAGCTAGGCCATTCTGTTTGCGTTTCCTTGGTGGTTAGTCCAGGAAAAAAGCCGACTAAAAACTGGGTTAGTCCGTTAGCAAGGCTAGCCTAGTTAACATCTGTATCGTTAATTTAACTTGCATGATCGTGTTTTATATCAATTTATCATGATATGTCGATGGCAGATTGACTTTAGAAACACTCCCGGAATTTGATAAAATGTTAACTGACGTTAGCTAACGTTACCTAAGATTTCAATTTTTCTAGCTAACGTCAACTAGCAACTAGCTTGTTGCTACTACTAGCATCCGCCTCCTTTCAGGAAGGCATCTCTACCAGGGACGAGATCCTAAAATGTGATTTGCGATACCTGTCTAACCATTTAACTACTACAACATGCTTGTAGCTAAATGTTGCCAAGATGATCATCATTTGGTTCCTAGTAATGGCAAGTAATAGCTAAGATGTGCTAGTATATAGCATAGCTAGAAGAGACCGTTTTTAGCCTGTCCATGTAAGCACTGAGTTGTGTAATCAATTGATCGATACTACTTCAAGTTCAGGGTCCTGTAGGTCAGCTGTCAATCACCTAGTAGAGTTGTTTGATGCAGAGGGTTCCCCTGAATGAGAGAGTGGAGAGCTGCGTGTGCGCGTTCATTTTTGTTCATATCTGAATAGATAGCTGAAGTGAATTATGGTTTGGAACAGACAGTTCTGTCTTGATAAGTGTGTCAGAAGACCATCAAGCAGTGGTGGTCTGTTCCATAACATTACATGGAGTTACATTACAAGGAAACGTTCCATAACATTCCATAACTAGGGCCCTGTGTGTTGTGCAATCATGTGACATGCCTGTATTTTTACCTTTATTTAAAATGATAGTGTAGGGAATTATAGTACCATCTAAAAGGCTGTGAAATATGTTTTCTATCAAAATAAATATATTTTCAGCTGTTTGAAGCTGGTGTACAAAACCGAAAGTAAAAGATACCAAAAACAAAAGTTAATGGGAAGCATAGAAATAGCAAAATAGAACAGATCTACCGCTTCTTAGACTTGCTTTCAATGAGAATGACAGATCTATAACTAACAATTCTATGTGAATTTGTTTGGGTCGCCTACCAAATTGCAGCTTTAATGCTTTTCCGTTGAACTCAAAATGACCCCTTTTCTTTTCATGTCAGATGTTCCAATGCCATCATCAGACAATTTTTTACATTTTTTGTGTATTTCTCATTTCTAGATAAGATCGGATAAAAAATGTACACGTCACATGATTGTGCAAAACATAGCATATGTCTGGACTTCCAAAGCTATAGAAATCTAAGGCATCTGGTTACTGCCATTCATACCTACCGAGGCATATTTAAAAAATATATATATTTCACCTTTATTTAACCAGGTAGGCAAGTTGAGAACAAGTTCTCATTTACAATTGCCACCTGGCCAAGATAAAGCAAAGCAGTTCGACACATACAACAACACAGAGTTACACATGGAGTAAAACAAACATACAGTCAATAATACAGTAGAAAAATAAGTCTATATACAATGTGAGCAAATTAGGTGAGATAAGGGAGGTAAAGGCAAAAAAGGCCATGGTGGCAAAGTAAATACAATATAGCAAGTAAAACACTGGAATGGTAGATTTGTAGTGGAAGAAAGTAGAAATAGAAATAATGGGGTGCAAAGGAGCAAAATAAATAAATACAGTAGGGGAAGAGGTAGTTGTTTGGGCTAAATTATAGATGGCATATGTACAGGTGCAGTGATCTGTGAGCTGCTCTGACAGCTGGTGCTTAAAGCTAGTGAGGGAGATGTGTTTCCAGTTTCAGAGATTTTTGTAGTTCGTTCCAGTCATTGGCAGCAGAGAACTGGAAGGAGAGACGGCCAAAGAAGGAATTGGCTTTGGGGGTGGCCAGAGAGATATACCTGCTGGAGCGCATGCTACAGGTCGGTGCTGCTATGGTGACCAGTGAGCGGAGATAAGGGGGGACTTTACCTAGCAGGGTCTTGTAGATGACCTGGAGCCAGTGGGTTTGGCGACAAGTATGAAGTGAGGGCCAGCCAACGAGAGTGTACAGGTCGCAGTGGTGGGTAGTATATGGGGCTTTGGTGACAAAACGGATGGCACTGTGATGGACTGCATCCAGTTTATTGAGTAGGGTATTGGAGGCTATTTTGTAAATGACATCGCTGAAGTCGAGGATCAGTAGGATGGTCAGTTTTATGAGGGTATGTTTGGCAGCATGAGTGGAGGATGCTTTGTTGCGAAATAGGAAGCCAATTCTAGATTTAACTTTGGATTGGAGATGTTTGATGTGAGTCTGGAAGGAGAGCTTAGTCTAACCAGACACCTAGGTATTTGTAGTTGTCCACATATTCTAAGTCAGAACCGTCCAGAGTAGTGATGCTGGACGGGCGGGCAGGTGCAGGCAGCGATCGGTTGAAGAGCATGCATTTAGTTTTACTTGTATTTAAGAGCAGTTGGAGGCCACGGAAGGAGAGTTGTATGGCATTGAAGCTCGTCTGGAGGGTTGTTAACACAGTGTCCAAAGAAGGGCCAGAAGTATACAGAATGGTGTCGTCTGCGTAGAGGTGGATCAGAGACTCACCAGCAGTAAGAGCGACATCATTGATGTTTTTCAGAGAAAAGAGTTGGCCCAAGAATTGAACCCTGTGGCACCCCCATAGAGACCACCAGAGGCCCAGACAACAGGCCATCCGATTTGACACATTGATCTCTATCAGAGAAGTAGTTGGTGAACCAGGCGAGGCAATCATTTGAGAAACCAAGGCTATTGAGTCTGCCGATGTGGTGATTGACAGCATATAAGCCCAAGTCTCACTCATCCCAGAAAGGTTACGTAGTTGAAATAGGTGTGACCAATATTTACGTAGGATTCAAAATTAGCCCAGGGATTCTTAAGTATCAAAACATGCCAAACAGGTTTTGATGACGAACATCATCGTCATCCATATTCCACATAGGCCTCCACCTATGATTTTGGAACAAAGCCATGACAAGAGTGAAAAGTGAGAGTAGCTCACACCGAACTCCAGACTCAAACAGCTCTCAGAGAAGCTAAGACAGACTACCTGTCCTTAGCTAGAGCTAGTTTAGCTATCGGACTAACTTCTCTCCATATTTATTTATTTAACCTTTATTTAACCAGACGAGTTTGTTAAGAATCTCTTCGTTTTCTTTCCCATTGAAGTTGCCATGGCGACATACCAGGAGTTTATCCAACAGAATGAGGATCGGGACGGCGTGCGTTTTAGCTGGAACCTGTGGCCCTCGAGCAGGCTGGAAGCTACCCGGCTGGTAGTGCCTGTCTCCTGCCTCTTCACCCCACTCAAGGAGAGGCCAGACCTGCCACCGGTGCAGTACGAACCGGTCCTCTGTAGCAGGGCCAACTGCAAGGCCGTACTAAACCCGCTATGGTGAGTATTTGAGGAGTGGAGGTGAATGTTGTTGTTTTAGGCTGAGTGAGTGTTTTTAATGGTTGCTTGTTGAGTGTTTGCTTTGTTGACGTTTTTACAAGCACTTAGCTAAAAGCCAAGCTATGTCCAGCGACTTACATGGCATCTCTTTGTTTTCATCTTCAGCATTTTATTCTTCTGAGAACTTACGTTTCGGGTGAAGGGAAGAGTAGGAGAAGAAAGGGGTCATCAACTAAGTGTTTAATATCTTTAGGGATGCTTAGGTATCACTCAGGGACAGGTGTGGTGGGTCAACCCTATCCACACTTTAACAATCCAATCTACATGCGCTTAAAGCCTTAGGCTAGGTGACAGGTTTGTTTGACTGCTGCTGTACACTGTATCCAAGTAGCTCTGTCTTTTCCCCCCCTTTGTAGCCAAGTTGACTACAGAGCCAAAATATGGGCGTGCAACTTCTGCTTCCAAAGAAACCCAGTGAGTACACCACAATGGACTAAACTGAGCTGTAGGCCCAAACACTATTCCACCATAGAATACCGGGGTGCATAATGTACCATTTAGACCTATAATAATAGCCATATCTGTAGGCAGCCTACCTACATTCCTGTGTTTACACTAGTCATATTCCACAAAGGAGCACAGCTGGTGGTAATAGGAATATCTTTAAAGTGGCCCATCTACATTCCTTTATCTAGTGAAGCTGCTAGCTAACCACTTTTGTCTTCTCCTTCTCTCCTTCACAGTTCCCTCCATCATACGCCGGCATATCGGACGTGAACCA
Source organism: Salmo salar (assembly GCF_965601325.2). Classification (NCBI taxonomy): domain Eukaryota; kingdom Metazoa; phylum Chordata; class Actinopteri; order Salmoniformes; family Salmonidae; genus Salmo; species Salmo salar. Next base: position 26,345,755 of record NC_138302.1, on the reverse strand, counting down.
GCCGGCTGAGCTCATGCCACAGTTCTCAACCATTGAGTACATAGTGCAGGTAAACCCTTACAGTTCTGCATACAGATCTCTGAACTTTGCACCTAGACACTGTGTTCTGTACACGCGCCTGGCTTTGTAGTTGTGCGTCTCCATCCACAAAATTGCTTCATCAAATATGAATGTTTCTTTAATCGTCAAGTTGAGTTACCAGCCACAAAGAATGTACTGGAAAATGTACACACCACATGACATTACCATCACTTTTAAGTTCATAATTTCTTTAGACAGTCTTCGTCTTTGATGTTTATTGTAATGGACGTTGTCAATTTACAAAGTGACATCGGGTTACAAAAGTCACTTGACCACAAAGTGTATCACATGTCATGTGACACCATCCCAACATGGAAGAACTCAAAACACTTCGACATAGAAAAACCATGTCAACTCAAAACTAAAGACCCAGCACTTTGTTTCTTCAAAATAACCTCTCCAAATAACCCACCAATGTAGCGCGGCCCCTCGAACCCGCTCATCTTCCTGTACGTGGTGGACACGTGTCTGGAGGAGGAGGACCTGCAGGCCCTGAAGGAGTCCCTGCAGATGTCCCTGTCCCTGCTGCCCCCCAACGCCCTGGTAGGCCTCATCACCTTCGGACGCATGGTGCAGGTCCACGAGCTGAGCTGCGAGGGCATTGCAAAGAGCTACGTTTTCAGAGGAACCAAAGAGCTTTCCTCCAAGCAGATCCAGGTCAGTCAGTAACTGTTACATACGGCAAGGCAAATAGTCTTGAAAATGTATTCATTCGTTTTGGGAAAAGGTCTGGATTAGTTGTACTAAGATGACTGTAGGCTGGCCGCATTAAATGTTTCACGGACCGCATTTGGCCCGAGGGCCGTATGTTTGAGACCTCTGATCTAGGTCATAGTCTGCTTTGTCCATAGAATAGGATCTTTGTTGTGGTCGTTTGTCATATGATCATGTCTAGGTGTCCTTGTATCAATTGGAAATTAAATGACAATAAAACAGTAGAATGGGGACAGGATACAGGTCAAAGACAGCCAGGTGTCACAAGATAGAATAAGAAGATATGATTGGCTCTTTGGGATGGTTCTGAATGACATAGAATGGGTCTATGCCACTACAGGGGTAGTGTTTCATACAGAAAAAAAGCCCTAGGGTCCTAACAGCCAGAAACAGAGCGTTAGGCCTATACAGAATACAGCTGACAGGGAACACTCCCTTAGTCTGTCATGTAATAATCAAAAACATTGTCAGAGGTACTTTGAAATACAGTGCTGTATAAATACAGTATTGTATATGATATGGTGTACAGTCAGAGCGTTAGGCCTATATAGAATACAGTCAAGAGACTGGCCAGGACAAGCAAATCTCTTAGGCTGCCACGCAATATTCCACAATACCGTTGTTGAAAGTCCATGAGAACTCATAGCTCTCTTTCTCTCTTTCAGGAGATGCTAGGCCTGACAAACCCAGCGGCATCTGGGCCTCAGGGTCGTCCCGTGGCCCCTCAGGATCCAGCCGTCACCTGTAGGTTCCTGCAGCCGGTCCATAAGGTAGACATGAACCTGACAGACCTGTTGGGAGAGCTGCAGAGAGATCCCTGGCCTGTACCACAGGGGAAGAGACCACTGCGGTCTACTGGAATAGCACTGTCCATCGCCGTGGGCGTGCTGGAGGTAATAACAGTTACACACACTTACACAAACACACAGTCCTATGTACACATTTTGTGCGGTGTACAAATAACCTGATTCTATGTAGTCAACATAGACAACTGACCTTCAAGACAACTGAACTTTACCCTCTCTGACATGTCACAGGTTTCAACTAACCTTTCACACACACACTCTCTCTCGCTCTCTCTCTCACTGACATTATCTCTTCAGTTAGGTCTGCCAATAGTACCACTCGTACTTTCTTAGGTCAAAGGTCAGCTTCTTTCTTTTTGCCTTATTGCGCTCTCTCTCTCTCCACTATCCTCTCTTCCTCTCTCTAGTAACACAACTAACATGCTGTAGGTACGTGTTAGAACAGCTATGTTCTCTGCTGTCCTGTCCTCTGGTGCTGATGTCTACTGATAATGTAATGATTAGAGAAAATCATCTGAAGTCTTAACTTCATCCATTCTGATGGTTCTAACGATGAACTTCCCCTTAAGGTGCTTTTGGGAAACCGGCCTCTGGTCTGTATGGTAACTTAATAGGAATGCGTTTCTTGAAGGGATTATCGGTAGTTTGGTAAATCCTTACCGTGACTGAGGGAGCATTTGCATACAATTTCACTGTCAAATCACTTGGGCTGAAACACGGTAGCATGTTATGTCACTGTAACGGGGAAATTATTCCGTTTAGAGTAATTAACACAATGCTTAGCGTATGTTTTCTCTTCATGTAATACACAGTATATCCAGTGTTCTGTTTGGGACAGTCATTTGTGTACGGGTTGGTGGTCACTAGAATTGATAGTGAATGTTCTGGATTGTTGTCATATCTGTTGATGGTGATGCCAGACTGGAGGTACAAGGACACAGGACACCGATTGTTAATGTATTCTGGGACACTGTGATTCTGTAGCGGCTGATGTTGTGACTTCCTACAAGCCTCTCAGCAGGTGTTTACAGAACATTGGCGCTGTGAGATTAGAATGTAGAGGTTACAGAAAGACAGCCATTTTCTCTGCTTCTGTTCTGGAGGTGTCTCCCTGTTCCCACTTATAAAACCGACGCGATTTAGATTGCTGTTATCAACGATCGCTGTCGTTATTGGTCACCTGGAAATTCCCAATACATTCAGTTATATCAGACTACAGTTAAATCAGACTACAATAACCTAGTGGCAGCTTCTGTCTTGGCAGTCACATCTCAGTCAGAAATACCATATTTATGGTTGAATTAATCAACTAAATAAATAAAATCTGGACCATACTGACCATAGCCACCATCTTTCCACCCCCAGGGTACGTTTCCCAACACGGGGGCCCGTGTGATGATGTTCACGGGCGGACCCCCCACCCAGGGCCCCGGTATGGTGGTGGGAGACGAACTCAAGACCCCCATCCGCTCCTGGCATGACATCACCAAGGACAACGCACGGCATCTGAAGAAAGCCACCAAGGTCAGTCCAAGAGTAACAGAATGGATAGCGTAGAATGGATAGCGTAGAATGGATAGCGTAGAATGGATGGCGTAGAATGGATGGCGTAGAATGGATGGCGTAGAATGGATGGCGTAGAATGGATGGCGTAGAATGGATGGCGTAGAATGGAAGGTTTATTGTCCATGTTGTACATGGACACTGTGAAAAAGAAAACCAACCCACATACAAGTTATGTTGTAAAAGTCGTTGTTTTGTAGCTGTTTGTCCTTAGTGGGCTAGTTTTTAGAGTTAAAGCTGGAATCTTTAATTGGTTGAACTGCCACGTCCGTTTGCGATATAACAACAATAGAAGTTACTGGAAACAACAAACACCTATTTTTCTCCTCGGACATCATTGCACACACGATAGAACACAATATGTGGTGCAATTCACAGGAGGTTGGTGGCACCTTAATTAGGGAGGACGGGCTCGTTGTAATGGGTAGAATGGTATCAAATACATCAACAAATGGTTTCCATGTGTTTGATGCCATTCCCTTCTCTCCATTCCAGACATTATTATGAGCCTTCCTCCCCTTTGCAGCCTCCACTGGTGCAATTTTTTTTTACCATGCTGCGCGACACTCCTTAGCTCGGCAACAAAAACAATAACAATGGTGTTGGGGCGGCTAGTGGCACTGTTTCCCTCTACTGCGGATTCCATCTTAAGCGATTTTTATCTTAATATAGTTTAGCTTAATTATTTTCTTTCACTCACGTCAAGCTCTCACGATGTGTCAAATATTTCGCTCAAGTTTGCGCTCTCTTCTCTCTCCATACCTCTTCTGTTGAGGTATGTTCATGGACACCAATGCTCCAAAGAGTTCTCAAGGTGCTACACAGCACTGTTTGTATGTGTTGCAAACTGTTCCCTTGTTTTGTTTTATTCAGTACTACGAAGCCTTGGCGAACCGTGCGGCAGTGAACGGCCACAGTATTGACATCTACGCTTGTGCCTTGGATCAGACCGGACTTCTAGAGATGAAGTGTTTATCCAACCTCACTGGGTTAGTACCAGTCTCAGACTACCTACGACTGACCTGTATACTGTCTTCACCTGATTCCCATAGTTGTGCTGAATACCTCATGTCCCTGGTGATTGAGAACTGTCTACTGAAGCTTTTATTTTACCTGAATAAGAAATACCTTTGTACAATTCCTCTACATTCGATAGAATGACTTTTCCAGAGACTTCATCCTCACTAGCTCATTGACTTTTCGTTTGTATTTATATTCGAATTATGCAGCTGAATATTCATGTTTTTTTCCCCTCGGTTTCCCTTCTCTCAGAGGTCACATAGCGATGGGCGACTCCTTCAACACCTCTCTGTTCAAGCAGACCTTCCAGAGGGTCTTCAGTAAGGACTACAACGGAGAGTTCCGCATGGCCTTCGGAGGCACGCTGGAAGTCAAGACGTCCAGGGAGCTGAAGGTATCGGGGGCCATCGGGCCCTGTGTCTCCCTCAACGCTAAGGGACCGTGTATATCAGAAAACGTGAGTCTTTCAGGCGCATACAGAATCCAAATAGGGTTAAAAAAATATATATCCAGAAACGGTCCCAAAATTCCCAGCTTTTCCAGAATTTCAGGAATGTTTTGCGGAATCGTTCAACCTTATATTCTAATAGCATTTTCCCCTCTGGAAGTGAATTGGGAAGAGGTTTCCATTGACTTCAATGGCTCTGTCTCTGTTATAGGAGGTAGGTGTTGGAGGAACAACCCAGTGGAAAATCTGCAGTCTCAGTCCCTCCACTACGTTGGCCTTGTACTTCGAGGTCGTCAATCAGGTAAACACACTCCCTTTGATCAAACACATCTCATTTGTTCCTCATTTCATCCTTACTCAAAGTAGTCATTGATTTGGGTCGACCAAACCAATGGAACGTGACAATTCATCATTCTCACCTCAGTGATTACTTAGGACATGGTTTTTAGTATTCAAACAGGATGTTTAGTAATATTAAATGTACTCCTATCCTAACTATTGTAGTTACCTTTCTCCGTGCAGCACAATGCCCCAATCCCTCAGGGTGGTAGAGGAGCGGTCCAGTTTGTCACCCAGTACCAACACTCCAACACCCAGAGGAGGATCAGGGTTACCACCGTCGCCAGGAAGTAAGTCTTCTCTCTCGCTTTGAAATAGTAAACAGGAAGAGGGTTTGCACATCGTTCTTGACGGAAGTGTGACTGAACTGACAGCCCTTACATATTTGCAAGAGTCTGCATTTTGTACACGTCGCATAATCTGAAAACAAGGCTCCCCAAAGTCTATTAGCATATCAGTTGTGCTACCAGGGGCAGCAAAACCCTAGACCACTGTTATTCTAACTTCCGTGACGCATATAAGGCCCTACCCCGCCCTCCCTTTGGAAAAGCTGACCACAACTCCATTTTGTTGCTCCCAGCCTATATAGACAGAAACTAAAACAGGAAGCTCCCGCCCTCAGGTCTGTTCAACGCTGGTCCGACCAATCGGATTCCACGCTTCAAGATTGCTTCGATCACGTGGACTGGGATATGTTCCGCATTGCTGCGAACAACAACATTGACGAATACGCTGACTCGGTGTGCGAGTTCATTAATAAGTGCATCGGTGATGTCGTACCAACAGCGTCTATTAAAACATTCCCCAACCAGAAACCGTGGATTGATGGCAGCATACGCGCAAAACTGAACGCGCGAACCACTGCTTTTAAGCAGGGCAAAGTGACCGGAAACATGACCGAATATAAACAGTGTAGCTATTCCCTCCGCAAGGCAATCAAACAAGCTAAGCGTCAGTATAGAGACAAAGTGGAGTCGCAATTCAACAGCTCAGACACGAGAGGTATGTGGCAGGGTCTACAGTCAATCACGGACTACAAAAGAAAAAACAGCCCCGTCGCGGATCACGATGCCTTGCTCCCAGACAGACTAAACAACTTCTTTGCTCGCTTTGAGGACAATACAGTGCCACTGACACGGCCCGCTATCAAAACCTGCGGGCTCTCCTTCACTGCAGCCAACGTGAGTAAAACATTTAAACGTGTTAACCCTCACAAGGCTGCAGGCCCAGACGGCATCCCCGGCCGCGTCCTCAGAGCATGCGCAGACCAGCTGGCTGGTGTGTTTACAGACATATTCAATCAATCCCTATCCCAGTCTGCTGTCCCAACATGTTTCAAGAGGGCCACCATTGTTCTTGTTCCCAAGAAAGCTAAGGTAACTGAGCTAAATGACTACCGCCCTGTAGCACTCACTTCCGTCATCATGAAGTGCTTTGAGAGACGGACCATATCACCTCCACCCTACCTGACACCCTAGACCCACTCCAATTTGCTTACCGACCCAATAGGTCCACAGACGACGCAATCGCCATCACACTGCACACTGCCTTAACCCATCTGGACAAGAGGAATAGCTATGTAAGAATGCTGTTCATCGATTACAGCTCAGCATTTAACACCATAGTACCCTCCAAACTCGTCATTAAGCTCGAGACCCTGGGTCTCGACCCCGCCCTGTGCAACTGGGTCCTGGACTTCCTGACGGGCCGCCCCCAGGTGGTGAGGGTCGGTAACGACATCTCCACCCCGCTGATCCTCAACACTGGGTCCCCACAAGGGTGCGTTCTCAGCCCTCTCCTGTACTCCCTGTTCACCCACGACTGCGTGGCCATGCACTCATCCAACTTAATCATCAAGTTTGCAGACGACACTATAGTGGTAGGCCTGATTACCAACAACGACGAGACGGCCTACAGGGAGGAGGTGAGGGCCCTCGGAGTGTGGTGTCAGGAAATAACCTCTCACTCAATGTCAACAAAACAAAAGAGATGATCTTGGACTTCAGGAAACAGCAGAGGAAGCAGCCCCCTATCCACATCGACGGGACAGTAGTGGAGAGGGTGGACAGTTTTAAGTTTCTCGGCATAAACATCACTGACAAACTGAAATGGTCCACCCACACAGACAGCGTGGTGAAGAAGGTGCAGCAGCGCCTCTTCAACCTCAGGAGGCTGAAGAAATTCGGCTTGTCACCAAAAACACTCACAAACTTTTACAGATGCACAATCGAGAGCATCCTGTCGGGCTGTACGGCAGCTGCTCCGCCCATAACCGGAAGGCTCTCCAGAGGGTAGTGAGGTCTGCACAACACATCACCGGGTGCAAACTTCCTGCCCTCCAGGACACCTACACCATCCGATGTCACAGGAAGGCCAAAAAGATCATCAAGGACAGCAACCACCCGAGCCACTGCCTGTTCACCCCGCTAACATCCAGAAGGAGAGGTCAGTACAGGTGCATCAAAGCTGGAACCAAGAGACTGAAAAACAGCTTCTATCTCAAGGCCATCAGACTGTTAAACAGCCATCACTAACATTGAGTGGCTGCTGCCAACATACTGACTCAACTCAAGCCACTTTAATAATGGGAAAATTGATGTAATCAATTTATCACTTGACACTTTATTTATATTAGATAATGTTTACATAACCTACATTATTCATCTCATATGTATATACTGTACGCCATACCATCTACTGCATCTTGCCATCTTGATGTAATTAGATGTATCACTAGCCACTTTAAACAATGCCACTTTATATAATGTTTTCATAACCTACATTACTCATCTCATATGTATATACTGTACTCTATACCATCTACTGCATCTTGCCATCCTGATGTAATGTATCACTAGCCACCTTAAAACAATGCCGCTTTATATGTTTTCATACCCTACAATACTCATCTCATATGTATATACTGTGCTCCATACCATCTATTACATCTTGCCTACGCCGTTCGGCCATCACTCATTTATATATTTTTATGTACATATTCGTATTCATTCCTTTACACTTGTGTGTACAAGGTAGTTGTTGTGGAATTGGTAAATTACTTGTTAGATGTTACTGCATGGTCGGAACTAGAAGCACAAGCATTTCGCTACACTTGCATTAACACCTGCTAACCATGTGTATGTGACAAATAAAATTTGATTTGATTTGATTCTCACATTGTCTTTAAGCAGTGAGTTACCACAAAGTCAATATTGGCCATACAAATGAGAATGTTGACATTCGCCCTATCCTGTTAAATGACTGGAAGTGGACGTGCGTCAGTCTTGCCCTGCCCCTAACCTGTCCACTCCCTCTTTCTCCCTCCATCCAGTTGGGCCGACGCCCAGTCCCAGATCCAGCACATCGAGTCGTCCTTCGACCAGGAGGCGTCGGCGGTCATCATGGCCAGGCTGGGCGTGTTCAGGGCCGAGTCGGAAGAGGGGCCGGACGTCCTGCGCTGGCTGGACAGACAGCTCATTCGCCTGGTGAGTGACAGCTAGGCTGACCAATGTGTGACAGGCCTTGTAATGTCATTGGGCATTGGTCCCACCTTGGCTATTCCAAGAGAGTAGCCTGTTGTTCTTCACATAGCTGAATGTATGTAGGAATTGTGGGTGATTGTAGATAGAAGAATCCTTTGTATTCTTGTGTCTCCTTGTTCTTATTCATTGTTGAAGAATGTAGAAAGGAGTTGTCTGGAATGTGAAGCAGTATGACGCGAATACTAATTCATTGACAGTTTAAATCCCTCTATGACGTTTCGGAAGTTGTGTTGTATACCTAAACTAAAGTAGCACCACTTAACGGAAGTCTTAAGGTATGTGTTGATGCCTTAGTTCAAGAAGCTGATGTTTGTCTTGTCTCCTTGGTTACAGTGTCAGAAGTTCGGTCAGTTCAACAAAGATGACCCCACCTCCTTCAAGCTCTCGGAGTCCCTTTCACTCTACCCACAGGTAAGACTGACACCTAGTGGTACACTCTGGAACTACACGAGCTGTTCAATAAGAGCCCTTCAATACTTCTTCTAATAGAGTAGAACTGGAATAGATTTAACTAGCTCGTCGAGATCTGAATTATTACTTGAGTATATACATGCTTACCGCTAACTTTAGCAAAAAAATAAGATATTTATGTCAAATGGGATATATGTACGTGAAAAACTAGTCAACGCCTGTATCCTAACACCATCCAGCACAGAAGCAGAGAAAAATGTGTAATTGGCCTTCTCTGACAACTGTTAACACCAGCCAGAGGCTTGTATGATGTTGAAACAAAAGGCAGTGACTTTGTCAGTTGCTACAGAATCACACAACAGTGTGTTCTTGTACCTCCAGTCTGGCATCAACCACTGTCAACAGATAGGAGTTTAATCCATAACACACAGCACTGTGTCTAGTGGCCGTCAACCCGAGTGTCACAAACAGAACACTGAAAAATCATGTTTATTACAGAAATGGAAAATATATAAATATTCTAAACATTGTGTTAATCACTCTAAACTGAACGTTAATTTTATTCATCTTAAATTTTCCCATTGCACAGATACTCACAACTCATAACTTCCACTTAGTTTAGTTGACATCAGTGGGATATGTACAGGAACATTTGATGATGCTAGAAGTAATATCCCAAATATAAAAAAATATAATTCAATAATATATTTCATTATAATGGTTAGAATAATGTGTCTGTCCTCCCTGTAGTTTATGTTCCACCTGCGCCGGTCGCCGTTCCTGCAGGTGTTCAACAACAGCCCAGATGAGTGTTCCTACTACAGACACCACTTTGTCCAGCAGGACCTGACCCAGTCTCTCATCATGATCCAGCCCATCCTGTACTCCTACTCTTTCCACGGACCACCAGAGGTCAGACTCCTACCAAATACTATGGACACACACTAATGTCACACACTCTTTCTATATAGTGTACTAGATGGTGGCGAAAGACATGGTCGACCAGTTTCTAGCTCCTAGAAAACTTTGAAGTATTTAAAAAAAATGTTATTTCTTAATTTAAATTTTCAGCCTTTGTGTGTGTTGTTAGGTATTACTGGACTGTTGGAGCTAGAAACATAAGCATTTCGCTACACCTGCAATAACATCTGCAAAATGTGTACGCGGCCAATCAATTATTAAATATTGAATTTAATTCTAATCAACTTCCTTAGTTATTTGTTTTCCAATCTACTCTGATGTTATTAAACCATTCTATATATTAGATAAATAGGTCACATTTCCCTAAGGGCAAATTAGTTTAGTCAAATATTCACATGCTCAATGAGTTCCACACTACCTTTCTGTTACGTGAATTAAGTTATCAATGTTCTTAAACCGAACTTCAATGAAACTACTCAGTCTGCCCCCCAGAGGGTGTAAGATTCTGGTTGAATGAAGCAGACGGAGAGCCAGCTTACAATTGGTCAGAATGTTTATTTATGAGAGCTCTAAAATCCATACAATGCACACAGCCTTTTATACTACACATTTCGTCATACAAATGAACTTACATCAGTAGAGAACTCCACCCCGCTTTAGGCGGCTGTATTTTTCCACAGTACCCAGACCACCTGTCTCATCTTTTGCCAGCCTAGCTGTTTTCGGGCAGTTGTTCCCCTCCCTAACTTAGGGAGGCCCATTTTCCTGCTCCTCTCACAAGGTCGTCTTATCAACTATGCCCTGTTCATTTTGAAATAGTAACAGTGTCTTACTCACACACAGTATTGGAATATAGTTTTTAACCCATTATTATAGCCTTATAATTTCTAATACATTTCAACAGGTTATATGGTTTCTGAGTGAAATCATTTAGTCAAACCTTTAATCGTATAATTTCTCTGTTAAAAAACTGGATGTGAGACTTATCCTGTTGTCCCATCTGTCTGTTCTACAGCCTGTTCTCCTGGACAGTGGCAGTATTCTCCCAGACCGGATCCTCCTCATGGACACCTTCTTCCAGCTGGTCATCTACCATGGAGAGGTGAGAGGTCACACAGGAAAACAATGGCGCTGGTGGTCTAATGCTAGTTATTAGTAGCTGGAACACCACTACTGTGCTATAATAATTGTTATTATTTATAATTATTTCCTAGCATCTCAAACTGAACATCATCATATAGAGCATAAACAACAATGTAAATCACTATCAATATTACAACAAGAAACAAGATGTGTGTATCTACCTGCATGATGGGATACATATTAGTAGATCCACTGTGCCCCATCATCCACTGTGCCCCATCATCCACTGTGCCCCATCATCCACTGTGCCCCATCATCCACTGTGCCCCATCATCCACTGTGCCCCATCATCCACTGTGCCCCATCATCCACTGTGCCCCATCATCCACTGTTCTCAACATGTTAGAGATTTTTCTCACAAACGACAAAAAAGAGATTAGCTGGCACAACTAACACAAACACACATACTACCATGACAATAACCCTGGTCTATACAACTAACCCCAACACACAACATCCTACCATGACAATAACCCTGGTCTATACAACTAACCCCAACACACAACATCCTACCATGACAATAGCCCTGGTCTATACAACTAACCCCAACACACAACATCCTACCATGACAATAGCCCTGGTCTATACAACTAACCCCAACACACAACATCCTACCATGACAATAGCCCTGGTCTATACAACTAACCCCAACACACAACATCCTACCATGACAATAGCCCTGGTCTATACAACTAACCCCAACACACAACATCCTACCATGACATTAGCCCTGGTCTATACAACTAACCCCAACACACAACATCCTACCATGACAATAACCCTGGTCTATACAACTAACCCCAGCACACAACATCCTACCATGACAATAGCCCTGGCTTATATAACTAACACCAAAACACATCCTACCATGACTATAACCCTGTTGTATCTCTATCTCTCCACCAGACCATCGCCCAGTGGCGTAAGGCGGGTTACCAGGAGCAGCCAGAGTACGAGAACTTCAAGCATCTACTGGTAGCACCCGTGGATGACGCCCAGGAGATCCTGCAGACCCGCTTCCCCATGCCCCGGTACATCGACACAGAGCACGGAGGGTCCCAGGCCCGCTTCCTCCTGTCCAAGGTCAACCCCTCCCAGACGCACAACAACCTCTACTCTTGGGGACAGGTAATACAATGTTCAATTCATTCATTCTTCAAAACGTAAACAGAAACAGTTTTTATGTACAATAACAGCTGTGGACTTGATTTGGAAATAGGTGATGTCAAGGCTGGAGTTTCATCATGGGGAGTCAATTGTATTTTTCTTAAAGGAATTCTAGTCTTACAAGTGGTAGAGCTTCATGCAACATCTGTCTCTATTCTGTTGGCCATTTTGAATGTGATCCAACTGAAGGAAGCTTTACTCTAGCGTTTCACCATACTCATCACATTTCTGTCTCTTCTCATAGGAGACTGGAGCCCCCATCCTCACAGATGACGTCAGTCTACAGGTGTTCATGGACCACTTGAAGAAGCTGGCCGTGTCGAGCGCCGCTTAAATTCCCAGTCCCGGGACCAAAGTGATAGCCTCGTAACCAGACCGACATGCCCACCGTTCTATTTCACTTCACGATACGTCTGGCTTACGAGGCTACCAAAGTGAAGGATGTGAAAGGAGAGAGGGATGAGAAGGAAAGAGAGAGACGTTCCTGTATTAATACAGGGACCTAGTAATATTTTCTTTCCCCACGTATGACCTATGATGCTTTCAAATCCTCTAAGGTATTATCATTCCTGCTTTAAGTTTCCGGAATTTTGCTTCCCTAAAATTGTGATTGACATGAACTTCTCCCCCATACTGGAAAAGCCTTACTGCACCTCAGTTGTAGCCTGGTCCCAGATCAGTTTTTCATGCCTTGACAATGACCGTAGGAGTTGGCTTATACAGCACAAACAGATCTGGGACCAGGCATCCTCAGTTGAGCCTTTTGGGGATATTCATCACAGTTCTTACATTCCATCTCACCTTTTATAATAATAATAATTTGGCTAATGATTATAATTGGTTTACTTGTTTGTCTGTCTGTGGTAAGGCATGTAGCTACTGTAGTAGTTTGGTCAATGATTACTGCTCGAGACGCTTTAAATATTTTTATGTTCTTGATAACGTCCTATAGTTTATTTTTTTCCATTTAAATTTCCCCTAAATAATGATTAATTTAAATAATGTTCTGATGAAACTGTCAATCTCTCCTTGTAGTGCTACTGTTTTCCTTTAGAATACAGAAAGACTGGAAGTTCAATGAAAAATGTTATTGTATTAAACAAAACCCCTATTTTTTTTTTCTAACACATCTTTTACATAGTCTAGTCCACTGACTACTTTTTCCACATATCCATTTTCGCACCATCTGGCATTTTGTACTACTTACCCCAAAACCCATCGTCACTGTTCTTTCACTCGCCTACTCTCGTCTGTTCCTGATGTTAACACTTGTACTTACTGTAAAAAAGGGAACGTAACTGATTTAGTCTGACTGATTTGTTTCTTAATGCTATGCATATAAAGTATGTCAAGACAACCTTATTCACCAGCTATGTTTTTTATGTTTACCTCATTATTGTTTTTGTATGGGTTTCTATGTCATAGAAATGTGTCAAATAGATCAGCAATACCCAAGAATCATTCATTTTTCCATTTCTCTGGTCTGTGTAGACGGACACCATATTCAAATTTTTGTCCCTGGCAAAGCCTATGCCTTTAGTGGAAGTGTGAACCATAGAATTAGGAATTAGAATACTAGCGTTCTGGAACTTCAAGGGTTTATAACATGGCCCCTCTAGGAATTTAATAGGATCTCTATGGTGAGAACATCCTCATTCACACAGATAAGCAAGGGGTCAAAGGGCAGCTGTCTGGTTCATAGTGTAGCTGACCCCTGATTTCTGTATCGACTGTGTTTCCTGGTATCCGGTCTTAATGGTCTGGCTAGTTCGTCTCATCCTCATTTTTTATTTATTTATTTTTATCCTTTTATTTAACAAGGCAAGAACCTGTTGGGGCTACAGGTTAGCAATGAACCCCGAGTCGGGATTGCTAACAAGGCTGGAAATTCAAAACATCAAAAATCTAATAATTTCAATTTCTCAAACAATCAACTATTTTACACAATTTAAATGATAAACATCTCCTTAATCTAACCACATTGTTCGATTTTCAAAGAGGCTTTACGGCAAAAGCATAAAGTTAGATTATGTTAGGACAGTGCATAGCCACAAAAGTACAAACATCCATTTTCAATTCAAGGTCAGGCGTCACCAAAAGCAGAAACCAGCTAGAATTATGCACTAACTTTTGTCAATCTCCATCAGATGACACTCCTAGGACATTATGTTATACAATACATGCATTTTTTGTTCCATCAAGTTCATATTTATATCCAAAAACAGCATTTTACAGTAGCGTGAAATTCCGATTTTTTTCTTCTCTGAAATGCTTCCGGTGAACATAACAAAATTACTATTCGAAAACATTGGTAAATTATAATATTGTCATTCAAAGAATAATATATTATCATCTCGTAATTGCAACCGAATGGCCAGATCTCAAAATAACTTTAATGGGAAATCACATTTTGCAATAAACAGGGTGCTATGCTAAGAACAACAGGCTATGCTATACAGTTAGCATCATCTAAAATCGATAATAACATTGTAAATATCCCCTTACCTTTGATTATCTCCATCAGAAGGCAGGCATCCCAGGTCCGGAACAAATGTGGTTTCTTTTGACAAAGTTCATAATTTATGTCCAAATAACACCAAGTACTTAGCGTTCATTATGCTCCCACAAAACGTGGTGGGGGGAGTGTAAAATCACGCCGAAAAGCTAAAAAAAAACCTAGTAAATAATCTATTTATGTTCGTTCAAACATGTCAAATGTTGTTTAGCATTAATCTTTTGGTCCATTTTTAACGTTAAACATCAGTAATATTTTCACACAACCTATCCTATGTCTAGATAAAAAATGATGACAAACTCACGTTTCTCAGATTTATGCGCAGGCGCAAAAAAATGAAGTGATGACATATCAACTTCCTTGGATTCTAATTTGCTCTCTGTTTATCATAGACGCTTCAAACAACTTTATAAAGATCGTTGACATCTAGTGGAAGCCGTAGGTGTTGCGAAATGAATCCTTTCTCACTATGGTATCTAGAAAACAATGACACTAAATAGTACAGTCACAAAATTCACATTTTTTTTGATCTATTTTTCACAGGTTTTTGCCTGCAATATGAGTTTTGTTATACTTACAGACACCATTCAAACTGTTTTAGAAAATTCCGAGTGTTTTCTATCCGAATGTGTTAATAATATGCATATCCTAGCTTCTGAGTTGGTGTAGGAGGCAGTTAAAAATGGGTACATATTTTTTTCAAAATGTCTCAATACTGCCCCCGAGCCCCAACAGGTTTTAAGAACAAATTCTTATTTATAACGACAGCCTACCCCTGCCAAACCCGGACAACGCTGGGCCAATTGTGTGCCACCCTATGGGAATCCCAATTATGGCCAGATGTGATACAGGCTGGATTCGAACCAGGGACTGTAGTGACGCCTTTTGCACTAAGATGCAGTGCCTTAGACCGCTGCGCCACTTGGGAGCCTGGTAATTTACTTCAAAGGGGCTTGATCAAATCAGTCGCTTCACTGGGCAGTGAGCAATATGGAGCTGCATTCAAGATTGGAAAAATAACTAGCACAAAAACATCCAACAAAAACAATTGCAATTTCCACTCTCACACCCAATGTCCCAGAGCACATTAAAACCCCATACACAATCACATCAAAACACAACTGATCACCGTCAACGATGAGAGCCTATAGGGAGGAGGTCAGAGACCTGGTCGTGTGGTGCCAGGACAACAACCTCTCCCTCAACGTGATCAAGACAAAGGAGATGATGGTGGACTACGGGAAAAGGAGGACTGAGCACGCCCCATTCTCATCGACAGGGCTGCAGTGGAACAGGTTGAGCGCTTCAAGTTCCTTGGTGTCCACATCACCAACAAACTAACATGGTCCAAACACACTAAGACAGTCGTGAAGAGGGCACGACAAAGCCTATTCCCCCTCAGGAAACTAAAAAGATTTGGCATGGGTCCTCAGATCCACAGAAGGTTCTAGAGCTGCACCTTCGAGAGCATCCTGACTGGTTGCATCACTGCCTGGTATGGCAACTGCTCGGCCTCCGACCGCAAGGCACTACAGAGGGTAGTGCGTACAGCCCAGTACAACACTGGGGCCAAGCTTCCTGCCATCCAGGACCTCTGAATTTTACTGCTGCTGTTTAATTATTTGTTACTTTTATTTTCAATTTTTTTTCTTAACATCTTAAAGCATTGTTGGTTAGGGGCTTGTAACTAAGCATTTCACTGTAAGGTCTACACCTGTTGTATTCGGCGCATGTGACAAATACAATTTGATTTGAACTCAACAATCAGCCTGTGACAAACAAACACTGTTCTAGAAGCTGTTTCTAAATTGCCCTGCACACCCAGTCAGACAGTATGATTTCGAGGGTCTGTAAAGTGCAGATTATACTAATCCTTAATCTCTATCTGTTGAGAGACTAATTCCCCTCCATCTATCAGCTTCAAACGGAAGGCACCAGCATCCAAACGCAAGTGAAGCCCCATGTCTATGGCTGTGAACCAAAGGGCAATCTATTCCCTATATCGTGCACTGCTTTTGACCAGGGCCCATAGGGCTATGTAGGGAATAGGGTGCCATTTGGGATACATCTCATATCCGTGCTTACTATGTTGCTGCTCTTACTTCTTTGGAAGTGCATGTGCTTTAAAAAAAAAAGGCAGGGCTGGTGGATAAAAAAATGTCATGATTTCTATGCAGTAATCCGCTTGTCATCGACACTCCTGCATAACGTAACGGCAACCGTTTAAGCTTTTTTGTATGTGTGTGTGTGTGCGTGTGTGTCCATTTGTTGGGCTATAAATTGCATGGGTGTTTAACGTGAGGTCTCAGGGTTGACAGCTTTTGACATGGATTGAGCATCATTCAGCCGAATCATCATATTTCATTGCCTGATATCCCCTGCATCAATGTATCCATTTTGCAGTATATTTAAGCTTTGCATGTGTTGATGATTGATATTTGCGTGTCTAGGACATTTTGATTTCCTGTTTTATCAGTCAACTGTGTGTGTGTGTGTGTGTGGACCATTTCTATCTTTCTTGAAAATGTGTATCAAAGCTTAGAGCCAAACCTGTAAGACAGCATTTTTGTCTTTTTATATGTGCAGTATATGTGAGCGCAATCGAAATATGAATCCGTCCTATCTGACAAATACAATTGACCATACGTGTTCCATTTCAACGTATGTCCTAGACATGTTATGTAAGCATAATGTGTGGAATATGGGTTATACAACAATGGCCTAGTTGAGTCCAGCTGCCTCCTATACAAGGGGAGTAGGGTCACTGATGGGATGGAATACTGAACAAATCAGTTCTGTATGGATAGAATGACAAGTGCTTTGAACCAGTGGGTGTAGCTAGGACCTACAGTACCTACTAAATATAGGCTATGTACAAACCTGTCACTGACTGTCTAAACATTTACTCCACCACAGGAGGTTGGTGGCACCTTAATTGGGGAGGATGAGCTTATGGTAATGGCTGGAGTGGAATAGTATCAAATACATTAAACACATGGTTTCCAGGTGTTTGATGCCATTCCATTTGCTCTTTCAGCCATTATGAGCTGTCCTCCCCTCAGCAGCCTCCTGTGTACTCCACCCTAACCCCAATCCATGTTTCCTTCTATTTCTCTGACTGTTACAACTACTGTAAATAGTCTATAATACCAAGCTAAGCCCTTTGAAATGTTGAAATAATGCCCCATAAGTACTGCAATCAAGATATCTTCTTCTGTCATCAGTGGTGATGCTTCATGATCACAAATGTATCAGAAGAACTGTTGTGTCCCACCAACGTCATACACACACACATTTAGGGTGAAGTATCCTGGCTTTCTGTTGTAGCTTATCCAATCAGAGTCTCATGTGAGCATGCTGTCTCTCGAGTAGTAATGAGAAGAGCTGCTGTACCAACCCAGTAGCCCAGATTATTGGGAAAACAAATTACTTATTGGACATTTGTGACAGGCACACGAAAAAAGGAAGGAAGGAAGGAAGGAAGGAAGGAAGGAAGGAAGGAAGGAAGGAAGGAAGGAAGGAAGGAAGGAAGGAAGGAAGGAAGGAAGGAAGGAAGGAAGGAAGGAAGGAAGGAAGGAGGATGCATTATAACGAAAGAAAATCATGTATTTCACACAGTGGACTTTTTCATGTGGCCGTCACAAATGTCCAATAAGTAATTTGTGTCTATTTTACAATAAGCTGTGATTGTGTGTTGGCTTTTACACTGTCAGAGGGGAGAGGGAGATGGAGTGAGAAGTTTGGGTGATTACCCAATTGCTGTCGACGTGGCCCTTCAATTAGAACAGCACCCTCTTTGCAGAACATTATAGATGGACTTTATGGCAACACTTAACTAGTTGACGTCTTAATGGTAACACTGAACAATGGCTATCTAGATAGTCTTTATGGTAGGCTTGTCTTGTATGTTGTTTAGACTTTATCATTTTGTAATTGCCAATGGAATAGTCCCAAAAGTGCAAATCCTACCCATCTGGCACTCCACCCCAGACAGGCTCAGTCAAACAGTCCAAGTACTGTTCTGAAATATAAGAAATACTATTCCCAGTCTGATGCTATGGTTTGATTATTGTTCACACAAAATTAAATATGCTATCAATAAACTGTAATCTCATCATCTCTGAGAGAGGGAAAAAAATAGAGAGAGGGGGAGAGAGAGGGAGAGCGGCTCATCACAGATTGAAGGCGAGCATCACCGATACAAATCCCACAGATTTTGTGCGAACAAGCTCTTCAAATCTTTTGACAACGTGACAATCCTTCAGCGAATGGATGAGGGTCATTTCAGGGCACTTCGTGTGAAAATGATCGAATGGCTAACGACTCGAACAGATGATAATGGTGGATTGAAGCTGAATTTAAACTCAGATTTTGCCGTCCCTCAAATCGGGTAGGGAGAGTAATTTCAATTCAACGGGTTGGAGTGCCAAATTATGTATTTTTTTGCCGACATGTTGCACATCAATTGAAACTTATTTTCGGTAGAGTTTGACCAGTTTTTCATTCCCTGTTTTGATTCATATTGGATGGATGGTGAGTGAGTGAGTTATCTAATAAGTGCAGATATCTATGGACAATGAAGACCACTCGCAAATGCAGGGCACTGCTGTCCGTTAGTATGAATCTTTTAGCACTATTTTTCTCAATAACTGCTTTCATCACAACATACTGGTGCGTCGGCACGCAGCGCGTCCCCAAGCCGAAGTGCACTAAACTTCGCACGCACAACTGCATCGATTATGGAGTGAACGAGACGGACCCCAAAGTAGTTGTGTACAGTTGGGAAACGGGGGACGACCGGTTCCTTTTCAGACAGTTCCACACCGGGATCTGGTTCTCCTGTGCGGAGAATATCCATGATGAAGGTGAGGTGATGAGGTGTTGTTGTTAATGACTTTGTCCCGTCTTGTTGTCAATTAATTATAGTGAGGTTTCTGGAGTGTAAAGGCTAAAATATTATGGATATTTATTGGAAGGAGGTGTGTGTGTGTGTGTTCAAACTATTCAATCAATACCGGTTTCTAAGCAGGCATTCTTGCCATTCAAAAAGAACACCCTATACATTCAGAAATAGACAAGGGTCTATAAAGGCATGATTAGATTGTTACACACACACACACACACACACACAATGATGTATAATTGCAGCTATTAAACTCTGTAGTCCTTGCTATAATTCCTTGGTTGTGTCGTGATGAGAGCCATTCTCATGTGTCATCATCTTGTGTCACCATAAGCATCAGTCTCCAGATGGGACATATACATACATATGATCTTAAACTGCAAGCTAAGGATATTTACAAAGTTATGAGTTTTTTAGGGTAATCACCCCCGGTTTATGTAGGGAGACGCCACTAGTCAAAAATGGCATCTTGAAAAACGAGTTGTCCTTTCTGGCATGAAGTATTGGATAGCCAAAAGAGCAGTTTATCCCGGCATAAGAATCATTGGAACATGGGATGGGAGTTTCGACTTATGGTACAGTGACCCCTTGGTAAGAAGTTTAGGGGACATGAGCTTAGTGCTTTTAGAAAGGGTCCCTACTGGCTCTGCTAGTACTTTACCCTAGCGTCTCTCTCCCTACAGGTCTATAGGGTACTAGTAATCTACCCTAGCAGTCTCTCTCCCTACAGGTCTATAGGGTACTAGTTATCTACCCTAGCAGTCTCTTTCCCTACAGGTCTATAGGGTACTAGTAATCTACCCTAGCAGTCTCTCTCCCTACAGGTCTATAGGGTACTGTGAATGTCTGTAACAAGAAGTAAAATCGTCACACAGCTTTACTCTTGAGTCTAAACAAATGCACAAGGTGGAAGTGCAACAGCTGGATCCGATGACGTGCCTGCGTAAGCGTGGACACCATGTTAATGACAACACCATTAAGTCAAAGGTGTTTCTGTAGATTATATAGCTAGATTAGTTACACTGAGTTTGACTCAATCAAGAACATTTTGCAACATTCCCACCTTTAAAAGAGGGGAAATGGCAGCTTTCCCATCTCCAAACATCGGTCTTGACTTCCAGGTACTCCATCTGTAATGACATCAGGATCAAAGCCTCTGGTTGGAGACAGTAGACCTGGTCTGGTGATGGCATATTAAAGAGACATTAAGAACAGAAATAAAGCGTCACAGTTTATGCCAGAATAAATACTGGGAGCATGTTGTCTCATCAGGCCTGGGTCTGGGACTGTACAAACACACAGGCGTGCACACACACACACACACACACACACACACACACACACACACACACACACACACACACACACACACACACACACACACACACACACACACACACACACACACACACACACACACACAGTTGAGTTGACTAATAAGGATTACATAACGGCCCTTGATGAGTTTTTCCTCTAAACAGCTGTCACCATCTTCCTGATACCTGATTAAGCGTTAGATTTACGACAAATCCAGCAGCCGCAGCGGGCGGCTACAATCGACAGCGGACGGAAAGAATAAATCATGCCTGGAAGAGGGGAGGAAAGGAGGGAGGAAAGGGTGGATGAAAAAGTGCATCATGTTATCAAGTCTTGATCAACTGACATAAGGTCTTATGGGATCCCTGAAGGTCCCAGCAATGTCCAGGAAGAAGAAGTACCAGAAGGATGTAATTTGGGAAGGATTGAACTGGAAGCTATGTGGGGATGGTCAAGTCATCGACCTCTGTGAACTCTGGCTGCTTGTACTTGACCACGCTGTGCCTTTTCTCATGCAAAGGACGCAATGGTTGAATTTTTAACCACCCACATGTCCTCTAAAATAGCTTCTACCGATGCATTAGACTAGATAGGCTATCAATGAAATGTATTTATAAAGCCCTTTTTACATCAGCCGATGTCACAAAGTGCTATACAGAAACCCAGCCTAAAACCCCAAACAGCAAGCAATGCAGATGTAGAAGCACGGTGGCTAGGAAAAACTCCCTAGAAAGGCAGGAACCTAGGAAGAAACCTAGAGAGGAATCAGGCTCTGAGGGGTGGCCAGTCCTCTTCTGGCTGTGCCATGTGGAGATTATAACAGTGCATGGCCAAGATGTTCAAACGTTCATAGATGACCAGCAGGGTCAAATAATAATAATCACAGTGGTTGTAGAGGGTGCAACAGGTCAGCACTTCAGGAGTAAATTTCACTGTGACTCTCTCATGATCTTTTGCTTGTTTCTGACCTCTTGATTTGCAGTTTTGGCTCTTGGCTTTGCTCATGCAAAGCACACAATGGTATTTCTTCTTTTGAACAGCCCACTGGGCACTGATGTCATTTCAAAGTCTAGTTTTGATTGACATTTGGTTGAGTTGTAAATTCACTATTGAAATTAACAAAACATTTCACCATGACATTGGATTTAGGTTAAAAGTTGGGTGGGGGAAAAAAATTCAATTCCCTTAGATTGATGACTTTCCACATAGATGTTTTGTTGTTGAAATGACTTCATTGCGTTTATTTTTTGTTGTTGTTGGAATTACGTGGGAACAACATTGATTCAGCCAGTTTTTGTCCAGTGGGTACAATCAAGTAGACTAAATAATCTGAATGACTTGTGTATGCCTTGAAGCTGCTATTTAATCTCTATTGTATGCCAAGCTCGCAGTGTGTCTCTTCTTGAACTGTTGAACCATGTCCTTAAGTAGATTATACGTTACTATCAAGTAGGCTAATAGATACTCTGAATGACTTGTGGCTAGAATCCAGTGAACTTTACTTCTATTTGACTTATTTCACTTATGGGCTTTTCCCTTTTTCTATGCCAAGCACGCAATGTTTCTCTTCTTGAACTTTTGAACTTCCCCAAATTACGAAAATCAAGTCGTCTAGGTAGGATACTCTGAGTGAATTGTGGCCCTGAAGAACCCATGCATGGTATTACAGCTTGGAATGAAACTCAATTTTCTCCATTCGTTCCAGGTGAGAAATGCAGGAGCTTTATCGATCTGGCTCCGGCTTCGGAGAGAGGTGAGTGATCACTGCATACATCAGGAGGTAAACACATCTGCTATAGAGCTGTACATCACCCGTACCAGGAAGATTACTTGTAGAGGGAGAGCAGGGGCAGACTGGGACCAGAAATTGGCCCTGGCATTTCTAACACACCGGCCCATTTTCAGGCCCCCATTATTAGCCAGATAATAGTCATTTTTGTGAAAAGAAAAAAAAGGTTAGACAGACCCACTTGACCCACTAGGCAAAAAATGGACCAGTCCATCTGGCATTTGGCAAAAATGCCAGATGGCCATTCCACCCCTGGGGAGGAGGATATTTTTATGACTATAACTAGCAACAATATAATAAACACATTTCCAATTACATGTCTACAGTAGAAAAGAAGAGAATATCTACTTTATTTGTCAACTCCTAATATTGAGCTAATTACACTCCTTGGAGCTAATTACAGTCACTGGAGTATCTGACTTGGGCTTTTGAAAAGGCTACCAGTGCAGCAAGTGCTGCTGGTAAGCTTTCTTGACTTGGACATTCACTTTTGCAAACACATGGATAACCTTTGCTTAACCAGCTAAACAGCTCTTAGTCAAAATAATGAAAAACTATCTACCAAATCTATTCATCATTTTTTTTTGGAGTACTTCTCCTTGCCATTATCATTACCCTAATGATAAGACAAGACAGCACATGTTTTGCTAACATATGATGGGGGTCCCAGCTGTCAAATGCCTGTTTGCCTGGGAGGGGGTCCCTGGACAAAAAAAGATTGAAGACCCCTGGTCTACATGGTTGCATAAAGTATAAAAGGATGTTGAGCTATACTCTTGCAGTATGAAGGGGTCTGCATCCTGTCTCAACTGCTGTTCAAATGTTATAACAATGGCTGTCATGACACCACCATACAGGAGATGTTTGCAGGGTGTAGTGGCTGTCATGACACCACCATACAGGAGATGTTTGCAGGGTGTAGTGGCTGTCATGACACCACCATACAGGAGATGTTTGCAGGGTGTAGTGGCTGTCATGACACCACCATACAGGAGATGTTTGCAGGGTGTAGTGGCTGTCATGACACCACCATACAGGAGATGTTTGCAGGGTGTAGTGGCTGTCATGACACCACCATACAGGAGATGTTTGCAGGGTGCAGTGGCTGTCATGACACCACCATACAGGAGATGTTTGCAGGGTGTAGTGGCTGTCATGACACCACCATACAGGAGATGTTTGCAGGGTGCAGTGGCTGTCATGACACCACCATACAGGAGATGTTTGCAGGGTGCAGTGGCTGTCATGACACCACCATACAGGAGATGTTTGCAGGGTGCAGTGGCTGTCATGACACCACCATACAGGAGATGTTTGCAGGGTGCAGTGGCTGTCATGACACCACCATACAGGAGATGTTTGCAGGGTGCAGTGGCTGTCATGACACCACCATACAGGAGATGTTTGCAGGGTGTAGTGGCTGTCATGACACCACCATACAGGAGATGTTTGCAGGGTGTAGTGGCTGTCATGACACCACCATACAGGAGATGTTTGCAGGGTGCAGTGGCTGCATCAAGTTTGAACTGCCTTCTGATATTTAGTTACTTTGTTTGCCTTTGTTGTTCCAATTGAGGAAATTACATTAAGACTCAATATTTTTTTCCCTCATATAAATGAAATATGAACGTACCACATCATCAAAGTTACATTTGATGAACTTTAATTATGTCTGAATTTGGATATGATACAGTGCAGATAAAAAAAACAATATGAAGTATTTAGCTGTTACCAATGTTTCAGATTAAAGTAATGCATAGAGCAATAGGATTGGTGTAACTTTCTTTGTTAATATATTATAAAGGAAGGAAGGCAGAATAGGTTTAATGGAGCTTCGAAATGACAAATCCACCCACGTGCTTCTACTGATTGTTTGTTGTTAATGAAAATTCTTGAGAAAGTTCTCCTGTGAGACTTATAACTACAGTAAATGTTTTTATATCAGATCGTTTATCTATAGGCTTTGGTCTAGTTATTCCAACTTGTTCTGTATCTCTGGTATACCTTTTACATATTCATTAAACCTGAACTTTGAGATCACAATAGTTGATTGCTTTGTTGACTATATCAGCCTTGATATACTGGAGGTAATATAAACTCCCCATTCCAGACGTACTGTGGCTTATGTTCTCAAACAACCTTGGCATCATCCCCTGTGTTGTCAGGGACACAGGATGTGGGGTTGCTATGGTCACACCCACTCTGTCAAAGGAGACGGTTATGATAACAGCTGTGAAATGATCCATGCGCAAATAATGCAGACTGACAACTAATCAAAACAAGATAGAAGCTCTCATACTTCCGCGAGTCATAATGTGTCTCCTCTAGAAAGTGTCTGCTAAACAACTCAATTGAAACAAAACAGAAAAACGACATGGATTGTACTGTAGTTCATATAGCCTACTTTATTTACTACCGTAGCAACTACACTCCACTCACAAGAATACTTCCACAATAATAAGAACGCTGTACGGGGTTAATACTGTCTCCAAAGTTAAGTACCACCAAACCTTGTTCCAAAATTCCATTACGAAAAGAGACACTGTCTCAGTCTTGGGACATTCCTTCCCCAACCCCATCCCCGCCACCACCCCTGACCCTCCGTCCTATCCCGTTGACAGCGTCTCGGGGGAAATACTGGCACCAACCAATGTTCACTTCCTGCAATGAAGTGTCAAGAAGGATTAATAGCAGACTGGCGAGGTAGGAAGAGATGTCTGACTCCAACCTCTTGTAACGAGACAGTGTGAGGGTCTGACGCTCTGGAAGGCCTGAGCAGATTCCCGATACTTTTTGCGGCAAATGACATGAATTGGTTTTGAGTGGCCTGTCGGTCCTGAGATATGTTATCAACAGGTCTGTTGTCGCTATGGATGTCAGAAATTATTTAAGAGATGTAAGATAGGCGAGACCAAAAACACCAAAAATACAAATGTGCACCTGAGTTTAGGTTAAGTTAGGACACAATCATCAGACATCAGGAATTACTTTTTAGGGAATAAAACGTTTGTGTCCATGACAGGACTTCAAATAGGCACCTGCCAAATACAGTCCTATGATTTATGAACAAACAGATGGGTGACGCATACACGATCAAAGAAATCAACCCTTTTCTCCACAACCATCACATATCATTATGATAATATGATCAGTGATTCAAATTCCACATCATATCGCAGTTCTAGAGAAATCTATCACTGATTTCCAATACCCTAACGACTGTTAATGCTTTTGCTTTGTCTGTTGCAGGTGTCCTGTGGCTGTCGGTGGTCTCTGAGATGCTGTACATAGTCCTGTTGATAGTGGGTTTCAGTCTGATGTGTCTAGAACTGGTCCACTCCAGCACCAGCAACATGATAGATGGACTGAAACTGAACGCCTTCGCTGCAATCTTCACCGTCCTCTCAGGTACAGAGGGACTGTTTAAAACCACCTCTGCAAGACGGCACGAACAGATCTGGGATCCAGGCTATTGTTTCGTGTGTAAGGGCCGGGAGTTCTCCCAGACCTCATGACCTGACCAAGAAAAACTCCATGGCGACCACAGAGCCCAGATTTCTTTCTGTTCATGACACATTTAGATTTTTGTTGAATTACATAGGTTACGTCATATGGCCAGGAAAAAAAACGCTGTCTGCTGTTGAGTCTGGTCTGGGGAAAACTCCTGGCCCTTTTTATGCCTAATTGGTGGAGCAAAGTAAAGAAATACTTGTATACAGTACTATGCAAGTGTTGCCACTAGCAGACATCGAACAAGTCTAACACAGCGGTGAACATGATAAAAAGCGAAGCTAGCAAGGAGAAAAGCAGGTTTTGTAGGTCTTGATCAGGAAATAACCTGCAGCCTCTCCCAATCAGAGAGGGATTGTGTGTGTGTGTGTGTGCCTACATGTACACTAAACATCTAAATGTATACCGGTATCTGTGTATTTCCAGGGCTCCTGGGTATGGTGGCCCACATGATGTACACACAGGTGTTCCAGGTGACAGTCACCCTGGGCCCTGCAGACTGGAGGCCCTATAACTGGGACTACGGATGGTCCTTCTGGTAGGGAACACACACACACACACACACACACAATTCTACGTCTCCGTATGTAGCGTCACACTTATCTAATGAAAACCCCAAAGCTCTCATGTTACCGGGCGGATTAGGCTTTGGTGTCCCAAAGCCCCAATATATATATGGTCGATGGAAAATTGCATAAGGGGATCAAGGGTAAAGTGTAAGCTCACATAGACATATGTACACTGTATGTTCAGAATTTTAATCTTCCAGGCTGAACCCTTGTGACATAGCTCTGGATTATAACATGTGCAGTGAGTGAATATGGGAGCTACACTGTATAGACTAATGTACAGTAGTGGCCCATTACATTGGGATCTATCCAGATTGACATTCTACCCTGTTGGGATTGACGGATTGACAATAATCCTGCAAAGCTACGACCCTTCCATTTTTACATGGGAATAATAATATTTACAAAAAGTATACCAGAAATCCCCAAAGTGATTATTTGTTTTTTGCAGTATTTTGCAGTGTTTCATAAAAACATCCTATTTCTTAGTGTAGTATTTGTCAGAATTTCTTGAGCTGTTGTCAAGTGATTGATAACTTCGGTATTTGACGTTTCTTAGCTTTTAAAGCCATTTGTTTAAAGCCATTTGTTTGTTTTAAACCATTTGTTTGTTTTAAAGCCATTTGTCATTTGTTTTTCATTCAAACAGCAACCCTATGAACTGACCCTGAACAACGATAAGCCTAAATATGCAGATTGCATCTTCAATTGACTCCTCCTTGCCTTTTCCTCTCTCTGTCCCCATCATTTTTATCTCCTCTATCTGTTGTGCCTATTTCCTCTCCTCTCTCTTCCATCTTTTCCATTTCCTGTTTTCCAGCATGGCCTGGGCATCCTTCACCTGCTGCATGGGTGCATCAGTCACCACCCTCAACTCCTACACCAAGACTGTCATCGAGTTCCGACACAAACGCAAGACCTTCGTGCAGAGCATCCGCAAGGAGCAGGCGCGGGAGGCTTTGGGATACTACCGCGATCACTCCCTACACTCCATATGCCAAACTGTGGAGGTGTACACACAGACGCCGTATAGCAGTGGTATTAGGACGCACGTACCGGCCTCGTCATTAGACCTGAGTGAGGTTTCAGAGACTCTGGGGGAAGACCAGTGCTGAAGGGAGGGATGCCAGCGGGCAAAACTGGTTACAACTGCTTCACATTATGTCGCAATTATGTCATTTTTTAACCAGTTTCTGGTTGTGCTGATGTTATTTCATCGTCATTTCAACTCGTTTTGCCCGCTGGGATGAGTCAAAAGTAACTGTATGAAGTTAGTTCTATCAAATTGTGGTCCGTCATCTGTGTTGGGTCTTTTGGGGATTCTGTAGCAACTGAATCAGTTCTATGATTGAATTCATCACTGCCTTAATTGAGCCAGGATGTTCACTCCCTCGTTCCCAGTTTGGACATTGATAGCCATGGAAAGACAGCCTTGTACACACTGATCATACAACTAGATGATCTGACACACAAGGAAAGCAGCAATCAATAACAATAGCGTTTTCCCCGCCCGTTTCAGTAAAAAGCTGAGGAATGGAGCTGGAGAAATGTAACCCCTCTCAAATTCAGAGACAGAACTATGGATGCTTCTATTTTGGCTTCTAATGGGGTCAGACAGTTGAACTAAGCCGATGAGGCATTAATGTTATATTCTTCAAGAATTAATGGCTACATATCATTCATTTGTATGTTCAAAAATGGATACCCCTTTAAACAAGATTTGTATTAGAATGCCCTCTGATTTACCTGGAACCCCATAGGACTGTTTATGTGATGTTTTTGCATGCTATTAGCCTTACTAAATTTGGAATTAGGAAGGGGTGACAAACTGCATTTAACTCGTATTTTAAGAATGTGCACTGCAAAATATAGCTATAAGTGTTTGCAGCATACACAGTGCCTATAACGCATAACTACATAAATGTAAATAAATGTCATAAAGTATAATGGTTTTGATCTGTGAAATCACTGTAAGATGTGTATTATTTTACTTTTGAAGTTACATATTGTTTGTTGCCTCAGTGGTATGTTTACTGCACATTACTCACTATCGGATAAAACAAAAACTGACCACTGGACACCAATGTTACTTGAGTATCATTATGACCAATGACTGTGTATTCTATTTAAAGTACTTTATGCTCATAGGGATTAAGGATTCCGCAATGAATTACTCAATAAACAAATGTCGTCTTCCATAGCAAACTCAGAATGTTTCATTTTGTACAGAAAATATTTGCTGTAGTTTCTTTCATTATGTTCTATATACGTTTTTGCTTTGCTCTGAGAACAATAAGTGACTTGGATGTATTCTCAAAGTATATATTTGATATCTACTCAAGTATCTATTCATTGATGAACATCCAGACCAGGTTCAATCCCTACCACTAGAGGACAGTGCTGTTCATGGAAGAAAAAAAAAAACATACAGTACCATACAATTTTATAGTATTTACAATTTAGTACGGACCAGAATATTCCTACATTTATACAACATTCATTGACAATATTTTACAGGATAACCACATATCATGTATACATATAGTACACAAATATATTAAATATTAAAATATTTTTTTGTACAAAAACAATGTGTTCTTTTATCAAAAGGGAATACATATATCAGATGTATCTTTTCACACCCCATTGGCTACACTCTTTTATGGTCCAATAGAAACAGTCTGCATAGAGGTGGTCCTGCCCTCTCTTGATGTCAGTCAGAATCTTATTGCATTTCCTCTGATATTTCTCTGCTTTCTACAGCTGGTCACATTTCAATTGTGTCCGCCATCTTTTTTTCCCCAAGTGGTTCAGTTCTCAGTCATGCTCAGTATCTGTCACCGTACTCCTCCTCTACCTGTTGCCGGGCTAGCATGGCCTGTATCAGAGCGCTACCGGTGCCTGACACATCTGGGTGCTGTGAAGAAGCAGGCGCCCGGTAAAACTCGCTCTCCTCCTCTGCTCTAAGCCTGGCCTGCATGACCTGCATCATCGCACTGGACGTTGATGATACTGGGTGTTCTGAATGAACTGGTGCCCGGTAAAACTCGTCCTCTTCCTGCTCTGACTCCACCCTCTGCCTGGCTTGCATCACCTGTATCATCGCACTGGGTAATGCGTTTACTGGGTTCTGTGACTGAACTGGCGCCCGGTAAAACTCGTCCTCATTCTGTGACTCCGCCCTTTGCCTGGCTTGCATGGCCTGTATCAGTGCACTGGAGGACGCAGGTGCGGGGTCTGCAGGAAATGGCACACCGCGGTAACTGGCTACATCCTGGTCCTCTGCGTATTGTCTGGCTAGCATGGCCTGCATCAAAGCACTGGATGTCGTGGAGACTGAGTGGCCGGAAGGCATGGGCACACCGAAAGAGCTGCTGTCACCATGCTCTTGCTCCAACCGCTGTCGGGCAAGCAGAGCCTGGAGCATGCCAGTGGAGGATTCATTTTCCTGTCTTTTCCTGGCCTGATAGAGAGAAAGGGTCATAGTTCAAGTATGACATTTGAAATAACGTAGGAGTTTAGGTATTTATTGTAAGTTAGTCTCAAGGTTAAGTTCGATAGTCTCAAGGTTAAGTTCCATAGTCTCAAGGTTAAGTTCCATAGTCTCAAGGTTAAGTTCCATAGTCTCAAGGTTAAGTTCCATAGTCTCAAGGTTAAGTTCCATAGTCTCAAGGTCATTTCTCTTTGATCCTCTCACCTGTTTTTTCTTTTTCTGTTTGTTCTGCTTGGATTTCTGAAGGGTCTGTAGCTTCTCCAACAAGAATGCCTTGTCCTTCCCTTCCTAATAAAGGGAGTGAGAGAGAGAAAGAGAGAGAGAGAAAGAGAGAGAGAGCGAGAGTGAGAGCGAGAGAGACAACCAGAGAGAGAGAGTGAAAGAGAGAGAGAGAGAACGTTCTAGACAGTCAATACAATTCATAAAAACAGCAAATGAACAACATCAACATTGCACATTCAAATGAAATCAGCTAAATATATTACTCCCACACTTCAACATCATCATAACGTAGACACAACCACTTCAGATACAACAGCTCTGATGGACGAGACACTTCGGACCAGACAGCTCACTAGAACTCACATTAACAATCTGCTGTCTCAGTAGAATGATAAGCAGCTTGCGTCCCTGAGTGATCTGCCTGAAGATGTAAATGAAGACACTGTGGAAAGGAGGTCAGTCAGTGAGTTTGTATTACAGTATGTGAAAGGGCAAAGTAGGCACTTAATGTCATAAAGTGCCACTAGATTGTATTTGAAGGCTTGATCCAGTAGACAGCGTTATAAAAGCTGAATGTATTGCTTGATAGGACTTCAGTATACTGCTTCAAGGCAGGTAGCCTAGTGGTTAAGAGCGTTGGGCCAGTAAGGTCGCTGGTTTGAATCACGAAGCTGACTAGGTGAAAAACCGGTCGATGTGCCCTTGAGCAAGGCACTTCACCCTAAGTGCTCCTGTAAGTCGCTCTGGATAAGTGTGACTAGCAAAATGTACAAGTCAATCTTTTGACAAACAGCTGAAACGATCAATAATTTCTAGGAATCATGATCAAGTTAAGTTTATGCCTTATATCACATTTTCAAGACAACTGTCACTTTACCGTAAGACTGTGCTTTAAAACTACTTGTTACCTTCATAAACACAACTTTAACCCAACATAACCATCTCAACATGAACAAAGATGAACTCACAGGATGATGAGAGAGACCAGGAAGTAGAATATCTCACTCCTGATGACGTGCTGGTAGATCCAGACAATCCACTGAAACCCATCCACCCCATTCAGATCATCCATCCAGATCTGTATTGCACTGAAGGTGGTGTTGAGGCCCCTGAAGGGCCCACAGTTGTCTGAGGGGGGCAGACTGGGGGAGGGATCAGGGGAGACATGGCAGTTTGAAATGCTTAGGTCAGAGAAAAGGAGCCAAAGTCAACCAACTTTCAATCAACCAACTTTCAACACATTTTCAACTTTCTTACTAGAAGGTTTAAGTATAGCATCATGCTTTTGAATAGCTGTTAATCAAACAGCCTGATTCCACGGACTATCTCAGCCCCTAAAATGAAACCAAACTGAATCACGTTTATCTCTTGGTTATCAATTAATGACTACAGTTCTTCTGAACAAGTCATATTTATCCAGAACTAGATGGAATCTGAACCACTCCATATATCTACAGGTGTTTGTTTGGCCTTTCTTAATCTATGACAGCCTTAACATAACATAAGTCCCTAGACTAGCTTTGCCCTGACCGCTTATACACCTACGTCCACACGGTGTAGGCCACCATGGACAGAGCCCCTACGAAGGAAGGGAAGAAGAGGATAGCGATGAAGATGGTTTGCATCTGAGCCGCCCTGCCGGCTCGCCTGGGGGGCTGGCAGTTCTGGGTCAGGCTGACCTGGAGGACACAAAGTATAGACAGGGCATTACAGAGCTGGAGAGGGAGATAGAGAGAGGAGGAGCCTGTTGACGGTGTCTTGGCAATGGCACGATTTGATGAACAGGTAAACGAACAATGACCTTTGACAATAAGGGAGAACTGTGAGTAACAATTAACCTGCACCTTAACCAGGAATAAAGTCATTATTGATTTGTCAGGGAGGTATTTATTAGTATTTTATTTCACCTTTACTTAACTAGGCAAGTCAGTTAAGAACAAATTCTTATTTACAATGACGGCCTACCAAAAGGCAAAAGGCCTCCTGCGGGGACGAGGGGCTGGGATTAAAAATAAAAATATATATAAATATAGGACAAAACACACATCACAACAAGAGAGACAACACTACATAAAGAGAGACCTAAGACAACAACAAAGCAAGGCAGCAGCACATGACAACACAACATGGTAGAAACACAACATGGTAGC
The DNA here is from genome assembly GCF_965601325.2 of Salmo salar. Classification (NCBI taxonomy): domain Eukaryota; kingdom Metazoa; phylum Chordata; class Actinopteri; order Salmoniformes; family Salmonidae; genus Salmo; species Salmo salar. Next base: position 26,313,132 of record NC_138302.1, on the reverse strand, counting down.
AACACAACATGGTAGCAGTACAAAACATGGTACAAACATTATTGGGCACAGAACAACAGCACAAAGGGCAAGAAGGTAGAGACAACAATACATCACGCAAAGCAGCCACAACTGTCAGTAAGAGTGTCCATGATCGAATCTTTGAATGAAGAGATTGAGATAAAACTGTCCAGTTTGAGTGTTTGTTGCAGCTTGTTCCAGTCGCTGGCTGCAGCGAACTGAAAAGAGGAGTGACCCAGGGATGTGTGCGCTTTGGGGACCTTTAACAGGTATCATGTTATTGTACTTGATCAACTAAATCCTCTATTGCAGATACCTTCCACTTGTAGTTTTTTTTCTTCAGATGAATTGATGAACATGTAATGATTTCCCTGTATATACCACAAGGAAAACATCTCTTTTAATTTCCAGGACACTCATATATGTTTCATCATTGTATTGGAAAATCCTAGTGACCATCGCTACCATCTATGAATAGAGCTAATTCTATGCCATGCAACCGTGTCATAAAACATTCAGCACCCTCTTCAGAAGAGAGTAACACGAGCCTGGCCCATTCTGCTATGGCATGGTATCTAGGGCAGTGAGTCAACACCAAGGTTCAGTTTACTGTCACCTGAGTCAGCCATGGTCCTGTGTGGCTCAGGTGGTTGGAGTGCTGCGCTAGCAATAACAATTCCTGCAGGGGTCACATTGCCATACTAAAAATGTACTCACTCTCTGTACTATAAAATATTTTTTTCACTATACTGCTTTGGATAAGAAGTGTCTGCTAAGGGGCCTATATTATCTACCATAATGAACAGGTTACCTTATTTAGTTAGATGAAGAACCATACTGAACAGGTTACCTTCTTTAGGTAGAAGAGGATGAAGAACTTGATTATCTGTATCACTGGGAGGAGGGGAGAGAAGTAGATTCCGATCCTGCAGACAGAAAAACATGCTTATAAGAATTGACCATAGCTCATCCACAGTACCGTGTTATGTTTTACTATGAAATTAGATGGAGCTATAGATGAACAGAAGATTAGAGTCGAGGACAGCGCAGTTCAGTACAGTAGAGTATATTAGAGCACAGTACATTAGAGTACAGTAGAGTAGAGCACAGTAGAGTCCACTACAGTAGAGTACTGTACAGTAGAGTACATTAGAGCACAGTACAGTAGAGTACAGTACAGTAGAGTCCAGTAGAGTCCAGTAGAGTCCACTACAGTAGAGTACTGTACAGTAGAGTACACTAGAGCACAGTAAAGTAGAGTACAATCGAGTCCAGTAGAGTACAGTACAGTAGAGTACAGTACAGTACAGTACAGTACAGTAGAGCACAGTAAAATACAATAGAGTACAGTAGAGTACAGTAGAGTACAGTACAGTAGAGTACAGTGTAATGAAATAACGTCAGTACCATGCCAGGGTCTGTGCATAGATCAGGTCAAGGACATTCCTGGCAACGTCAAACTCTGGAACTCCCAGGCTCTGTATGCACTTAGTCCCAATGACACTGGTGGAGAAAAGAACAAAGGAGTTACAGAAGAGCATTTTTCAATGAACCCTTATGTGATGCCTCGTTGAACCTTTCCATCAAAACAGAGAGATGAGTTACACTATAGAATTCTACTGCATACTGTAGCCTTTTTAGCTTTAAGTGAACACGTTATGGGAAAATGTGTTTTGAAAATGCCACTCACTTGCTCAAGAACTCTCCAAAGAAGGATCCTAACATTATGAAGAGGAAGTCCACAATAACCAGTCTGTACAAGGCTTGTCCTACGATGGACTCCCAGCACTAAGACAAACGATTGTAATCACAGTGGTGAATGAACATACAGTACATATATTAGTGACAATCAAAAACCTTTTTGAAAGCATGTATGTGATTTGGCTTAAAAGAACGTACTGAAAATGTATTGGCCACATCCTTCATCCAGTAGTAGCAGAGAATACCCAGAATGGACATCTTGAGAATTACATTTCTAAAAAGGAAAAAGGCATTCAAAACAGCATTCAAAACATCAGGCTTCTAAAACATTGTACAGTATATCACCTTTCTGTTTTTTCCTGATATTTTATTAAGCATATTTAGAATTTAAGCATTACTGTAATATTTCATTCATCCATTGTTTTAAATTGATCATTGAGCAAATAGTTTTGATCAATCGATTTCAATATACAGTACCAGTCAAAAGTTTGGACACACCTACTCATTCCAGTGTTTTTCTTTATTTTTACTATTTTCTACATTGTAGAATAACAGTGAAGACATCAAAACTATGAAATAACACATATGGAATCATGTAGTAACCAAAACCAAAAAAAGTGTTAAACAAATCAAAATATATAAAATATATAATAAAGAAAAACCCTTGAATGAGTAGGTATATCTAAACTTTTGACCGGTAGTGTATGTATTTTTAAATGTGTTTTGTATGCATCTCTAACCTGACTATGATGGCATAGACCTGCATGCGAGGGTTGGAGTAGTGTTCTATCTTTTTGAACAGAGAGTAGAAGAGAGGGACGACCAGATTAATCAGGGACACCACAAAGGGGAGGAGGAGAGTAGCGGCCTCCTCCAAGAGAGAGCCGGAAGCTTTGTCCGCTGACTGCCTTGTCCGCTGGAAAGATACCATAGTAGGTCAGTTTGTCCTGATCTAAGGACAGTTTTGTGTTTCCCTCATGTTAAAAAGAGGATTTGGAGAGGGTGAGCTGTTCCTAGATCAGTGCCTAGAAGCAACCAGCCTGGAGGAAAGATAAGACACTGAAGTCAGGACATAATCAATCACAGCTTTAGCAAGATAAAGTGTCCAGTTTTCACTTGAGATTTACCCCGGTGTTTTACACAAAAGGCTCAGATTTTTCTGTTTCCATCTACGCGGGCCGGCACTGTCACGACTTCCGCCGAAGTCGGTTCCTCTTCTTGTTCGGGCGGCGTTCGGCGGTCGACGTCACCGGTCTTCTAGCCATCGCCGATCCACCTTTCATTTTTCCATTTGTTTTGTCTTGTTTTCCCACACACCGGGTTTACATTCCCTCATGATTTGATGTGTATTTAATCCTCTGTTCCCCCCATGTCTGTGTGTGGAATTGTTTGTTGTTTCGTGTATGTGCACGTTAGACTGGTTTGCGCTGGGTTATGTCAACCCATATTGTGTTTAGTGTTCTTAGTGCCGTGTGTTTTGTTCGCCAAAATAAAAGGCTCCGTTTGCTACTCAAATTTCGCTCTATTGCGCCTGACTCCCTTATATCCAGTTACGGATACCTAACAGAGACAGTGGGTCCCTCCAGCGCCCCCACCAGCACAACAGGGGTCTCCACTACTCACCCCCTCCACACCCGGTTCCAGTGGGATTTGTCTCGCACTTCCCAGGGAGTACGATGGGACGGCCGCACGCTGCCAGGGTTTCCTGCTGCAGCTGGATTTATATCTGGCGACCATCCACCCGGCTCCCTCAGGCCGTGAGAGGGTGTCGGCCCTCGTCTCGTGCCTCTCGGGGAAAGCCCTGGAGTGAGCCAACACTGTTTGTGGAGAAGGAGATGTGGCGCTGGATCACTTAGAGGATTTCACCCGCCGCATCCAGGCAGTCTTCGGCCACCCGTCCGAGGGTAGAGCGGCGGGTGAACGTCTATTCCACCTGAGGCAGGGGACGAGGAGCGTGCAGGAGTTCGCAATGGACTTTCAAACCCTGGCCGCCGTCGCGGGATGGAACGACAGGGCCCTGATCGACCACTATCGCTGCAGTTTGCGCGAGGACGTCCGTCGGGAGTTGGCCTGCAGGGACACCACCCTCACCTTTGACCAGCTGGTGGACCTGTCCATTCGGCTGGATAACCTGCTGGCCACCCGCGGACGTCCAGAGTGGGGTCTGTTGGTTCCATCCCCCAGCACCACCGCCCCGATGCCCATGGAGCTGGGAGGTGCTGCGCTCAGGGAGACCGGAGGAGGTTCAGTCTCGTACACCATCTGTGGCCGCAGAGGTCACACTGCCGGTCGGTGCCGGGTTGATTCCTCTGGGGGTCGAGGCAACAGGCAGGGCACTCTGGCGTCACCCCAGGTGAGCCGGCACCATTCTCACCCAGAGCCCTCTGTTGCACACATGTTTTTGTATGTTACTTTTTCGGAGTTTTCCCCGCATTCCCAGCATAAGGCGCTCGTCGATTCAGGCGCGGCTGGGAATTTTATAGACAGATCATTCACCCAAAGTTTAGGGATCCCCATTGTTCCAGTGGTTATGCCCTTCCCAGTTCACGCCTTAGACAGTCGACCATTAGGGTCAGGGTTGATTAGGGAGGCCACCACTCCTCTGGGCATGGTGACGCAGGGGGGTCACAAGGAGAGAATCAGTCTCTTCCTCATTGACTCTCCTGCATTTCCCGTGGTGCTAGGCCTACCCTGGTTAGCCTGTCATGACCCCACTGTTTCATGGCAACGGAGGGCTCTCACGGGGTGGTCGCGAGAGTGCTCGGGAAGGTGTATAGGGGTTTCCGTTGGTGCTACTACGGTGGAAAGTCCAGACCAGGTCTCCACCGTGCGCATTCCCCCCGAATATGCCGATTTGGTTCTCGCCTTCTTTTTGCCTCCTGCCTGGTGGCGCCGGTAGTGTGGGAGCTGGACGCGGACATTGAGCAGGCGCTGCGTGCAGAGCCCACTCCCCTCCAGTGTCCCGCTGGGCGTCTGTACGTTCCGTCTGCTGTCCGTGACCGGCTGATCTATTGGGCCCACACGTCACCCTCCTCTGGTCATCCAGGCATCGGTCGGACGGTGCACTGTCTGAGTGGGAAGTACTGGTGGCCCACTTTGGCTAATGACGTGAGGGTTTATGTTTCCTCCTGCTCGGTGTGCGCCCCGTGTAAGGCTCCTGGGCACCTGCCCAGAGGTAAGTACAACCCTTACCCGTTCCACAACGGCCTTGGTCGCACCTGTCGGTGGATTTCATTACTGATCTTCCTCCCTCACAGGGTAACACCACGATCCTGGTCGTTATGGACCGTTTTTCTAAGTCCTGCCGTCTCCTCCCTCTGCCCGATCTTCCTACGGCCCTACAGACTGCGGAGGCCTTGTTTACACACGTCTTTCGGCACTACGGGGTGCCTGAGGATATAGTGTCAGATCGGGGTCCCCAGTTCACTTCGAGGGTCTGGAGGGCGTTCATGGAACGTCTGGGGGTCTCGATCAGCCTTACCTCTGGTTTTCACCCCAAGAGTAACAGGCAGGTGGAGAGAGTGAACCAGGATGTGGGTAGGTTTCTGAGGTCTTATTGCCAGGACCGGCTGGTGGTGTGGGCGGCGTTCTTGCCCTGGGCAGAGATGGTCCAGAACTCGCTCCGCCACTCCTCCACAAACCTCTCCCCCTTCCAGTGCGTACTGGGGTACCAGGGGTACCAGCCGTTTCTGGCTCCTTGGCATCAGAGTCAGACCGAGGCTCCAGCGGTGGACGACGCGCGGAGGAGACATGGGACGCCGCCTATGTTCACCTTCAGCACGCCGTGCTGCGCCAGAAAGCCAGCGCAGACCGTCACTGCAGTAAGGCCCTGGTGTTTGCACCTGGGGACCGGGTCTAGCTCTCGACCCGAAACCTTCCCCTCCGCCTGCCCTGCTGGAAGCTGGGTCCACGGTTTGTGGGGCCGTTCAAAGTCCTGAGGAGACTGAACGAAGTGTGTTACAGGTTACAGCTCCCCCCCGATTACCGTATTAACCCCTCTAGCGTCACACTCCTGATGGAAACACAATAACACTTGAGCTTACATTAACATGAATCAGTGGTGACACAATGGTGTAGGGTAAGTCTTAGGTGCTCCCGAGTGGCGCAGCGGTATAAGGCACTGCATCTCAGTGCTAGAGACGTCACTACAGGCACCTTGGTTCGAATCCAGGGTGTATCACAACCGGCCGTGATTGGTAGTCCCATAGGGCGGCGCACAATTGGCCTAGCTTCGTCCGTGTTTGGCCGGTGTAGGCCATCATTGTAAATAAGAATTTGTTTTTAACTCACTTGCCTAGTTAAATGAAGGTTAAATGAGAAGAAAAAAAATTATTATAATAATTTGGTGGAAGTGTAGCAATGATGTCCCATTAACACCATTATAAAGACCACACCCTGTACTGCCAGGAAAGTAGTATTGTATTGATGTTATATGATTCAGATATGCTCAGGTACACACAGACGCTATGACACACTTTGAATTACTGTACACAAGGGTATGTCTTATACCATGGTCATCGACACTGGTCCCGGAGCTACACAGTGTGCAGGCATTTGTTTTAGCCCAGCACTAACACACCTGATTCAACTAATCACCACCTGGTCTTCATCATACTTAGATGGATCAGGGTCAGCTGATCCCGGGATCATACATTAACAACACAAGCTTTATAAGGAAGCAACGTGTCATCGTGTCACAACGTTTATGTAAGGTCTCCCTTGGGAAAGAGTTCTTCTGACCTCAATGGGACTTCCTGGTTATATAAAAGTTAATAAAATGAACCATACCCATGTGTCATATTGACACAGGAAGTAGACACTGGCACCACAGCCCAAGGCCATGCCTGTGGAGAGGAGCCAGGTACCCAGGAAGACCCCGTAGTGCTTCAGCCTCTCTGTCAGAGGTAGCAGGGCCACCTGGAACTTTTCTGATAAGGACTCCTGGAGGGGAATGGAAACATTATTTCAAAGTTATTTCACAGTTGGTTATCTGAGAGAGATCCTATTTGGGCCCCCTAACAAATCAGAGTGCAGAGTATTCTATGTATGGAAGAGCAGATAAGTACTGATAAGTAATGTGGGATTTGTTCAGCGATATTACATTCTTTCTTGTAACAAAGCTACAGTTATGATATGGCCATGAGGTCAACAAAGCTACAGTAATGATATGGCCATGAGGTCAACAAAGCTACAGTAATTATATGGCCATGAGGTCAACAAAGCTACAGTAATGATATGGCCATGAGGTCAACAAAGCTACAGTAATTCTATGGCCATGAGGTCAACAAAGCTACAGTAATGATATGGCCATGAGGTCAACAAAGCTACAGTAATGATATGGCCATGAGGTCAACAAAGCTACAGTAATGAGATGGACATGAGGTCAACAAAGCTACAGTAATAGTTTATCAAAAACAGTGACATTAGTCACTTGTAAAAGCCTGATAACTGGCCAGCTCACACAAGATTTGGTTCTGGTTTCCGAGATTACAGTGAAAGTGACCTTGAGTTGGATGCGCAGATTGTTCTTGCGCTGTCGTACGGCTCTCTCGTTAGTCACACTGAAGTCCCAGCTACACAGGAGCTGCCAGGCTCCACCCAAGCCTGAGTCTGCAAGGACATACTTCTTCCTGAACGAGCTGGCCATGCTGCAGAGAGAGAGGGGGGAGGTCAACAATCCACAAAAGTGGAGACAAATTTGACCCCAATAACTACCGTGGGATATGAGTCAACAGCAACCTTGGGAAAATCATCTGCATTATGATTAACAGCAGACTCGTACATTTCCTCAGTGAAAACAATGTACTGAGCAAATGTCAAATTGGCTTTTTATCAAATTATCGGACGACAGTGTAAGGATCTGGGTAGCTGGTGCAGAGGAGTCAGGCGCAGGACAGCAGAGATGAGTAACAAAAGGAACTTTACTCAAAATATCCAAATACATGAAGTCATACCAAGCCCACAAACATCGGACCGAACTTACAAAAAACAATCACGCACAAAAACCATGGGGAAAACAGAGGGTTAAATAACGAACATGTAATTGGGGAATTGAAACGAGGTGTGTAAAACAAAGACATAACAAATGGAAAATGAAAAGTGGATCGGCGATGGCTAGAAGGCCGGTGACGTCGACCGCCGAAGGTCGCCCGAACAAGAAGAGGGACCGACTTCGGCGGAAGTCGTGACAGACACACCACATATTCACCCTGCACACCCTAACTGACAAACAAACAAACCAAAACAAAGGCAAAGTCTTCTCATGCTTTGTTGATTGAAAAAAAGCCTTTGACTCAATGTGGCATGAGGGTCTGCTACACAAATTGATGGAAAGTGGTGTTGGGGAAAAACATACGACATTATAAAATCCATGTACACAAACAGTGTGTGCGTTAAAATTTGTAAAAAACACACATTTCTTTCCACAGGGCCGTGGGGTGAGACAGGGATGCAGCTTAAGCCCCACCCTCTTCAACATATATATCAATGAATTGGCGAGGGCACTAGAACAGTCCGCAACACCCGGCCTCACACTACTAGAATCTAAAGTAAAATGTCTACTGTTTGCTGATGATCTGGTGCTTCTGTCACCAACCAAGGAGGGCCTTCAGCAGCACCTAGATCTTCTGCACAGATTCAGCTAGACCTTGGCCCTGACAGTAAATCTCAATAATACCAAAATAATGGTGTCCAAAAAAGGGACCACAAATACAAATTTCATCTAGACACCGTTGCCCTAGAGCACACAATAATGCATGCATAGCAGAATTAGGCCAATACTCTCCAATTATCAAAATCCAGAAAAGAGCTGTTAAATTCTACAACCACCTAAAAGGAAGCGATTCCCAAACCTTCCAAAACAAAGCCATCACCTACAGAGAGATGAAACTGGAGAAGAGTCCCCTATGCAAGCTGGTCCTGGGGCTCTGTTCACAAACACAAACAGACCCCACAGAGCCTCAGGACATCAACACAATTAGACCCAACCAAATCATGAGAAAACAAAAAGATAATTACTTGACACATTGGAAAAAATTCAAACAGAGCAAACTAGAATGCTATATGGCCCTAAACAGAGAGTACACAGTGGCAGAATACCTGACCACTGTGACTGACCCAAACTTAAGGACAGCTTTGACTATGTACAGACTCAGTGAACATGGCCTTGTTATTGAGAAAGGCCGCTGTAGGCAGACCTGGCTCTCAAGAGAAGACAGGCTATGTGAACACTGCCCACAAAATGAAGTGGAAATTGAGCTGCACTTCCATCCTCTGCCAAATGTATGACCATATTAGAGACACATACTTCCCTCAGATTACACAGATCCACAAAGAATTCGAAAACAAACCCAATTTTATTAAACTCCCATATCTACTGGGTGAAACACCACAGTGTGCCATCACAACAGTAAGATTTGTGACCTGTTGCCACAAGAAAAGGGCAACCAGTGAAGAACAAACACCATTGTAAATACAACCCATATTTATTTTCCCTTTTGTACTTTAACATCGCTACAACACTGTATATAGACATAATGACATTTGAAATGTCTTTATTCTTTTGGAACTTATGTGTTAATTTGTATTGTTTATTTCACTTTTGTTTATTATCTATTTCACTTGCTTTGGCAATGTTAACGTGTTTCCCATGCCGATAAAGCCCTTGAATTTGGAGCGAGAGCGAGAGAGAGAAAGAAAGACAGAGACAGAAAGACGGAGAGAGAGACTGATCACCTCAATCCACAAAAGTGGAGACAAATTTGTCCCCAATAACTACCGTGGGATATGTGTCAACAGCAACCTTGGGAAAATCCTCTGCATTATCATTAACAGCAGACTCGTACATTTGTAAATACAACCCATATTTTATGTTTATTTATTTTATTTTTTGTACTTTAACCATTTGCACATCGTTACAACACTGTATATATACACTGCTCAAAAAAATAAAGGGAACACTTAAACAACACAATGTAACTCCAAGTCAATCACACTTCTGTGAAATCAAACTGTCCAGTTAGGAAGCAACACTGATTGACAATAAATTTCACATGCTGTTGTGCAAATGGAATAGACAACAGGTGGAAATTATAGGCAATTAGCAAGACACCCCCAATAAAGGAGTGGTTCTGCAGGTGGGGACCACAGACCACTTCTCAGTTCCTATGCTTCCTGGCAGATGTTTTGGTCACTTTTGAATGCTGGCGGTGCTTTCACTCTAGTGGTAGCATGAGACGGAGTCTACAACCCACACAAGTGGCTCAGGTAGTGCAGCTCATCCAGGATGGCACATCAATGCGAGCTGTGGCAAGAAGGTTTGCTGTGTCTGTCAGCGTAGTGTCCAGAGCATGGAGGCGCACCCAGGAGACAGGCCAGTACATCAGGAGATGTGGAGGAGGCCAACAACCTAGCAGCAGGACCGCTACCTCTGCCTTTGTGCAAGGAGGAGCAGGAGAAGCACTGCCAGAGCCCTGCAAAATGACCTCCAGCAGGCCACAAATGTGCATGTGTCTGCTCAAACGGTCAGAAACAGACTCCATGAGGGTGGTATGAGGGCCCGACGTCCACAGGTGGGGGTTGTGCTTACAGCCCAACACCGTGCAGGACGTTTGGCATTTGCCAGAGAACACCAAGATTGGAAAATTCGCCACTGGCGCCCTGTGCTCTTCACAGATGAAAGCAGGTTCACACTGAGCATGTGACAGACGTGACAGAGTCTGGAGATGCCGTGGAGAACGTTCTGCTGCCTGCAACATCCTCCAGCATGATCGGTTTGGCGGTGGGTCAGTCATGGTGTGGGGTGGCATTTCTTTGAGGGGCCGCACAGCCCTCCATGTGCTCGCCAGAGGTAGCCTGACTGCCATTAGGTACCGAGATGAGATCCTCAGACCCCTTGTGAGACCATATGCTGGTGCGGTTGGCCCTGGGTTCCTCCTAATGCAAGACAATGCTAGACCTCATGTGGCTGGAGTGTGTCAGCAGTTCCTGCAAGAGGAAGGCATTGATGTTATGGACTGGCCCGCCTGTTCCCCAGACCTGAATCCAATTGAGCACATCTGGGACATCATGTCTCGCTCCATCCACCAACGCCACGTTGCACCACAGACTGTCCAGGAGTTGGCGGATGCTTTAGTCCAGGTCTGGGAGGAGATCCCTCAGGAGACCATCCGTCACCTCATCAGGAGCATGCCCAGACGTTGTAGGGAGGTCATACAGGCACGTGGAGGCCACACACACTACTGAGCCTCATTTTGACTTGTTTTAAGGACATTACATCAAAGTTGGATCAGCCTGTAGTGTGGTTTTCCACTTTAATTTTGAGTGTGACTCCAAATCCAGACCTCCATGGGTTGATACATTGGATTTCCATTGATTATTTTTGTGTGATTTTGTTGTCAGCACATTCAACTATGTAAAGAAAAAAGTATTTAATAAGATTATTTCTTTCATTCAGATCTAGGATGTGTTGTTTAAGTGTTCCCTTTATTTTTTTGAGCAGTATATAATATGACATTTGTGGTGTCTTTATTCTTTTGGAACTTCTGTGAGTGTAATGTTTACTGTTCATTTTTATTGTTTATTTCACTTTTGTTTATTATCTACTTCACTTGCTTTGGCAATGTTAACACGTTTCCCATGCCAATAAAGCCCCTGTCATAAGCGTCGTAAGGGACAGACCAAGGCGCAGTGGGTATAGTGCTCATCTTTCTTTATTTAGAGAGAACACTCAAACAAAATAAACAAACAACGAAACAGTTCCGTAAGGCACATAGGCTATCCCGAAAACAACCACCCACAAACCCAAAGGAAAAAAGGGCTGCCTATGTATGGCTTCCAATCAGAGACAACGAAAGACACCTGCCTCTGATTGGAAACCATACTCGGCCACACAAGGAAAACGAACCTAGAAAATGAAAACTAGAACAAATCCCCTCTAAATAAACCAACCCCAAAACACACAAAAACAACACCCCCTGCCACGCCCTGACCATACTACAATGACAAATTACCCCTTTACTGGTCAGGACGTGACAGCCCCTTGAATTGAATTGAGAGAGACAGAGAGAAAGAGAGATAACAGGGGTCACTTTATTGCACTATTACAACATGAAGGAAAGGTTAAATAAATATCATGAAGGTATGATGTGAATGTCATGGCATTGCTGATTTGATTGACATCATAAATGTGAGATCAACTGGCTTTGATAAAATATTTACTGGCACTTGAAACCAATGAAGAAGCACATGGAAACCAAACCATGCACGACATAAATGACAGTCCAAAGCAGAGTTAATAGTGGTCAATACAATGTTACTGTTACATGATCACTGTGGACTATGCTGTGCAGTCCCATCCCATACTGACCTGTAGATGAGGGCGGCTCCACACAACACCATGTAGGCTGCTATGGTGAAGAAGTAGGCCAGCTGCATGTTGTACTCAGGCCAGCCCCCTGTTCCTTGTGTTTTATTACTGTAGCCGCCATAATACATCACCGTGTGGCTGAAATAACCCTGTGGGGAAAATAGATGCATCAAAAAAAAAAAAAAATTACCACACAGTAACTGTTCACACTATGCTGACTTTACAGTACGGGCTGTAGTATAACCAATATTTTGATCAAATTAGTAGCGTTTGCTGCTACGGAATGATTCATTCAAAAGCCTCTACTAGAAGTAGCGTGAATAGTAAACAACAACAAACCGCTCCGGTCAGTATCTCTAGCCCTTTGAAGCTGACCCCAGTGGGGATGTCTGGTGTGGGGTGATAGATGAGCTGGGGGATGGTGATGAAACCAAAGTTGACCAGGAAGGAGAAGATGTTGAACATCAGCAGCCATTTTAGGAACTTGAAGTAGGAGAGGACCCCCGTGCCAAATTTACCCCCGACCTCCTTCATGGTACCCCGCCACAGTTCCAGGGTCTGCCTGGCTAAAGTCATGTTAGCACCGCACCTACGGAACGCCTGAGGGGGAAGACTGGTCTGAGAACAGTGGTGGGGGTCTTGTATGTCACAAATGCACTGTCATAGATTTCATAGCATAGCTGTCATAGAATAGGTGTAAATGTCAATAGAGGATGTGGATGATGGAACAGTAATAATGTTCAATGTAAGTAGAAAGTTATTGTATTGTAGCCTGCATGGTGGCAGTCTGTTTCTGCTTTTGTCAATGTTCAAGTGTCGCTGAATGCAGGGACAGAATGTTGTATTGCTCATAAAAGGCATAATGATTTAGTGATAGCCAACCACAGGAAGTGTTGCACTTTGCCATAGTCTAATAGGGCACTGTGTGTGCAGTACAAGGACACACAGGAAGTAAAGTTGGGCATCAGGACAGGAGGGCACACAGAGAGACACAAAGATGTCAGAGAGTCAAACTGCTCACCAGTGAGACAGTCGTCGAGCAGTCTGAAAAGCAGTTCAGATGCCGGGACTTTTTGAATGATTTCAATGCCAACACTTGGCCCCTAGGAGATATGAGATCAAACAAACATAAAGATTACAGTCTGATAGTTATGTAGCGTATGATAATAACATACGCGCATTACAGCGTTATCTCCTCATAAAATATATGACCTGTCAAAAGTTGCACAGTGCTCTTGGCTGGCTGTGTGGCTGTAAACTTTGGACTTGGCCGATGCGATGCGCTTATGGTTAACACTTCTTCCTTACCCGCGTACCGCAAGAAGGTGTGTATGTGTGTTTGTGTCTGTGTGTGCGACTATTCCCCCCAATGATCTCAGACTGCAAGCCTACATAACTGCACACTCGATGACCTACCTACCCTTGTACATAGTACTTATTTTACTACCCCTGGTCATAAGTTAAACGTTCCATAGTAAAAGTGTAAGAAAACAGGCACCTTTTGACCTATGACGGTGACATGACAACTATACCTGATGTGTTTCTTGTCATCAAAGCTCATAGGGAGGTCTCGAATGGCCTTGATTCTGTCCCTCGTTGACATGGCAACCAGCTCTTTGACCAAGTGCTGTTCCTCTGTTGGACAAAGACATGATAAGACAGATCTGTGAGGTTTATTAATCATAGTATGCCTTTAAATCGGAGTTGTAATATAATAATATGAATATAATCATATATGAGTTAAATCGTTGTGAATTAAGTATAAGAAGTGACGGAGGGTTATGACTGAGTTATAAAGTTAGTATATAGTGACTTCTTTTACTTCAATCAGTGTATCCAGAATATGACTTGGATAACATTGTCCTGAACCGATTGAAAAGAGAAACATCATATTTCTACCGGGAGAATGGACAGGCATTCTCAACAGTGGTTGTGCCCATAGGAATACAATTCTAGAAACTCTATTTCTATGGATGTGCCGTAGGCTCTCCTTTCTTCATCCCTCACCATTTTCCATCTCATTCCTGATGTCGTCCTCAGAAAGGCCCAGATTGCCCAGAGCAGCCTCTCCTACAGGGAATAGACTCATCTTCCTCGACCCCCTGAACCTCATCGAAACATGACCTGGGAGACACAAGGACATCTAATTAAACACAGCTGACAGCCTAGCTATTACTGAGGAATGATGAGCTTAATAATGTGTGTTGAACAAATAGAAAGTCATCCATCATAGGCTTACTATCAGCACTAACAATACGGAGGATTTGTTAAGCTAATAGAAAGTACTACACATTCTATTTATTAATTTCAGATCATGTCCACTCATTGACTGTCACGTTCGTTATAATAATGATCGGACCAAGGCGCAGCGTGAGTAGCGTTCCACATAATTTATTAGAAAGTGAAACTTACAAAACAAATAAAGAATAAATGAACCGTGACTACAATGAAGCTACACATAAACAATATCCCATAACCCCCAAGTGAAAAACAAGCTACTTAAGTATGATCCCCAATTAGAGACAACAATTTTACCAGCTGCCTCTAATTGGGAATCATACCAAATCAACCAAACATAGAAAAACTAAACTAGAACCCCACATAGAAAATAATAACTAGACAAACCCCCCAGTCACGCCCTGACCTACTCTAACATAGAAAATAAGAGCTTTCTATGGTCAGGACGTGACATTGACTTGGCAAACACAATTCATTCCCATAATTCCAGTGCAAACAAGTGAATTTACAAAGAACGGCATGCACATACAACTTACAATATATCACACACTGACATGGGCCTTGATTGCACAAGGAAGTGGTTTTAGGTGGCTTGAAAGGGGAGACCCCCCAATCACATTGCATGTGTGTGTCGTGAGTCAATATTTACAATGTGTAAATAAGCGTTAGCTGCTGATGATCAACTTTGATTAAACCAAATCAAATAGAGGTGATTAAAAAAAGGTTTCCAAAAGGCTGTCCCCATAGCAGAACACTTCTTGGTTCCAGGTAGAACCATTTTTGGTTGCAGGTAGAACCCTTTGGGTTCCATGTAGAACCTGAAACCAAAAGGGTTCTTCGTGGAACCAATAAGGGTTCTTCAAAGGGTTCTCCTATATGCAAAGGGTTCTCCTATGGGGACAGCCAAATAACCCTTTTAGGTTCTAGACAGCATATTTTTTTCTAAGAGTGTACTATATTTCACATCCTTTTGACAAACGCAGTAGCATGACTAGCTGACAATGAAAGAAGATAAATAGAGTAGAGGTACTGGGGTGCAAAGGAGCAAAAAATAAATAACAATATGGGGATGAGGTAGTTGGGTGGGCTATTTACAGATGAGCTATGTACAGGTGCAATGATCGGTAAGCTGCTCTGACAGACATTTACATTACATTACATTTAAGTCATTTAGCAGACGCTCTTATCCAGAGCGACTTACAAATTGGTGCATTCACCTTATGATATCCAGTGGAACAACCACTTTACAATAGTGCATCACAATCTTTTAAGGGGGGGGGGGGGGGGGGGGGGGTTAGAAGGATTACTTTATCCTATCCTACAGCTGATGCTTAAAGTTAGTGAGGGAGATATAAGACTCCAGCTTCAGTGATTTTTGCAATTGTTCCAGTCACTGGCAGCAGAGAACTGGGACGAAAGGTGGCCAAAGGAGGAGTTGCTATGGGGATGACCATAGCAAACACCTAATCATCAGTCCTCGTGATGAGACCGTATTACCTGGATTGTGTTCATTAGTCAACAAATGGAAGAAAACAGACTGAAACAGGGAGGGACTACCTGGACTTGTCCAAAAATAAATGCTCCTTGTAACGTTTCGTTGTAAAACGTTTTGCTACGTTTTGCCCTAATCAATACAGCCCTGTAAACTGTTAGCGCCACAGTTTCCCGGGATGGTATTTTTCTGCCAACTTCCTTGTGCTGCATTTTTACCTTTGGGTAATGTTTTATTAGACATTGGATCGTCAAATCATCCTCTGAATGATCTGACCCCCTTTTTTTTTCAATTTTCGCCTAAAATGACATACCCAAATCTAACTGTCTGTAGGAAGGATAGTGCAACAGCTAACCTCAAAGGTTCTTATGATCAAAGGGACCAACTGATAGCTAAAGAAGTAAAGTAAGGAAGTAAATAGAGAGTAATCTACTGTATGTGCTTTAGAAGTGATTTGAACAGTACCTGAAGTTGCAGATGGAAGTCGTACAGGAGGCGTTGTGTCATAATGCGTTGCCTGGTCGATCTGGTACCCGCTGTGATCTGAACATCATGGAGAACAGAACACTAGATTCATTCATTGCATCCACCTAATTTTCTAACGTTGCTATGGGCACAGCCAAACAACGGAAGTGATGGATTCGATTTCCGCTTTACTTACCTAGTGCAGCGTGCATGTGGCAAATTTGCTGGATTAAATTATTTGAAGGAGTCCATTTGTAGAGTATGAAAGTCAAGTAAACAAGTGTAAGTGTAATTGTATATGTAATTCATTCAAGTTCTCAAACATTAGCTAGACCTACTAGTAGTTATGTTGTGATAATTACGTGAATTGTGTTGTGTGTGAGATAAGGGCCTCCACAAAGCCAATAACTATAACACTAACTATAATGATAAACTATCGACTACATAACTATAAAACGTTGGTGAGCATCCACACTAGAGGAAAGTTGATCGTTTATTGTTCTGTAGTCCTGCACCTGTCAATCAACTGATCAACGCATTCTACTGCACACTGCCTATTAATAAGGTGGTAACACAAGACCATCCATGAGGTCTCTAACACACAGATACTGGTTCAGACCAGTGCTTTCAGGGTGTGTCCATTGTCATAGTGATAACTGCAAATAATACTTCAATGTACATCTAGGCCAAATGAAAAATAATATAGTAACTCGTATTTAAATGTGGCAATTGAACAACAAACGCCGAGCCTGCACATATTTTACAGCATCTCATTGCCTCGTTGCTCAAGTGGTTTGCAAGTGATTTCCATTTTTCTAATGGTTGTCAATTCCTTTGAGTCTTATTTTTCACTGTGCTCATCTAGGCTATGTCCTGTACAACTATTTGCAATGCATCAGTGCAACAATGTTATAATCATAACAGGCCAAACGTGATCAATCACACAAACACACTTTCTCTCCTCAATTTTCCCCGAAATGGATTTTCTATGCTGTAGGCCTGTTTTACACTCAGCAATTAGTAAAAGCAAGCCTGCTTCTTTCCCTGAATAGGCTATTAGGCTTTGTAAAAAAAAAACTATAAAAATACATGTCCTATAGCTTTTGTAGCCTATAGCTTTCCTGGGATTTCACCAGAAGAGGAATCGCCTATTGCAGAGAGGCTTGTTATAGGCTGTTACGGACGGGAACAGCTGGAAAAGAGAGGCTAGTGATGTGTAGCTGAAGTAAGAAGCTAAATATTAGCTCGTTATTAGGCCATGCATTAGCTAAATATTAGAGCTATAGTCTAAATGCTTACCTGTCAAAGTCCGTTACAAGATTATCAAATGGCAAATCTGCAGTATTGCGCTGTGTGGTTCACCGGCACGCAAAGTTCCATTATTGATTAGGCATAGGACTACGTTTTTAGACAATACTTGATTGTACCTGGGCTACAACAACACAGTGCAACGAGGAATGTATTATTGTTATGAAGTGAGTATACAATTATTGTCCATAGGCTGTAAACTGCAGTGATGTAGGCTCATTTGAATAACCGCTCAAACGTCCTGTTTTGTTTGATTCCGAAGTAACCGCATAGGCCTACAACCCATAGGCCTGATTATGTAACCATTTGGATCAGTTCAGGTCTATTCTCGACAGTTTAGAAGCACAAGAAAGGTACATTAGGGTGTATTTTGTCAGGATGTAGCCCGGTGTTAAGATAGGCAGGCTACTATAGGAAAATATGGGCTTCTCCTTTCCAACTCCCAGCTCTTAATGCTGTAGCCTATTTTACATTCAGCAAGCTAGTGCACGCGTGCATCTATCCTCCAATAGGCTGTTAGTAGGCTAAAGAAGAAAGGTCGAAATAAGGGTCCAAAAAGCTTTTGTACTCTGTCTTTTCCTGGGACTCCTCAAGATGTAAGAGGCTGTCAGTAGAGAGGCCAGGTGCGTAATTGCACAACAGAACAAAGACAGACAGGCTCGAGATGTAGCCTATAGCCTAAGTAGAAGTGTATGCATATTAGACCATCATTTATAAGCTCAATGTTAGGCTTGATACTGTAGTGAATATATCCAGTCAATTTACACAGCAAAATAAAAAAAAGTGAATCAGATAACGAAATCATAGGTAGCTCTACACTATGTGCGCTCCCGAGGCTGCGCTGAGTGCGCTCGCTCCCAGTCCCCGGGTTTGCAGCTGGAAAAGCTACCATATGTTTAAGTTTTTTAGGGACAATAAATGTATCCTACCTAGGCTACCACAACACAATGTAATGAAGAATGTTATTTATTGTTTTCAACTGAGTACAAAACTGTAGTCTGCCTGTAAACTGCAGTGAATAGCCTGTGCCATTTGAAAAAACGCTCAAAAGCCTAGCGTTTTGAATACATCCCGGTAATCATTTCGAAATAACTGCATCTAGCCTGCCTGATTGGGAAACCATTTGAATCAGTTGTTTTTTTCTTCTCTGCAGTTTAGTCTACAAGGTCCAGGCACATAAGGCAAGTTATATGTTGTATTTTGTCAGGATGTTTCGCTATCAGAAACATGCCAATTGCAAGGATTTTTAGTGGCGCACATATGAATTATGATAAAGCATGAGCGCGGAGGAAGTTGTATCACAAGTTGGTGGTACCTAAATAATTGGGGAGGACGGGTTCATGGTACTGGCTGGAGAGGAATTAGTGGAGTGGTATTAGTGGTGCTGCTGCTCCAGTTTCAACTGTTCTGCCTGCGGCTATGGAACCCTGACCTGTTCACCGGACGTGCTTGTTGCACCCTCGACAACTACTATGATTATTATTATTTGACCATGCTGGTCATTTATGAACATTTTAACATCTTGACCATGTTCTGTTATAATATCCACCCTGCACAGCCAGAAGAGGACTGGCCACCCCTCATAGCCTGGTTCCTCTCTAGGTTTCTTCCTGGGTTTTTGGCCTTTCTAGGGAGTTTTTCCTAGGGAGTTTTTCCTAGCCACCGTGCTTCTTTCACATGCTTTGCTTGCTGTTTGGGGTTTTAGGCTGGGTTTCTGTACAGCACTTTGAGATATCAGCTGATGTACGAAGGGCTATATAAAAATAAATTTGATTGATTGATTGATTATTAAATACACCAACACATGGTTTAATGCCATTCAAATCGCTCCATTCCAGCCATTATCATGAACCATCCTCCCCTCAGCAGCCTCCACTGATGTTGTATCAATAGTTTGAGCGTTTGGCTTCCGTGTTTTAAAAGCGTTCGAAAAGTAGGTGGATATGGTACCTATAACAACATTGAAAACACAAAGAATTAACCAAACAGAAGGCAGGAAGTAATAGAAGAAATTCAGTCACTTAGCAACACAGAACCTGAAGACCAGCCACACTGAAATACTACTCCATTCCCAACCTGGACTCAGGGGTAGACTTAACATAGTAAAGTAAATCCAGACCCTCCCATTAGTACGCTTAGGCTAGGGGTTAGGGGTTAAGGTTAGGGTTAAGGTTAAGGTCAGGGTTAAGGTTAAGGTTAGAGTTAGGTTAAAGGATTAAAGGGTTTGGCAATGAGGGCCTTCATCTACGTCCCCAGAGTAGGATGAACTCATAGATACCATTTTTATGTCTCTACGTGCAGTTTGAAGGAAGTTGCTAACTAGCACTAGCAGAATTGCTAACTAGCGTAAGCGCTATTGCTACTAAGCATTGGCCCGTGAAATTACCTCAAACTTCCTTCATACTGGACTTATGTAAACATACCAAACGTAACATATCATACTAATTTGAGTGTCACGGATATATATTTACTATGTTACTTCTAGTCTATGCGACCAGGCTGCCATTCCAACAAAATCATGGCCATACTATCCTCTCAGAACCCGGAACCAAATCTTGGGAGGAGAGACTACCCTTAATACAGCACAAGGGATCATATTTCTCTGATCTGTTTACAATACAATCTTCCATCAGAAAACGTGTGTACTGCCATTACATTGGTGTGTGGCTGTACATTACTTGTTTCTATTGTCTAATTAATCAATTAAATCAAACATCGACTTACTGAGGTCATGCTGCTGCCATCGTGGGCTCTCCGACCGGGGAGGAAGGAGACCCATGGGAATGCTGTCTCTGCCCCTCCAGCTCCCCTCCTGCCACCCGCCCCAGGGTACTCTCTCCTGGGCATCGTCGTAGCTGGACTGGACCCCTCCTGGGAGCTGCTGGAGGTCAGACCTGCCTCTCTGCCCCCCGGCTCCATCATCCCTGGGGTAGGGGTTACCATGTGGGTTACTGTGATGGGATTGGGATTTCCTGGAAGGACTTTGGAGAGAAGGACAGAGGAGATAACATTACTGGTGCGTTGTTGTATAAACCCTGCATCAGTCAGTCCAACGCCTTAATCATTACACTCATAAGGTTGCTGATGGTGTTCTAAGAATCATGCTACAATATTATTATAGACATATGACATCTGTCATAGACAATAATGTTTTTTTTTCTGTGGCGCTATAAAGTGAGTCTCTTATAAGAAATACCATTACTTTGGTCACACCACTGAAGGTTCATGACCGTCTCTAGTACTTAGCACAACATTAACTTAAAATGACAACAATCTCCTACTGTAACACAACCTTCAACACACAAAGGAGGAGAATTGGACCACTTTGACAGTATTCATTTTAGGGATAGCTTCCTGCTACAATATGTGACAGCACTGGCAATATACAAAATCTGACACCAATTGAGAGATTACAGATGATGTGACCAAGCACAATGATGGTTTACATTTAAATATACAGAACAAAAGATCCTCTCAAAATTATTTTCTAATACTGGACCATTATGTTTTACTTCACTTCTCATATTTGTGTTATTTGTGCCCTCTTCCCCAAAATATTTTTAAGAGCTGTCCGTCAACATTTCATTCAGGTCCTCTACCCATTGCCCAGAGGTTTGATTAACTGTACCCAGTTAAAGCAGAATTATAACAAACATCCAAACAACACAATCGTACAAGTTGACACACATACCTCCTATCTATCTCCAGGGTGTCACTGTCATGATAGGCAGGGTTGTTATATTCTCCAGTATTGTTGTAGTGCGACATAGGGATCCTTGGCTTGATCTTCTTCTATAGTGGTTAACCCGGAGGTGATTTCGGTCCGTCCCCCTCTTCTTTAGTTCCCTGGAGGTCTGAAAGGTCCTCCTACTGTATTCTCAGTAAAACAATTAGTGAGAATCAGCTTGCCATTACATAACATGAGAACTGGAAACGAGACATAAACGTGCCACTAGCAACAAGACCCCCTTGGGTATAAAGAAGGGGCAAATACAAGACTTCTGAGATCATACCTTGATGCTATTCCCATCTTCATTTCACAAATAAAGCTGTGCTTTCTAATACACATCACATGTTTTGGATTGAATGGCTGTCTTCAGCCAGTTACTTAACTCCCCTGTCCTATCCCTGTGTATATCATTACTTATTAACACAGGGATATGGTTTCTGTTTTGCCATGGTCTGTGCCTCAGTGCTGCCCTATGGCAGTAAAGTAGGCAAAGTAGAAGTAACAAATTCTCGAGCAACAGTCTGGGAAGAGATCTGACTAACAAATATGTTGACATGGTAGTATATTGTGGGAAAAACACGTAGAAGTCATATGTGACAGTGAATCTGTGTTGTCAAATTAAGAGAAATATAACCATGTTCCAAATTATAATAGTATACATTGCTGTTGGATAAAGTAACAATTTAAACCAGTTGTATCAAACAATTGTTTAAAAGAATAAATCCACAGAGTGTAATTACCTGGTTAATGTGCTGCTTATTCAGGGAATAGATGTTGCAGTCCGAGGCTGCCTCCTTTTTCCTTATAATCCAGGTTTGAAGTGTCAACTCTGGTAGCTAGAGTGCAGCTCTGATATATCTACCTTTGTTGAACTTTATCACTGTGTGTCTGTCAGACTACCCGGAACTGTGCGCTTGAAATAAAGGTAAAAGTCCCGGGGTTCTGAATGCCGTACGCAAATCGAATAGGCTGCTATGGTTGGCATAATGACAAGTATTTCCAAATGATTCCCATAGGACGTGAAAATTAATTGGCATAATAAGATATGGGACGGCCAAGGGCTCAACTGTGTTATTACGAATGACTGCATGTGCAGTGTGCAATAGGATAGGGAATTGCAATGAAGAGCCATAATGATTAACTTTTGTCTTCGACTCTCTATTTAAACACAATGTCAAACAAAATGTTGAATTCTGTGAATAACAGCATAATAACCAGTTTTATTGTTATTTGGACATTTTTATTATTTCAAATTCAAATAATATTAGCCCATTTTAAGCGTTAATAATAATTGATGCTCCATCATTTAAAAGGTTTATGGTGGTGGCATTTGAGGACAGAGCGCGACAAATGTTGTTATATAAATATAAAAGCTAGCTAACTAGCTATAACAAATAAACGTAACATTGTTGGTCGGGTCGTTTGTCAGTATTGCAATTTGATTAAACTCCAGTCATATCCCAAATGAAATAAGCACGATTGTTGTGTATAATTGTGGCAAAGCATGCTATGCCGATCTAGTATTTATACATCTAGCCTCCAGTATTGCGTCGCTTTGGGATTCAGGAAAGGGAATGCGGCTTTGTTTTCCTTCTGCTGACTGACAGCCAACGTCAGCTAGCTACGCTAGTTAGCTAACAAAGTTGTTCATTAAACTTTCTTTGATATTAAAAGTGCACGAGGACAACTGAACATGGAGAGAGACTCAGGTAACTAAGCAAACTAAATTTCATATGGACCTTCTCAGCAAGTAAGTTAGTAAATGTAGCCAGTTATCTAGCTAGACAAGGCAGGTAAACTTTCCTAATGCTAAAAAGCTATTCAGCCAACGTTAGCTAGCTAACGGTAGCTATGTAACTTTGAGCTAAAACTGAGCCAATTGTCGTTGTTATTGAAAGAAAACTTCCCTTACTCTTTGAGTTTTATGACATTAAATAGCAACAGTAACTTGATTGCTGAATATATGTTTCGATAGTTGTAATGTTAATTGTTGAGGTGGGGTTGTTGTAGTTTTTCCAAAGGTACCTGTCTGTTGCAATGCTACACCACTTCCTGTGCATTCACAGCCAAATAGTTTAGTGAGTTCAACAGTATGATATCAATAGAGTGTATTGCATTCAAGTACTGCTCTTTAAACTCCACATTTTACTCTCGCTTTATGAACTTTAACCCCCAGCCTCTTCCCCAAACACTTTTTTAAAAACCGTATTTCTCTCTGACAGTGTTCCACAATGATCGTCTGGGAGCACCACGTAACCCACTACTGGACGAGCTCCCCAGCTACCAGTCTCTGCTGTACCGCAGAAAGCCCTCAGCCTCGGGCAGTACCAAGCGCCGTGGCAGCTCACGGACCAGGCTGGGCTCCTCCAGCAGTGGGAAATGGGGACAGACCACAGTGGCCAGACAGTATGAGGAGAAACACAGGACTCAGACCCTACAGAGACCAGTCAGGGAACTGCCCAAACCTATGGCGGAGAAACGCAGAGACAAGTCAGATCTCTAATATGTCTTCATGCAGTGTTATACTGGTGTAAAATGTTGTATTGTAATGATAATATGAAAAGGGTTGCACTGTGTAATACCATGTGTATACTATGTAACTGTATAAGTTACAGGACATCAGAGATTTGTAGGTTTTTAACTGAGTCTTACTGTGTTGGAAGTAATTGGTTATCTGCCTTCATTGCCTTCACTCACTATAGGGGCCAGCAGTGCATAGTTATTGCTCTGCAGGCAGTGTTTCATTTTCTCGTATCAATTTGAGACATTACACGATTAGTGAAGTAATGCTCTCTAGGCCAATAACAGAGCACAACATTCACTACAAGTAGGCTACAATTTCATGAGCATAACGATTGGGGCTAGAGATGGTTATGTTCATGGTGGACACTACTGTATATTGAGTTTCTTTGTCGACGCTCTCTTGGTGGATCCTGGTGTGGTGTTAACATTCTTGAAAAATGCTTAGTATGTAAACATTGACTGACTGATTGCTTAATATATTGACTGATTGATCATCTGACAGGGACCAGCGTTTGGAGCAGGCCAAGGATCTGAGCAGTTGGAGCCAGTGGAGACAGAGCACCAGACGGACCCTGAGGAGGCTGAAGGAGGATGGGTTTGAGATGCTCAGCAACCTGGAGCTCTGGAGGGGAGACATCCATGTCATTGAGGGTAAGAGAGTGGATGCCAGTGACAAAACAACCTGTTACTCCAATTGACTTCTATTGACATCACTACATGATTTATGTCAAAGGCTTAGTTACACGAACAAAGCTCAAAATTGGATTTGTGAGGGACAACGGCAGAGTTTCCACAGAGATATGTAATATCGCTGATGAAAATTGGGCAATTAAAAGTTCTCTTGCTCACTTGTGTGTCTTCTGTTGGAAGCATTAAAAGATGAGTGCATTGATGTTGATCTCTTTAAGATCCTGGATGGTATCTAAATCACTCATCCTTTCCCTTCTCTGTGTCCCATCACAGGGATGTTTGGCACGGGGATCCTGTCCTACTTCTCCTTCCTGCGTTTCCTGGTGCTGCTCAACTTCGTCATGTTCCTGCTCATGTTCGGCTTCGTCATGCTGCCCATCATCACCGCCCCCCATGCCTCAGGAAACACCACCTTCAACCATGTAGATGGTAACACAGGCCTTTACGTGTTATAGAGTAAAGTGGACCATATTATACATGTAACTGTCAAGATAAAGGAAACACACAGATCCTATGCTCCCTTGAGACCCGTCTTTCAAAGTCACTTCTTCTAGCCAAGGGAGCAAAAATAATAAGCATTTTTATACATGACTCTAAGCATGATGGGATGTTAATTACTGAATTAACTCAGGAACCACACCTGCGTGGAAGCACCTGCTTTCAATAGACTTTGCATCCCTCATTTGCTGAAGTGTTTGCTTTATTTTGGCAGTTACATGTACATCACAGGAGGTTGGTGGCACTTTAATTGGGGAGAATGGGCTCGGGGCAATGGCTTGATCAGGATGTGTGTAATGGTATCAAATACATGGTTTCCATGTGTTTGGTGCCATTCCATTCGCTCAGTTCCAACTATTATTATGAGCCTTCCTCCCCTCAGCAGCCTCCACTGCTGTACATTAATTATATAGTATTTATGTACATTTACATTTACGTCATTTAGCAGACGGTCTTATCCAGAGCGACTTACAAATTGGTGCATTCACCTTATGATATCCAGTGGAACAACTACTTTACAATAGTACATCTATATCTTTTTCTTTTGGGGGGGGGGGGGGGTTAGAAGGATTACTATATCCTATCCCAGGTATTCCTTAAAGAGGTGGGGTTTCAGGTGTCTACGGAAGGTGGTGATTGACTCCGCTGTCCTGGCATCGTGAGGGAGCTTGTTCCACCATTGGGGTGCCAGGGCAGCGAACAGTTTTGACTGGGCTGAGCGGGAACTGTGCTTCCGCAGAGGTAGGGGGGCCAGCAGGCCAGAGGTGGATGAACGCAGTGCCCTTGTTTGGGTGTAGGGCCTGATCAGAGCCTGAAGGTACGGAGGTGCCGTTCCCCTCACAGCTCCGTAGGCAAGCACCATGGTCTTGTTGCAGATGCGAGCTTCAACTGGAAGCCAGTGGAGTGTGCGGAGGAGCGGGGTGACGTGAGAGAACTTGGGAAGGTTGAACACCAGACGGGCTGCGGCGTTCTGGATGAGTTGTAGGGGTTTAATGGCACAGGCAGGGAGCCCCGCCAACAGGGAGTTGCAGTAATCCAGACGGGAGATGACAAGTGCCTGGATTAGGACCTGCGCCGCTTCCTTTGTAAGGCAGGGTTGTACTCTGCGAATGTTGTATAGCATGAACCTACAGGATCGGGTCACCGCCTTGATGTTAGCGGAGAACGACAGGGTGTTGTCCAGGGTCACGCCAAGGCTCTTAGCACTCTGGGAGGAGGACACAATGGAGTTGTCAACCGTGATGGCGAGATCGTGGAACGGGCAGTCCTTCCCCGGGAGGAAGAGCAGCTCCGTCTTGCCGAGGTTCAGCTTGAGGTGGTGATCCGTCATCCACACTGATATGTCTGCCAGACATGCAGAGATGCGATTCGCCACCTGGTTATCAGAAGGGGGAAAGGAGAAGATTAATTGTGTGTCGTCTGCGTAGCAATGATAGGAGAGACCATGTGAGGATATGACAGAGCCAAGTGACTTGGTGTATAGCGAGAATAGGAGAGGGCCTAGAACTGAGCCCTGGGGGACACCAGTGGTGAGAGCACGTGGTGCGGAGACGGATTCACGCCACGCCACCTGGTAGGAGCGACCTGTCAGGTAGGACGCAATCCAAGAGTGAGCCGCGCCGGAGATACCCAACTCGAAGAGGGTGGAGAGGAGGATCTGATGGTTCACAGTATCAAAGGCAGCAGATAGGTCTAGAAGGATGAGAGCAGAGGAGAGAGAGTTAGCTTTAGCAGTGCGGAGAGCCTCCGTGACACAGAGAAGAGCAGTCTCAGTTGACTGACCAGCCTTGAAACCTGACTGATTTGGATCGAGAAGGTCATTCTGAGAGAGATTGCAGGAGAGTTGGCCAAGGACGGCACGTTCAAGAGTTTTGGAGAGAAAAGAAAGAAGGGATACTGGTCTGTAGTTGTTGACATCGGAGGGATCGAGTGTAGGTTTTTTGAGAAGGGGTGCAAATCTCGCTCTCTTGAAGACGGAAGGGACGTAGCCAGCGGTCAAGGATGAGTTGATGAGCGAGGTGAGGTAAGGGAGAAGGTCTCCGGAAATGGTCTGGAGAAGAGAGGAGGGGATAGGGTCAAGCGGGCAGGTTGTTGGGCGGCCGGCCATCACAAGACGCAAGATTTCATCTGGAGAGAGAGGGGAGAAAGAGGTCAAAGCATAGGGTAGGGCAATGTGAGCAGGACCAGCAGTGTCGTTTGACTTAACAAACGAGGATCGGATGTCGTCGACCTTCTTTTCAAAATGGTTGACGAAGTCATCCGCGGAGAGGGAGGAGGGGGGGGGGGGGGGGGGGGGAGAGGAGGATTCAGGAGGGAGGAGAAGGTGGCAAAGAGCTTCCTAGGGTTAGAGGCAGATGCTTGGAAGTTAGAGTGGTAGAAAGTGGCTTTAGCAGCAGAAACAGAGGAGGAAAATGTAGAGAGGATGGAGTGAAAAGATGCCAGGTCCGCAGGGAGGCTAGTTTTCCTCCATTTCTGCTCGGCTGCCCGGAGCCCTGTTCTGTGAGCTTGCAATGAGTCGTCAAGCCACGGAGCAGGAGGGGAGGACCGGGCCGGCCTGGAGGATAGGGGACATACAGAGTCAAAGGATGCAGAAAGGGAGGAGAGGAGGGTTGAGGAGGCAGAATCAGGAGATTGGTTGGAGAAGGATTGAGCAGAGGGAAGAGATGATAGGATGGAAGAGGAGAGAGTAGCAGGAGAGAGAGAGCGAAGGTTGCGACGGCGCAATACCATCTGAGTAGGGGCAGAGTGAGTAGTGTTGGAGGAGAGCGAGAGGGAAAAGGATACAAGGTAGTGATCGGAGACTTGGAGAGGAGTTGCAGTGAGATTAGTAGAAGAACAGCATCTAGTGAAGATGAGGTCAAGCGTATTGCCTGCCTTGTGAGTAGGGGGGGGACGGTGAGAGGGTGAGGTCAAAAGAGGAGAGGAGTGGAAAGAAGGAGGCAGAGAGAAATGAGTAAAAGGTAGACGTAGGGAGGTTAAAGTCACCCAGAACTGTGAGGGGTGAGCCATCCTCAGGAAAGGAACTTATCAAGGCGTCAAGCTCATTGATGAACTCTCCAAGGGAACCTGGAGGGCGATAAATGGTAAGGATGTTAAGCTTGAATGGGCTAGTGATTGTGACAGCTTGGAATTCAAATGAGGAGATAGACAGATGGGTCAGGGGAGAAAGAGAGAATGTCCACTTGGGAGAGATGAGGATTCCAGTGCCACCACCCCGCTGACCAGATGCTCTCGGGGTGTGCGAGAACACGTGGTCAGACGAGGAGAGAGCAGTAGGAGTAGCAGTGTTTTCTGTGGTAATCCATGTTTCCGTCAGCGCCAAGAAGTCGAGGGACTGGAGGGTAGCATAGGCTGAGATGAACTCTGCCTTGTTGGCCGCAGACCGGCCAACTGTAGGTCAGTAAGGGATTAACACCACATTCAACCATGTTGTCATGAAGGTTCAGTTAGAGAGGAGAGATATGGGGTATGTAGTCAGTAACTGTTCTGCGACATCAAGAGCATCAGTCAT
Source organism: Salmo salar (assembly GCF_965601325.2). Lineage (NCBI taxonomy): Eukaryota > Metazoa > Chordata > Actinopteri > Salmoniformes > Salmonidae > Salmo > Salmo salar. Next base: position 26,284,610 of record NC_138302.1, on the reverse strand, counting down.
CTTTACAGTAGATTATGAATGTTCTATTGTTAATCTCATCTCTGATAGATAGATATATATATTTTTTTACATTTTTATTCATTGTTAATGTTATTGAACTTCTAGATAGATGTCTTACCAATATTATATTGTTGCTTTTGTTGTGAACCACAGGTTTCGAGTGCAGTAACTACCCCAGCACCTCTCGCCGTGGCCTGGTGGTTTTCCACCAGCACATCACAGACCTCCTCTCAGGGGCGGTACGGATTTCCCTCCTCATATACCACGCCCTCTTATTCATTTAATTCAGTCACTCGTTATACGCCTGCATAGCACTGTAGTTTATGTTCTGGGACTGAGAATGACTCCCATGTTTGTTTCACATCTTAAAGGGCTTTCTGGAGCAGACCTACCTCTTCTATGGTTACTACAAGGTAGAGACCATTCACTTCCCTAAGTTCACCTACAACTTGCCTCTGGCCTACCTGCTGGTCACCATAGCCTACCTCTTCCTCAGTCTCATATGGATAGTCAAAAGGTAAAAAAGTGCCCTACCTTACTGTATTCAGACTAGTCAATTATACTAGTCTTTTGGATAAACCGGTCCTCAAAAGGCATATCTTCTCAAACATGCACATGCTGTCCAATTGTTTTTCATGGTCATGCAAGTCATATACTGTTATAGAAATACTTACGTTTTTTTAGCAATTTCCAAATCTGCATTTCTCGTCGTTCCCCAAAGGTCTGCGACTGGCTTTAAGCGTAAACTGGTGCAGGACGAGGATCGCTTCCAGAGCTTCTGCAACAAGATCTTTGCCGGCTGGGACTTCTGTATCGTCAACGACAGCGCAGCCAGGCTCAAGAGGAGCAGTCTTCTTTATGAACTGAAGGTGAGGTGTCAGTAGTCAGTCAATAGTGTAGGTTGACTCAAAACAACAGGGAGAAATGTGATTCAACACTATTGACAAAGTGAATTGAAGTCCTCAGTTCACACATTCCAGTTACAACCATATAATGTAACAGAACTGTATTGGTTCACTTCTGTTTACCACTCGCTTTTCACTGACTTTCAGAAGGAGCTGTGTTTATTTGTTTATTAATATATACATTATAACTGCATATAATGGAGATCCTATATTAATTCCTCTGTCCTTTCTATGTCAACAGACTGATCTGGAAGAGGAACGAATTAAGCAGAAGATAGCAGACAGGACACGAAAGGAGAAGTGTAGGATCTACGTGATCCGACTGATCCTGAATCTGTTTGTGATCGCTGTACTGGCTGCCTGCTTCTACTCCATCTACATAGCCACCAACTTCTCCCAGAAAGCACAGATGACTAAGGTAACTAGGCAAGTCGGTTAAGAACATATTCTTATTTACAATGACGGCCTACCCCGGCCAAACCTGGACGACGCTGGGCCAATTCTGCGCCGCCCTATGGGACTCCCAATCACGGCCAGATGTGATACAGCCTGGATTCGAACCAGGGTCTGTAGTGACGCCTCTAGCACTGAGATGCAGTGCCTTAGACCGCTATACCACCTGGGAACCCCATGTAGTGGAGGATTATTTTTAAATCACATTGTGATAAACCTTTAAACAGCAATGTTAGTTCAGTTTAGTTTAATTTCATGTGTACTATGGAAGCTTAAAACTGAATTGCAGTAGCACATACAAGAAAACAAATGTAAATCAATGATCAACATGAAGGGAGTTGAAGCATGAATTGAGGAGGAGCATCTTGGTCACAGCCAGGGAGGATAGTTGGTCAGAGAGTCGGTCAGAGACAGGTAGTCTCCTCAGCACACCTTGCTGTCCCTGATGTCCTCAGCCTCTCCTTATGGACTCTGTAGGTAGCTGGTCAATAGACATATGCTTATTTTAGATCTGCTACATATGTCTAAGTTTAGCACAGGTGTGTCAAATATACGGCACACGGGTGGTCTGAGTAAAAACTGAAAAATATAATTTTATTATAATAGTTTTCCCCCCGGGGGAAAAAATTATCTTAATCGCCATTGAAATGACTAAAACCAAATCTAAACTGTAAAATTGATAATGGACCTACATTTATAGTGTCGTCACTCTTTCCAGCATCCTAAAAGTCATTGAAATGAAAACTAGACAGTCAGGGAGCATTGATGAGACCGAATGCGGCCCGCGGGGAAAAATTAGTTTGACACCCCTGGTGTAGCACAATTTATTTAACTACACAAGTCAGTTAAGAGTAAATTCTTATTTACAATGACGGCCTAACCCAGACGACGCTGGGCCAGTTGTGCGCCGTCCTATGGGACTCCCAATCACGGCCGGTTGTGATACAGCCCAGGATCGAACTAGGGTCTGTAGTGACGCCTGTAGCACTGAGATACAATGCCTTAGACTGCTGGCCACTCGGGAGCACAATGGTTGTTTTGTTTTTTTAAACCTTTATCGATTTTACAAAAAACACAAACATCAACACAGAACGACACTGACACGTTCAACAATTTCAAAGGTTGAGGGATGAGCACAATGGTTGTTCTATTGAAATGAATGCTCTCTTCCTCAGTACTGTATACCTAATGGCATGTGCCTTTTCTGTTTTACTTCAAACACGCATTGTCATAATAGGTGAACTTCATCCTGGACCTGATCTATGAGTATCTGCCTTCCATCGTCATCACCCTGGCCAACTTCATCACCCCCCTCATCTTCTCGCTCATCATCCAGTTTGAAGACTACTCCCCCGCCTTCGAGATCCGCTTCACTCTCATGAGGTAAACAACAGGGCTGGGGTTGTTTTGATTTCTATTCAGTCGATACATTTTTCAGTTTACTTCCTGAATTTATATGAAATTTACCCCAACCCTGTCAACCAAGCACTTTCTTCTGTGAAAATCAATGAATGATGCTGTTGATGTTTCAGTTTGCATACTGATGTAGCACCCTGGTATGGATGAATAGATTTTTGCATACTAACACCAATGTCATTTCTTTATAATGTCATAATCTTTCCACAGGTGTGTGTTCATGCGCCTGACCAGTATCTGTGTGCTTCTCGTCTCCCTCTGGGGTCAGATCACTTCTTGCCAGGAAGGCAACTGTGTCTGCGGGTACAACCACATCCTCTACCCGGTGAGTGGAGGTCAAAGGTCACCGTAGATATACAAAACCAGTCAAGTTTGGACACACCTACTCATTCCAGGGTTTTTCTTTATTTTTACTATTTTCTACGTTGTAGAATAATAGTAAAGACATCAAAATTATGAAATAACAAATAAGGAATCATGTAGTAACCAAAAAAGTGTTAAACAAATCAAAATATATTTTAGATTCTTCAAAGTAGCCACCCTTTGCCTTGACATATTTGCACTTTCTTGGCATTATCTCAACCAGCTTCACCTGGAATGCTTTTCCAACAGTCTTGAAGAAGTTCCCACATATGCTGAGCACTTGTTGGCTGCTTTTCCTTCACTCTGTGGTCCAACTCATCCCAAACCATCTCAATTGAGAGTGTAATTGTCTTTAGGCCAGCTGTTTTAAGTCAAGACTCTCGTGTTTTTAACGTAAAATGTTTTTGTTGTACTGTATGTGTGTTTATAGTTTTGTTTAATGCTGTGTTAGTGTATGTAAGTTGTTTTGTATGAAACGTTGTTCCCCCTGCTGCTATTGGACCAGGTCTCTCTTGGAAAAGAGATGTTATCTCAATGAGAAAAACCTGTATAAATAAAGGTAAAAAAATGTTGTTTTTTTTAAGTAAAAAATTGGGTTGAGGTTGGCTGATTGTGGAGGCCAGGTCATCTGATGCAACTCTCCATCTTGGTCGAATCGCTCTCCTTCTTGGTCAAATAGCCCTTACACAGCCTGGAGGTGTGTTAGGTCATTGTCCTGTTGAAAAACAAATGATAGTCCCACTAAGCGCAAACCAGATGGGATGGCGTATCGCTGCAGAATGCTGTGGTAACCATGCTGGTTAAGGGTGCCTTGAATTCTAAATAAATCACCAACAGTGTCACCAGCAAAGCACTATCACACCACCTCCTCCATGCTTCACGGTGGGAACCACACATGCAGAGATCATCCATTCACCTACTCTGCATCTCACAGAAACACGGCAGTTGGAACCAAAGATCTCAAATTTGGACTCATCAGACCAAAGGACAGATTTCCACTGGTCTAATGTCCATTGCTCGTGTTTCTTGGCCCAAGCAAGTCTCTTCTTCTTATTGGTGTCCTTTAGTAGTGGTTTCTTTGCAGCAATTCGACCATGAAGGCCTTATTCACGCAGTCTCCTCTGAACAGTTAATGTTGAGATGCGTCTGTTACTTGAACTCTGTGAAACATTTATTTGGGCTGCAATTTCTGAGAATGGTAACTTTAATGAACTTGTCCTCTGCAGCAGAGGTAACTCTGGGTCTTCTTTTCCTGTGGCGGTCCTCATGAGAGTCAGTTTCATCATAGCGCTTGATGGTTTTTGCGACTGCACTTGAAGAAACGTTCAAGGTTCTTGAAAGGTTCCGCACACCTGTTAATTGAAATGCAGTCCAGGTGACTACCTCATGAAGTTGGTTGAGAGAATGCCAAGAGTGTGCAAAGCTGTCATCAAGGCAAAGGGTGGCTACTTTGAAGAAACTCCAAATATAAAATATATTTTGATTTGTTTAACACTTTTTTGGTTACTACATGATTCCATATGTGTTATTTCATTGTTTTGATGTTTTCACTATTACTCTACAATGTAGAAAATAGTGAAAATAAAGAAAAGCCCTGGAATGACTAGGTGTGTCCAAACTTTTGACTGGTACTGTACATATTGATATTGGTCGTTACTATGATCTCATATGATTCTGCCTCTGCCTATAGTGTTGGGAGTCTCGCGTGGGCCAGGAGATGTACAAACTCATGATCTTCGATTTCCTCATCATTGGTGCCGTCACTGTCTTTGTGGAGTTCCCTAGGAAGTAAGTAATCTTTTCTCTTCTCTCCTCTTCGCTCTTCTCCTCTTCTGATGGTTCTCTCCCTCCTCCCTCCCCCTAGACTTATAGTGGACTACTGTGACTGCGGCTTGGCCAAGTGGTGGGGCCAGCAGGAGTTTGCCATCCCCCAGAACGTCCTGGAAATTGTGTACGGCCAGACCATCTGCTGGATCGGGACGTTCTACTGCCCCCTGCTGCCCGCCATCTGCACCATCAAGTACTTCATCATCTTCTACATCAAAAAGGTAGCATACCATAGAAATACTAGACCGTATCAATGTACTGTGATAGATGGGCCGGTGGACATAATTGTAGTTCTATGTAATACAGTACAGTAAAAGCATCAGGAAGGTACTTGATATGAATGACTGTTGGTGTTTTTAGTTGTAGTGTATGGTTTAAGCTGGGACTAAAGGTCTGGTTACATACTGTAGGTAACCGTGGTTCCCTGATTGAGTTAAATTAGACATACTGTACCACATAGGTAATAGTATAGGTCAGGATATTTCCTTATCCTAATTCCTACCGCCAATTGATAGAGAAAAGGAATATCCCATACCTGTGTGTATTATGTTGACTGAAACTACTGAAAGGGAATTCTCACCCACAGATATGTTGATTAATGTATGTATTGTCTACCCTGCAGGTGACCCTGGTGAATAACTGCCGCCCGGCCACCCGTCCGTTCCGAGCCTCCAGCTCCAACTTCTTCTTCCTGGCTGTGCTGCTGATTGGCCTGGCACTGGCCTGTGTACCTGTCACCATTGGCATCGCACAGTGAGTACATGGCTGCAGTTAGCCTAGCATGCATGCATCTTTATTTCCATAGATAACCATAATATGGCTAATTTCACTGAAACTCACCGTGCACCAATCTCATACCCTTTTCACACTGCTGAGCCTAACTGAGCCTAGCTTAGCTGTACTGCTGTACTGTTGCTGAAACTGGGCTGGAAAGGAAAATATTTGAGTCAGCACAGTACTGTTTGGCTTGGCACCATAGTGTGAAAATAGTATCAGTCTGCTCCTAGATCAGTTGTTGGGGACACTAACCCTCCCATTTCTCCCTTATCAGGATCAGCTGTTCCCAGGCCTGTGGTCCCTTCATTAACTACACCACATCCTGGGAGGTGGTCCCCCGGACGGTGTCCCAGCTGCCTGCAGGAGCACGCACATTCCTCCTGGCCATCTCCTCTGAGGCCTTCGCCGTCTCCCTTTTTGTCATCACATGGTATGGGTTCCAGCCAATGATATCACTCCTGTCTACGGTTCATTGTCATTTGATATCCAGGCCGATAGATTGTGGTTTCAGCCAATCAATCAATAAAATGTATTTATAAAACCCTCTTTTCATCAACACGTTGTCACAAAGTGCTATCAAAATTCTGCTTTGTTAACCCTTGTGTCTCTTCCCTCCCTCAGCCTGGCCATGTTTTATGTCATTGCTCTAGCTGGAGCGCACAAGCGAGTGATCAACCAACTGAGGGAACAGCTAGTCATGGTGAGTAGCTACAGTAACCAGTCTACATGGCTGCACAACTCTATACCGTACAGTAGCTTCATAGGATTTAGCTGTAGGGACAGGATTATTTTCCTGACCAGAAAAAAATGTAGGTCCTAGTTATCTGGCATAACACTGTTATAGGGCATAGGGTTAATTTAGGCACTAACACTCCTCTTCTCCCTATCCGGCCAGGATGGGCGAGACAAGCGTTTCCTGATCCAGAAGCTGTGTCAGGCCCAGAGGACCTGTGCTATTAGATCCACAGGTTCGGGATTCCAGTCCCACTCCTCAGACAGAGTCAGCCCCAGCTACCGCTCCAACTCTGGGGTCTTCCTGGTCCAGCCACCCCCGGACTCTGCTACTCATGTCTGAATTGCTAGGATTAGGCCCTTGAGTTTTACCTGACCAAAAAACTCAGGGCTCTTGATATTACTTGTAACTGGCTATCTAAACACTATTACTTGCAGACACTAAAGGGGCTGGTTTCCCAGACATATATTAAGTCTAGACATGGACTATAAAATGCATGCTCAATGGAGAATCTCCATTAAAATAGCTTTTTAGTCCAGGACCAGGTTCAATCTGTGTCCAGGAAACCAGCCCTACCACTGGCAGACACTAGATTTGAGGAACACTATGCAACTGGGGGATTAACTTTCCCTAGGGCTCTTTGGTTTTGATCCAACGCATGTTGAGATCTGTGAAAGTTCAAATGTTTAACAAGCACTGTTTTTCAATATTGGACCAATAGTTTGAACTCAAAGCTGGCAAAATACCTTTTGTGGAGAATATCTTGTCCTGTTTGTTGTTTACTATATGTAGCCTACCATAAACATTACTATATGTGATGTCATGATGATAATTCTGCTGACTATTACCTTTTTCCTTCCAAGAAGGACTCTTATTATAAAGCTTTGAATTGCCCTTCTGAGTAAAGTAATTAAAAAAATTAAAAGCTGATCCCATATTGTTCCAAATGAACACCTATAAACACTAAACATTCTTCTTGCACTTTAAATGTGACCTTTCTTGTTTATCTTTTAAAGGTATACTGTATTGATTTGTGTGAACTTATATTCCTTAATCTCTTGTTTACTATTTCCATTAACTCCCCCTAAGTATTAACTTTTAATGACCATGACAAGCTACATGTGATTTAATATTTCAAAATGTATTTGAGATCTACTGTCCCAACTTCCGCTACATACCAAACTGAACTAATACTTTTTTACTGTACTCTGTCTCCACTGCCTGTGTTCCATAAAGGGGAAGTGTTGTTTTATCCATTGCAAACCTTTGTTTATGAGTGAACTGTTACATTTGAATCAACTAGTAAGATGTCATTTTGGCAAAAGTTTTATAATTCCAAAATCTGTGTGTTATTCATTGTTATAAACTGGGTGGTTCAAGCCCTGGATGCTGATTGGCTGACAGCTGTGGTATATCAGGCTTAATACCACGGGTTTGACAAACCATGTATTTTTACTGCTCTAATTACTTTGGTAAACAGTTTATAATAGCAATAAGGCACCTCAGGGGTTTGTGGTATATGGCCAACTCCGCTTTGCGTCGTGCTTAAGAACAGCCCTTAGCAGTGGTATATTGGCCATATACCACACCTCCTCGGGCCTTATATCTTATTGAATTGTGGCTGGAAAAGGAAAATAAATAATGCAAGTATTTAAAACGTATGTTATTTCTTGTCATACTTTGTGTGAATATAACTTGTTTAATTTGTTCAGTAGGGAAACCCAAAAGACAAGATTCTGTTCATATTTGAATAGGCACCCAACATTTTCAAAAGTACATTCTTAATCTATGTCACCTCCGCACCAGCAGGTGTCGACACCTCCAGAATAGCTAGCTACTGCTCCTTCAACAGCGTAACGGGAACCGGAGGCAGCGTGCACTGTCAATTCGGTTGTCCAGAAAAATCTTCTGGCGTAAACTCGGAATAACGGAACCGGCAGACATGGCAGTGTTCTGGATATTATTTGGAATCATCTGCTGCCAGTTTATTACAGTGTCAGCTGATGACATTGTGGTGGCCTGCGGAGGGTTCGTGAAATCCGACGTTGAAATCAACTACTCGCTGATCGAGGTGAGTGCAGAGACGGCCTACTACCTTAGTAGGCGGAGACAGACTATTGCTTGTGGTCTTGAGTGGTGAAATGACAGTTGAGTTTGAATGAAATAACATTAGCCCCAAGGTGGCTAGTAAAATGATCTAGCTAACTCTATGACTAGCCACACTAATCTCACGTGCCATCTCTGATCTATGTTGCTGGTTTCTCGTGCACAACCATGTCGAAATTCAGAACTTGTGAGCTAACTAGTTAATATAGCATTGTACTAACTAGCTATCCTTACAAAACACATCAGAAACGCAATAACCTGCAGCTATTTAAAAAGTGCGTTTCACAGATTTTTAAGCCCTTTCTACATTTAAAACTCTGAGCGAATGGTAGTTTACGCACTGGCTAGCTAACGTTAGCTAGCATGCTGAAGTTAAGCTAGCTAGTTGCCAGTCCACTTAAACCCCACTGTACTGACGAGGTATTGCACCATACACACACCATTTCTAATAATAGGATTACTATTTAGTCAAATCATCTCAGACTGGACCACCCTCACCCTAATGACTGCCGGTGTAAGTCATTCACGTTAGCTAACTAGCTACTTGACTTCAAAAGCCTCTAGTACTGTCCAGCATGCATTGCATGAAATCATGCTTTTGCCTTTTGGTTCTGTTTGTGCATTGCTAAATACATATCGTCTTTCTTGTCTCTCACAGATTAAAGTGTACACCAAACAAGGCTCTTTGAAATATCAGACCGACTGTGCTCCCATCAATGGATACTTTATGATTCCCCTCTATGACAAGGTAATGAATGTATTGATCAGAGTTGGCAGGCGACCTCATTGTAAGGGCTGGAATGTAATAATAAATGGAACAAACGTGGCTTCCATACGTTTGATGTGTTTGATACCGTTTCATGTATTCCATTCCAGACATTACAATGAGCCCGTCCTATAGCTTCTCCCACCAGCCCCCTGTGGTATTGATGCATATGAAAATGCAATAGTAGTAGTATGGCATTGGTTTGTCTAAACATCAGACTGTTTTCCTGGTTACTTCATGGATATCAGTCTGAAAGAAGTCGCTGTAAAATAAGACGCAGTAGTCTACAAGACAGAATGTTGAATACAATTATATTTCATCGTACTTTACCAGTTATCCATGCTATTGGTCCTTGTGGCGGTATCAGGTGGAGATAGGGTAGCCACAGGAAAATGCTGTTTACCTGCCTACATTTTAGCGACGAGAGAGGAGTCTTCCACTCTGATTCATAGAGGCAGTTTTGCTGATATTTGACTCTCTTATTTACAGGGAGACTTTGTGTTGAAGATTGAGCCTCCTCTTGGGTGGAGCTTTGGTAAGGAGAATTTCATGTGTATTTGTACTTCTTGTGTATTGCCAGCAGTGCTGTAACATAACACTGTGTTTTTGCAGAGCCCACCAGTGTGGACCTCTATGTGGACGGGGTCAATGATATCTGCACCAAGGAGCAGGACATCAACTTTGTCTTCACTGGCTTCTCTGTCTCTGGAGCGGTGAGAGGAACTCTTCTTCAAAAAGCCTTGGCCTAACCCTTGTGGGGATGGTGCTGGCTAAAATACATTTACATTTTAGTCATTTAGCAGATCCTCTTATCCAAAGCGACTTACTGGAGCAATTAGGGTTAAGTGTCTTGCTCAAGGGCATATCAACATTTTTTAATCTAATCGGCCCGGGGATTCGAACCAGCGACCTTTCTGTTACTGGCCCAACGCGTTTAACCGCTAGACTACGTTCCCCCCCAAAGACTCAATACATCACTATTTACTGACTAAACGGAATGGCACAGAGATCTGACACTTCTTTAAATGGTTGTTTAGTGTTTGTACTTACCGGATCTACAGTATGTGCATTTCTGAAATAATAGTTTACTTTGTTGTGGCGTTAATGTGTTGTGTATGTCCCAGGTGCTAAGTAAAGGCCAACTCCTGGGCCCAGCTGGGGTGGAGATCAGCCTGACCAGGGAGGGAACAGGAGAAAAGCTGCAGACTGTGCTCACTCAGCCTGGAGGAAAGTAAGGGACCGCTCCTCAATCTCTTAACAGCATTACTTTAAACTACAAGGCAATATAACTACCCTTTACAACACAAACAATCTCCCACACACACTGGCTTTTCTTTCAGTACTGACAACTCAAGCCATTCATATCAATGCTAATGTTTTTGTACACATCTGCTGTTGTTTTTGTATCAGGACAATATACGTGGGGGTGGTACAAGCACAAGGCTTCTAACACAGAATGTTTTTGGGTCATTTCACAGGTACACCTTCTCCAAAGTACTTCCTGGAAATTATGACATCATTGCTTCTCATCCATCCTGGACCTTGGAGCAGGTGAGTTTCTTTCTGCATGGCTCATGATCTCAAGCCATCTCAATGTGCAGCTGTAGGTGTTATTGGCACAATTTTAGTTGGATGCAATTGGAACTCAACAATCATATTGCACAAGTAATATAAGCAAGCAGAATAAGAACATAAGTGATTACAGGTAGTGTAAACTATGCAAAAAGGATTAGAGAAAAAAACGTCCAAATGATTCACTATCATTTTGCGTTGTCTTTCCACAGAGCGCTACGTCAGTGCGTGTGTCCAGTGCCAATGCAGCGGCTGCAGAACATCTGGTGGTGGGAGGGTACGATGTCTCTGGGGAGGTCCGGAGTGATGGGGAGCCCATGAAAAAAGTCACCTTCCTCCTCTACTCTGCCACAGTGAAGAAGGAGGTAAAATGTATTTGTATTGAATTGAATGGAAAATTCAAAGAGCGGTGGTGTCCAGTCCGCTGTATTTCTATACATATTGTGATACACTACAGTGATATTTTATCCTTAATGTTGGCTGTCTATGAAGCTGGGCATTTTACCTCATGAATGGTTAAATTATGATATAGAAACCCAGATGGATACATACAGTTTTTACCCAAAACGGGAATCTCAAGGTTCAAATGCATGTAATACTTATCTTACATCCAGGCTGTATGACAACCGGCCGTGATTGGGAGTCCCATAGGGCGGCACACAATTGGCCCAGCGGCGTCCGGTGTAGGCCGTCATTGTAAATAAGAATTTGTTCTTAACTGACTTGCCTAGTTAAATCAAATTCCCTGTAATATGTGTATTTGTTGTGTTTCCCAGGACATCAGTGGCTGTAACACAGCCCCAGTGGATGGAGCCGAGTCTGGAGATGACTCCCTGGTCTACGTGTGTAGCGCCCTGTCCCGAGAGGACGGCATCTTCTCCTTCCCCTCACTAGCCAGCGGAGATTACACTGTGGTAAGATGGCCGCCACAACACACCCGTGTTGTTCACACTGCACTTATCCCATGGCAAATTAGCCCTGGGCTAAGAAAATGCTCTGTGAAAAGGCCTTTTGAAGATTACGTATTCAGCACATATCACTCCCAGTTAATGTGTGTTGCTGAAACAGCACAGTTGGTGTTCTTATGCTGTCTTTTATGTGTAAAATATCCTTGAGATCTAGAAGGCTCTCTACAAAAATCTGGAGGGCTCTATATAGGCTCTATACAAAAAGAATGTATTATGTACTTTGTCTGTGTTTCAGATTCCCTTCTACAGGGGAGAGAGGATCACATTTGACGTGGCGCCTTCCAGAATGGACTTCAGGGTGGAGCACAACAGCTTGAAGCTGGAGGTAAGTTTACAGTGCTCCAGCTTCCTGCTTGGCTGTTACTTATGGGTTAAAATCGTACAGCATTGTCCTTTGTGTCATGTGATAAACAGTGGTTATGGTACTGTACATGACCCTGGAGGTGTTGTGTTTTGAGTTTCTCTCTCTCTCTCTGTAGCCTATCTTCCGTGTCATGGGTTTCTCTGTGACCGGCAGGGTTCTCAACAGCCTGGAGGGGGACGGGGTACCCGACGCCATGGTAACCCTCAACAACCAGATCAAAGGTAACCATAGTGACATCCACCACCCCATTTCTCGTCTATTATCTGTGTTCAAATTCGTAGGAGAAATATCAGCGATAGCGTTGTTTGATTAACGTGGAGACATGCTATGTCCATTTGCGTTGGGATTGTCCTTCTGCCGAACCCTTTCTTTCTCCCACTCTCTCCCTTTTCCTCCCTCTCTCTTTCTTCCCCTCTAACAGTTCTGACCAAAGAGGACGGCTCCTACCGCCTGGAGAATATGACCACCGGTACCTACACCCTCCGCACGCACAAGGACCTCATGTTTTTTGAGCCAATCACGGTGAAGATAGCTCCCAACACGCCTCAACTCCCTGACATCATCACTGCTGGGTGAGTTTCTACTTTCAATGTGTCCTATTGATGGCTCCATCTATAATCATAACATACATCTCACTAAACAGCTACGTAGTTGTTCTGTTGAAGCGTTATAAATGTCATGCTCATCCCCCCCTCTCCAGGTTCAGCGTGTGTGGTCAGATCGCTATCACCCGTCTGCCAGAGGGCCTGAAGCAGCAGGGGCGTTACAAGGTGACCCTCACTCCCCTGGGACAGGACAACACCGCCACCCGCACCACCGACTCGGACCAGCAGGGGGCCTTCTGCTTCCATGCCAAACCTGGAGACTACAGTGTTACCGTACGTTACAGAAATACAGCTTGTTCTGACTATGAGATGAATTGTCTGTATTTTGGTGGCTTTGGTTGTATCGAGCGAAGTTGCCCTTAGGCCCTTATCTAGGATCAGCTTACCTGCTCTGAATCATATCCCTATAAGGGTGAAGAAAGCATACTAAACTGATCTATGATCAGTGTCTATGGGCAACTTCATCCTACTTCCAGTCCTATTTACGTGAGATCAGCTCTTCGGGATGTTACCCTCAAAATACAACCAAACAGGATTTTTCCATTTACCTTGGCTGTACTTAGGCTAACGTTTCACCCTGTCTTCCATCCTTCCCTGCAGGTGTCTCTTCCTGAGGCGGAGGTGAAGGCTGGCCTGGCCCTGCAGCCTGCTGCTCTGGAGGTCTCCCTGGTGGACAGGCCCCTCTCCGACCTCCTCTTCACCCAGTTCATGGCCTCCGTCTCGGGCAGGGTCTACTGTCTGGGTAAGCCTGCCCTGGAGCTCTCTCCCATTAGTCTATGACTAACTCTGAACGTTTCCTGTTTAGATGTCAAGTAGGAATAATTCAAGGTTAATAATAACCCCTTAGGGAGAAATAACTCTTATTCAACAGGGAAAAGTAGGGCGCATTTTCTGTTGAATGAAAACAGTCATGGTTAAAAGTGCTTTTCTATTAGACAGACTGGGTGGGTGTGTTTTGATGCCTAACTGGGTCATTGTCAAGACAAACACTGAAAACACAGTCAACCTAAATACTCTATTAGTCCTAGCATCCTCGTTAGACAGCCAATCAGTGACGGTCTCATTTTCACGGCTTTACCACTTTGAATAACCTTTGACCTCTTGACCCCCAGCGAACTGTGATGACCTGTCGGTGACCCTGCAGCCGGTGAGTCGTCAGGGGGAGAGGAGGAGCGTGCTCCTCTCAGGGAGCGGTGACACCTTGGAAATCTCCTTTGACAACGTCCTGCCTGGCAAATACAAAGGTATGGACCTCCTGGGTTGTGTTCATTGGGGCAAAAGGTATAAAAAAAAGAATGTTGCTATGGAAAACAAAAATTTATTTTTGGACAATAATCTTTTTAGTAGCTCCTCGTTTCGTTCAGTTTTCTTCCGTTATGTGTCTACTGAACAAGTATGTTATAGGATGGTCAATGTTGTAAGAAAATAAATCCATATACAAAAGCCAGGCTGTACTCCAGTCTCTCAGGCTAGGTTATGTATGTATTGTCCTTATGTCAATATTGTAGAAATGTCAGACTTTCTGACTCTCTGCTCTCCTCCCTCCCAGTGAGTATCTCCCATGAGGAGTGGTGCTGGAAGCTCAAGTCGGTGGAGGTGGAGGTGCTGGACTCTGACGTGCTGGGAGTAGAGCTCAGACAGATAGGCTACATCCTCCGCTGCTCACTGTCCCACGCCATCACCCTGGTCAGTAGTAACACAGGGGAGGGGTGTGTGTAGGGGACAGAGAGAGTGTGTCTTTAGGTTTGTTCTTATGTGTAGTTGTGTGCATGTGTACTGTTATGTGTTCCTGCGTGTATTTCTGTTCGTGCTTGTTATACACTACACGGCCAAAAGTATGTATTTGGACACCCCTGTAAATCAGTGGATTTGGCTATATCAGCCTCACCCGTTGCTGACCGGTGTATAAAATCGAGCACACAGCCATGCAATCTCCATAGACAAACATTGGCCTTACTGAAGAGCTCAGTGACTTTCAACGTGGCACCGTCATACGATGCCACCTTTCCAACAAGTCAGTTTGTCCAAATTTGTCCTGCTAGAGCTGCCCCGGTCAACTGTAACATGCTGATCACACTGCCCACATCGTATGCGTTGCAAAATGAATGTACACGTTATTCAATCATTGCACCCACGCTGCTTGCACTCGTCAACGAGCGTCTGCGTAGCCAGGCGCTAAAATAGAACTTGGTTCTTTTTGTGAAGCTTGACGTGCTACAAGTCCCGCCTCTCCCATCTCCTCATTGGTTTTTAGGAGCATATACCTACGTGGGTGATTGAAAGACGAACTGAGGTCCACACTCCAGTCCGGTTGGTGGTGGAGGTGGTAATGCACCTTAAAGTTGGTTGCCAGCCGCCATATAAAGTCTGAAGAAGAAGAAGCCTGAGGAGATCGGTTTACCCTTTTATCTGTGGATTAATTGTCGGAGTAGATGACGTTGTGCGTTTCAAGTAAACTTACAACCCATTGTTTATATCCCAGGAGAAATTGGCTATCAACAGCAAGCTAGCTAACTTAATTGCCATGAATGTTTCATGTGTTTCGACCTGTCCCCAAATTAATATAGTTGGTTCAGAGTTTGTTTTGATATTTCAACCTGCATATCCTTATCGTGTCTGGTGTGGATGGACAAAATCAACATGCGCCCGCGGACTAGTCTGCATGTAAGTCCTGTTATTGTGAAGTGGAAACGTCTAGGAGCAACAACGGCTCAGCCACGAAGTGGTAGGCCACACAAGCTCACAGAACGAGACCGCAGAGTCCTGATGCGCGTAGCCCTTTTAAATCTGTCCTCGGTTTAAGCACTCACTACCGAGTTCCAAACTGCCTCTGGAAGCAACGTCAACACAATAACTGTTCGTCGGGAGTGTCATGAAATGGGTTTCCATGGCCGAGCAGCCGCACACAATCCTAAGATCTCCATGTGCAATGCCGAGAGTCGGCTGGAGTGGTGTAAAGCTGTGGTGAGCTTTGGACCAGTGGAAACGTGTTCTCTGGAGCGATGAATCACGCTTCATCATCTGGCAGTACGACTGATAAATCTGGGTTTGGTGGATGCCAGGAGAACACTACCTGCCCCAATGCATAGTGCCAACTGTAAAGTTTGGTGGAGGAGGAATAATGGTCTGGGGCTGTTTTTCATGGTTTGGGCTAAGCCCTTTAATTCCAGTGAAGGGAAATGTTAACGCTTCAGAATGCACAGACATTCTAGACGATTCTGTGCATCCAACTTTGTGGCAACAGTTTGGGGAAGGCCCTTTCCTGTTTCAGCATGACAATGCCCTCGTGCACAAAGCAAGGTCCATACAGAAATGGTTTGTCGACATCGGTGTGGAAGAACTTGACAGCCTGTACAGAGCCCTGACCTCAATCCCATCAAACACCTTTGGGATGAATTGGAACGCTGACTGGCAGCCAGGTCTAATCGCCCTACATCAGTACCCGACCTCACTAATGCTCTTGTGGCTGAATGGAAGCAAGTCCAGCAGCAATGTTCCAACATCTAGTGGAGAGCCTTCCCTGAAGAGTTGGAAGGCTTTTGTAGCAGCAATTGGTGGACCAACTCTATATTAATGCCCATGATTTTGGAATGAGATGTTCGACGAGTAGCTGTCCATATACTGTTGGACAGCTGCTCTGATAAGAAGATAATGAGTGAATTGCTGAGAAAAATGGTTCTTAAATAGCTCATACGTTATTTTACATAATTGTGGTTGCTGGTGTGAAAGTCTAAATGAGTGTGTATGTATCTTGGCAGGAGTTCTTCCAGGATGGCAGCAAGCCTGAGAACGTTGGCGTCTATAACCTCTCCAAGGGGGTCAACCGCTTCTGTCTCTCCAAGCCTGGTGGGAGAAACTCCTCCTCTTCTTTTTACTTGTCTTCGATTCTCTTCAAAATCCTTACTGAAAGACCTCTCTTTGGACAATAAATGTGTCTTTATGAGACTAACCTAGGTTAATATAGGTTACCGGTAGATACATGAATATATATATATATATAGATATAGATATAGATATCTATCCATCCTTATTAATCATCTAATCTTGCCTTTGCCAGGTGTGTACAAAGTGACTCCTCGATCTTGCCACCAATTCGAACAGGACTATTATACCTACGACACGTAAGGGTGTTCTATTGGATCCATTTCTATGTTTTCCTTTTATATAGCCACACCAAAGTGAATGACTCTACTTGTCTTAATGTCTCCTTCAGGTCAGCCCCCACTATCCTGACCCTGACTGCAGTGAGACATCACATGACTGGCCTAATCACCACTGATAAGATCCTGGATGTCACGGTCACCATCAAGTTAGTCCCCGCCACCTCTATAGGCCTGCTATCACTCTACTTTCACTCTACCATGTCCAAACAACCTGGCAAAATGTGGACTGATGGCATTGTCGTTGTTTGTAAGATAAATATCTGAAATTGTGTGTAAGATTTGCTGAGCAGTACTGTATACAGAATATACGGTGAACTCAAAGGGGTGAATCTGTGTGCATAATTTGATTCAACCACCTATTTACATAGAACAGTGTACATCATTCATAAAAAGGTTGGAGATTTACATGCATTTCCAGAATTAGGGTTTAAACATTAATTACTTGATTGTTTTTCTAAATATGACAACAACAAAAAACGATTATCACTGTGTTCCTCCTGTAGGTCGTCCATAGTCTGGTCCTGCTGTATAAAACTAAACACTGTTTATGTGTCCTCCATCAGATCCTCCATAGAGTCTGAGCCAGCTCTAGTCCTAGGCCCTCTGAGAAGCCTGGAGGAGCAGAGACAGGAGCAGCAGCTGCAGGAGATCGAGCTGCGGCGCCAGGAGAGGGAGAGACGCGCCCAAGAGGCTGAGGATGGCGGTGACAGCCAGCCCCCCATCCAAGAGAGAGCTGATGAGCTCACCAGCCCCTTTCACTATGAATTTTCTTACTGGGCCAGGGCTGGGGAGAGGATCACTGTGACTCCCTCCTCCAAGGAGCTTCTCTTCTATCCGCCGGAGGTTGAGTCTACTATAACTGGAGGTCAGAGTTCACTCCTTGTTATCCTCTTCTTGTGTGTGTGTGTGTGTGTGTGTGTGTGTGTGTGTGTGTGTTTGGTCTGGTGTCTGTCTGCATATCTCTCTGTGGTTTGTAGTGGAAATTCTAACCAAAAGGGAAGAGAGATTCTTCAAACAACAATTTATATTTAATTAGATTAGCAACAAATGGATCAGTCAACAATCCGCACAAAAGTGCAGAGTTAAAAGCCCAACGAGCAGAGTTGGCTCTCCGCTTTTATAGAAAGTACAACCTCTTGTCTACATGGCAGTTTAGCAGATGTGTGTAAACAGGGGCGTAACATAGTGTGTACAAGGCGATTGGTTTGACTGTGCAGATCTTAAGATGGCTCGAGGTTGATAGCTCTAGGGCTCAACCGTCTAACTGCATTTATCACAGCTCACAGATAGTAAAAACACGGGATGTCTCACATGCTGGGGTCACACCCTAACGGATCTTAGCTATTCGCCCAATCTTGTGACTAAGTCACACGAAGACACATTTGTATCAGGTTAGAAAAAAACAAACACTTAACATATAGCAAGAGACAATTATCTTAAGTAGTATCACACGGGATAGCATAACTCATTTAGTAATTTTCCACCACAGGTGTATAACCTGTTTTTGTCTGTCTCTATATTTATATATGGTGTAACTCCCTATTCTCTGCCCCAACCAGCACCCATCCACAGAGATCTGTCCAGGCCGTGTGGTGGACATCACCGGCCATGAAGCTCTGTCTGTGTGCAGCGGTAATCTATATACCTTCTCTGATTCTGTCCCCTTCTCACAGAGTCTTGTCCAGGGCGTGTGGTGGACATCGCGGGGCGGGCTGGTCTGTTCCTGGAGGGCCAAGTGACTCCAGAGCTGCAGGGGGTAGAGATCTCCATCACCGAGAGAGGAGCCAAGGCCCCCCTCATCACTGTCGCCACCAACGAGAACGGGGCTTACAGGTATACATGACTATCCCCTAACCATAACCTCAGTCACTGCTGTGCTAGTTGTAAGGCTAGAATCCCCTACTCATCCTTGCCCGAGGCATCAGGCAAAACATCTTGCAAGCTGGGGTTGCTTGTTCAAATCATGCTCTTGTTGTTTTTTTACAATACATTTGACCACTTTGCGTTTTAATCTAGCCACTTGAAATGTCCACCATGTTACATATTTGTTGCTTTAGATTAGCTTCAGGCAGGTTTTCTCATGGTGTTTGGTAAATAAATGCTCCTTGATTGTGACATTTGTAGGAAACGTACAGTAATACAAGTCAACCTGAATGACTTTCTATTGGTTGTTTCTCCCTCCTCAGTGTTGGTCCCCTGCACAGTGACCGTCACTATGACATCAGTGCCAGTAAGGAGGGCTTCATCCTCAGCACTGTAGAGGAAACCCAGGGAGACTTCAAGGCCTTCGCCCTGGCTGGAGTCACCTTCAAGGTACAGAACACACATACTACTAGCTAGCTCAGTGGAAAGAACAGGCCATTTATTAGCCTTTGTCTTGTTGGCAGAACATTGTTTTTTTGTTTAATTAGTAACATTATCCCTCCTTCGGTAGGGTGTGGGTTGTTTTAATAAATATTTGATGAGTCTGTTCTGCGAATGTATTGCCATTCAACAGTGTTCTTTTGGAATTTTGCCTTGGTGTCGAACTGCAACTTAAATATAGTTTTGGCTGCGGCAGGGTTTGTATAGTCTTATACAGTGTGTTCATTCTCCTATCTTTCTCTGTGTGTCGTAGATCAAGTCAGAGGATGGTCACGCTCTGTCTGGAGTCCTGCTGTCTCTCAGTGGAGGATCGTTCAGATCCAACCTGCTCACCCAGGACACTGGCGTCCTCACCTTCAACAACTTGGTAAGGACCTCGACGTTCCTTACTGAACTCAACACCTACTTCATACCTGTATTATCCTCCTGAATGATTAACTATTAAACACACCGGGCTACTAGGTGGAAGTCTATATTCTGTGTGATGTGAACTGGTGCTGATTTGGTGCAGCAGCACTGCAGGTGGCATTTATTGATTGCATGTCTTCTGTTCTTCCTTTCTATCCCTCCATCCCTCCCCTCAGAGCCCAGGTCAGTACTACTTCAAGCCCATGATGAAGGAGTTCAGGTTTGAGCCAGCCTCTCAGATGATCACCGTAGAGGAGGGACAGAACCTCAGCATCCACATCACCGGATTCAAAACAGCATACAGGTACTAGAAACGGGACAATCAAATTAATCTTTATCTATGTAGCACATTTCATAAAAAGTGAGTGAAACCCAATGAGCTTTAAACTAACTGCAAAAATGTACTAAACAAGGCAGAATGATGTTCAATTCCCCCCCAGCCATCATTAGCCACTTCTTTTTATTGTAACAAATCTTATTCAGGCATGTTCTTGCTGACTTACTTGACAAGGAGCGTAACAGTCCCATCCCCCAAATAGCGGTGTGTGATTATTTGTCTGTCCTATCGATCCCCAAAATGGCTGCCTGTCTGACCAGTTTCCTGATTTACTGCGTCCTATCTAGCTGCTACGGGGCAGTTCAGTCCCTGAGTGGTGATGCTGAGAGGGACGTGTCAGTGGAGGCAGTGGGACAGGCAGAGTGTAGTATCTACAGCGAGGACACAGTCACAGACGAGGAGGGCCGCTTCAGGCTCAGGGGCTTGCTGGTGAGTCGGGCCTTTTTGAGGCTTCAATAAGGGCTACATAAAGCACTTATAAAGCCTGTATACAAGCACATAAAGTAGTTATGAAGCTGACATAACGATACAACACATTTGTAAGAGTTACTTTGTGCAGAATGGGTCATTACCGTTTGCAACAGCAGTGTTTGGGGGTATCAATTGCTAATAGCTCTGCTATTATTTTTGTGTTGCTAACTTTGAGCTTCTCTCACAGCCTGGCTGTAGATACCTGATCCAGCTGAGAGCACAGGGCAACGACCACATCGAGAGAGCCCTGCCTCAGCACCGCTCCATAGAGGTTGGGAGCACCGACATTGTAGGAGTCAACATCATCGCCTTCAGGCAGATCAACCAGTTTGACCTGAGTGGGAACATCATCACCTCATCAGAACACCTGCCCACCCTCTCTGTAAGATCCCCTCACTACAATACCCATAAAACCTCACCAGAACACCTGCCCACCCTCTCTGTAAGATCCCCTCACTACAATACCCATAAAACCTCACCAGAACACCTGCCCACCCTCTCTGTAAGATCCCCTCACTACAATACCCATAAAACCTCACCAGAACACCTGCCCACCCTCTCTGTAAGATCCCCTCACTACAATACCCATAAAACCTCACCAGAACACCTGCCCACCCTCTCTGTAAGATCCCCTCACTACAATACCCATAAAACCTCACCAGAACACCTGCCCACCCTCTCTGTAAGATCCCCTCACTACAATACCCATAAAACCTCACCAGAACACCTGCCCACCCTCTCTGTAAGATCCCCTCACTACAATACCCATAAAACCTCACCAGAACACCTGCCCACCCTCTCTGTAAGATCCCCTCACTACAATACCCATAAAACCTCACCAGAACACCTGCCCACCCTCTCTGTAAGATCCCCTCACTACAATACCCATAAAACCTCACCATAACACCTGCCCACCCTCTCTGTAAGATCCCCTCACTACAATACCCATAAAACCTCACCAGAACACCTGCCCACCCTCTCTGTAAGATCCCCTCAATACAATACCCATAAAACCTCACCAGAACACCTGCCCACCCTCTCTGTAAGATCCCCTCACTACAATACCCATAAAACCTCACCAGAACACCTGCCCACCCTCTCTGTAAGATCCCCTCACTACAATACCCATAAAACCTCACCAGAACACCTGCCCACCCTCTCTGTAAGATCCCCTCACTACAATGCCCATAAAACCTCACCAGAACACCTGCCCACCCTCTCTGTAAGATCCCCTCACTACAATACCCATAAAACCTCACCAGAACACCTGCCCACCCTCTCTGTAAGATCCCCTCACTACAATACCCATAAAACCTCACCAGAACACCTGCCCACCCTCTCTGTAAGATCCCCTCACTACAATACCCATAAAACCTCACCAGAACACCTGCCCACCCTCTCTGTAAGATCCCCTCACTACAATACCCATAAAACCTCACCAGAACACCTGCCCACCCTCTCTGTAAGATCCCCTCACTACAATACCCATAAAACCTCACCAGAACACCTGCCCACCCTCTCTGTAAGATCCCCTCACTATAATACCCATAAAATCACCTCATAACTACCTCTCTCAATCCAAAAATATTTTCAATGTGTCATAAGGAACTAATTCATAGATGAAGCCAAAATGTAGCTGATGTCCCATTTAATGTTATGATGCCACTTTAGAGGACTAATGCTAAAACGGGTTATATCCATCTAGAGTCCTCTATTTAATTCTATGGCTCCATATAATTGTATTTCTCCTCCTGTCCCGTGCAGGTGAAGCTGTATAAGAGTGACAACCTTGACAACCCCATCAACAGTGTGTCTTTGGGACAGTCCCTCTTCTTCCACTTCCCGCCTCTGGACAGGGATGGAGAGGTATGGACCTGCAACAGAAATGTGCTGTCATTCAGTATGTAAGGTGGTATAAGGCGGGCTAGAAATGTGCTATCATTCAGTATGGAAGGTGGTATAAGGCGGGCTAGAAATGTGCTATCATTCAGTGTGTAAGGTGGTATTATAAGGCGGGCTAGAAATGTGTGTAGCTGATAGCCAAGGAAGCATCACTACTGCCTTCCTGAGACCTGAAGTAATGCTGTACCCAACCCAGAAATGGCTCTTCTGGGTCAGTGGTATTACTTAAATCAAATCTCAACTTATTTAAATTGTATTTAACAAAGTTGTAATACACTTCCCAGAAAGAAGAAAAAATCTAAATAATAACAATATTTTATAAATTAAAGCAGAAGACAACAGAGAAATCAAGAACAAAATGAATCTGTTTATTTTGGGATTGTCAGTTTAACAATGTAAAACATATAGAAATACATTTTCTTAATTAAGTTGTCGTTTTTTTCAAGATATAACAGTCAATAGTAAAGGTCTTCACTCTATGAAAATTCACAATATATATTTTTTTCTTAGAGTAATACCAGCTCAGATTTCATCGTGATACATTCATATACGCTGTAGATGAAATAAAAACGTTTTTTTTTTGTGTTTTCGGGCCGCCTATGTCAAAAAAAATTACAAGTAAGTACTTTTTAGGATGGAAAAACATTTTCGGTGTAAACTTAAACAACTTAAACCAGATATTAAGTATATAGAAAAGATAATGGACCTATATATTTTCATAATATAATCTTTGAGAACCAACAATCACCAAAATAAAAGCTAGACAGTCGGTGAGAATCTAAAATTCAAAAAATGATGCATTCAAGAGTATTTTAGTCGACGCATGGAGCCCCCATTGATTTTGTTATGACGTTTGATTGACTCCGTTTTAAAACCGCTACATTTTTCACCGCCAACAACATGAGGGCCTCTAAAATGTTGGTTGGTGACCGCACCATTGGTCACGCCCCCCACCGAACCCACAACCTAAGCTCCATTTTGATCCAAAAAACCCCGGTTAATTACTCACATTGACTTCTATACTACAGATGGCAAACTTAACTACTGTGTCTTTACAAACCCATCACAAGCATATTATGGCTTAACTATACTGAACAAAATATAAACTCAACATATAAAGTGTTGGTTCCATGTTTCATGAGCTGAAATAAAAGATCCCAAAATGTTCCCATACGCTCAAATGGCTTATTTAGTTTTTTTAAAATTGCACAAATGTATTTATATCCCTGTTGGTGAACATTTCTCCTTTGCCAAGATAATCCATCCACCTTACAGGTGTGGTATATCAAGAAGCTGATTAAACATTATGATCATTACACAGGTGCATCTTGTACTGGGGAAAATAAGAGGCCACTTTAAAATGAGCATTTCCAGGTCCCTTCCGTCTCTGTCAGTCAGACCAATCCAGATGCATTGGTCAAATGTAGTGAGAAATACCTGTTCCTATTGGCTGTTTATGATCACCAGGTCTGCTTTTCTTGCCAGACAGTCATGTCTGCTCTCATTCCAGGATTTCTGTTCGGTAGTGATGTAGTGACAGCTGCATTAGAACTTCAGCCATCCTTCGGGACAGGCTTTTATAAATGTCTCTCTCCCTCTGTAGGTTGGCTGTATAAATGTGATAGATAGTTAGATGATCCCAGCCAGTAGGAGTAGACAGCAGCCCCAGACACTAGCAACAACAAAGGGTCTCCTCCATGAACTCTCAGTACCTGAGGGTTGTGGTGTGCTCCCTGGGGTAGCATCCTCAGTCTCTGTTATTTTTTATTTGACCTTTATTTAACTAGGCAAGTCAGTTAAGAACAAATTCTTATTTTCAATGACGGCCTAGGAACAGTGGGTTAACTGCCTTGTTCGGGGGCAGAACGACAGATTTTTACCTTGTCAGCACGGGGATTCGATCTTGCCCAACGCTCTAACCGCTAGGCTACCTGCCGCCCCGTCAAGACACGTGTCTGGAGTTTCGTAATTGCGCTGTCTATAGACCTCTTCATAGGCGTCGGCTCCATTACCAAACAGGTCCTCTGAATGTTCAGGCTGTGGTGTGTTCCATTGGGTCACTGCATCCTCAGTCTCGTTTCTCAAGTTCGGAGGCATGTCTGGAGTTTCATAGTAGGGCTGTTCGTAGACATCGTCATAGATGTTGGCCCGGTTATCTTCATTGGTAAAAATGGCCCGGGACATCTCCATGGTCTACCGCTGTATCTGTATGAGAGCTGTCGATTGAGTCCACTCTGGGACTTTCTATTTGTGACCATGGACATGGAACTGACATACCAGGAAGATGTATATGGAGGGAAAATGGAAAACAAAGGCTAGCTGTAAGGCAATATAAATATCACCTGTGTCAGCCCCAAGCAAATTTGGGGAGTTTCCCGAACTCCCGCTCCTTCCTTTTCACCTTTCTGCAGATGTGTAGCCTCTGTTTACTCCCAAATATACACTACATCACCAAAGGTATGTGGACACCTTCTTGTCATACATCTCATTCCAAAATCATGAGCATTAATATGGAGTTGGTCCTCCCTTTGCTGCTACAACAGCCTCCACTCTTCTGGGAAGGCTTTCCACTAGATGTTGGAACATTGCAGCAGGGACTTGCTTCCATTCAGCCACGAGCATTAGTGAGGTTTGGCGATTAGCCCTGGCTCGCAGTCGGCGTTCCAATTCATCCCAAAGGTTGAGGTCAGGGCTCTGCAGGCCAGTCAAGTTCTTCCGCAACGATCTTGACAAACGATTTCTGTATGGACCTTGCTTTGTGCACGGGGGCATTCTCATGCTGAAACAGGAAAGGACCTTCCCCAAACTGTTGCCACAAATCTGAAAGCACAGAATAGTTTAGAACGTCATTGTATGCGGTAGCGTTAAGATTTCCCTTCACTGGAATTAAGGGGACAAGCCCAAACCATGTAAAACACCCCCAGACTATTATTCATCCTCCAACAAACTTTACAGTTGGCACTATGCATTGGGGCAGGTAGCGTTCTCTTGACATCCGCCAAACCCAGATTCATCCGTCGGACTGCCAGATGGTGAAGCGTGATTCATCGCTCCAGACAACACGTTTCCACTGCTCCAAAGCTCACCACGGCTTTACACCACTCCAGCCGACTCTCGGCATTGCACATGGAGATCTTAGGCTTGTGTGCGGCTGCTCGGCCATGGAAACCCATTTCATGACGCTCCCGACGAACAGTTATTGTGCTGACATTGCTTCCAGAGGCAGTTTGGAACTCCGTAGTGAGTGTTGCGGAGGGCAGACAATTTTTACGTGATATTGCGCTTCAGCTCTTGGCGGTCCTGTTCTGCAAGCTTGTGTAGCCTACCACTTCACGGCTGAGCCGTTATTGCTCCTAGACGTTTCCACTTCACAATAACAGCACTTACGGTTGTCCAGGGCAGCTCTAGCAGAGCAGAAAGTTGACAAACTGACTTGTTTGGAAAGGTGGCATTCT
Source organism: Salmo salar (assembly GCF_965601325.2). Taxonomy (NCBI): domain Eukaryota; kingdom Metazoa; phylum Chordata; class Actinopteri; order Salmoniformes; family Salmonidae; genus Salmo; species Salmo salar. Next base: position 26,258,655 of record NC_138302.1, on the reverse strand, counting down.
GTGATGGTGCCACGTTGAAAGTTACTGAGCGCTTCAGTAAGGCTATTCTACGGCCTATGTTTGTCTATGGATATTGCATGGCTCTGTGCTTTATTTTATACACCTGTCAGCAACGGGTTTGGCTGAAAAAGCCGAATCCACAAATTTTGAAGGGGTGTCCACATACTTTTGTGTGTGTATATAGTGTACATCAACATGTTCAGGAGGTCCAGGGCTACATACATGGGTCATTATCATATTCATAACATTGATTTTACACTACAGACTACAGGTTGGGTACGTTTGACCAGTGAGGATGGGGAACGGCTGGGGCTCTCTTACTCTCTTAATGAACCTGATTGGCCAAGAAGTAAATTTTAAAAATAAATGTAAAAAGTTTTTCAAATAATGTTTATCCAGACTTACAAACCGTCATGGTGCAGCCGCTCCCCCCTCCCCCATAGAAATGAAACCTAACAGGTCATACAAAAGCAATGCAAAATAGTGATAGAATGATCGTCTCTCCAAGTGTATTGACCAACAGTAACCGATTTATTTATTTATTTATTTATTTTTATTTTTTTTCCCCCTTCTAAACCCCACCCCACCCCCACTTGATCAGTGTTTGAGAAATGCCAGCATAGGTGAGGAAAAGTTTCAAACAAAGCAGACCAGGTTGCTTGTAAATGACGTAAAAATGTCCTTTTGTTATCATTGATATCGGTGCTTTTTGATTTGTTTTTGTTTACAATGTTGTTTTTGCTTACAATATGTATTTTTTTCCCTCTAGTTTTTGGGAGGAGAAAAAAATACATTTTATGGCTCATGAAAAATAACTCTCAATTGATTTTTTTTTTTTATCAATTGTGATACCATATATCAGTTTATATATATGTATCAGTTTATATATATGTATCAGTTTATATATATGTATCAGTTTATATATATGTAACCTGAAAACTGTTATTGGCAGAGAGGTTTGAAACTCTCATTATTGGTCCATTAACTTAAACTTCACCCATGCAAAACCTGCTGATTTAGAATGTCTTGTGTAAATTGTATTTTCAACCAGCAACTATCAGAAAATTACACTGCTCACATCTGTCACGCTTCTACAGTGTTTGTTTCATCAGCTGTTGTACAATATGATAGAAAACACAGGAAAACAGGATTTTGACAGCACTGGGCCTTTAATGGTTACTAGAAAGTAGTATAGGTTTATCCAGCGGTTCTGGAACTCCAGCGGTTCTGGGTCAGTGGAATTAAGTGCTTTACAGAGTATGTTGTCATCACCATAAATGTACTTTTTTTGTGTGTCCTCTCCCCCAATACAGACCTATGTGTTGATGCTGTACTCAACACTGTCTCGCTCCCAGTACGACTTCTCTCTGCCCCAGGTCTCCTTCACCTCTACAGGCTACCATAAGCACATCACTTTGACCTTCAACCCCAATGTAAGTACACAGTACCAACTCCGCCAGGGCTGAATCCTCCGGCTAGAAGTTCCTCCGCAGCCACAGATCTAAGATCAGCTTATCCTGTCCACATTCTAACCTTATCCATTATGTGGGAAAACAGAAAACTGATTTTAGATCAGCGTCTACAGGCAACTTCATCCTAGTTTGGAAAACAACTAATGTAATACATTTATAATATTGTCATTACAGTGATAATAAAGCCTGCATTGTGTGTCTTCTGAATATTGAATGAGAACCCAATGTGATGTTCTTCATCACAGCGTAAAGTCCCTGACCAGGACGTAGCCCAGGGCTCCTACATAGCTCTACCCCTCACTCTACTGCTCCTGCTGGCAGCCTACAACCATGAGAAGGTACACTGCCTCTACTCCTATTGCAAAGCCATGTATCATGTATCCAATGTACTGTAATTGAGTGTTCTAGTAAATGTTCAAGCAGACCTCCTATTGCCTCTGTATTATGGCATAAATGTATGTACTTTGTATTGAAAAAAAACAACATTCTATTGGTTTCTGGGATCTTCATGGCATTTTAGTACACAGAAGATCATATAAATTGGCATCTCACCCTTTTTAATGCCCTGTCTCTCCCCAGGTGATCCCCCTGCTGCTGCAGCTGGTGAGCCGTCTCCAGGGGGTGCGTAGCCTGAGTCAGGCCGGTGGAGACAACGCTGCCCTGGACGAGGCCAAACGCCAGGCCAAGAGACAGAAGACCCGACGCACATGATCCACAGACCTAACATCTAGCATGTAAACTACCCCAACAGGAACCACAGACATACTGTGTCTGAAATGGCACCCTGTTCCATATATAGTGCACTACTTTTGACCAGAACCCTATGAGAGTAGTCCACTATGTAGGGGATAGGGCCATTTCAGTCGCAGCCATACTGTACAATAGCATACTTTACCGTACTATACCCATAGCCAACCAGGCTCTGTCTATGGACTGATGTTACCAGCATTGGTTCTATGGAAGGTTCTATGGAAGACTGGCTGTGTAGTTCTGTGGGACTCCTTCGTTTTATAGAACACTCACTCATCAGAAATATTAAGAAGAATCCATTTTGTCGATATGTATATGAGCCATTGTTGCTTTTTTTTTTTACATTTGTAATGAATGAATTGTCAATTGAGATAAAAAAAAAATATAACACTTTGGAGGTCTTAAGGGAGGTGGTTATGTCGATGTGGGTTTCATGGGGATTTTGGGGTTTCAGGGTCACGCTTTGTGGTAACGATGCATCATGAAAGCTTTATAACTTGTTATAAAAGTGACAAACTGTTCATGATCATTTATTTACTATGACGTGCAGTGGCATTCATTTTAATCACATCCAATTCAGCCAACTGTTCAAGTCACTGCATGTGTCATAAGGAGGGCCAGGAGGTTTTTTTCCTGACCACATGACCTGACCAGATGTTGGCCTATAAATGGTTCCTGGTCAGATCACATGGTCTGAAAATACTCCTGGCCCTAGTATGGAATGGTTTGTCATAATGGTTCTGAAATGTTATGTCATGTTTTTATAATGGGTTCTACAGGCTGTGGTAGTTTGAAGCATGGTGGATGTTATGTGTTGGTCTGTCAGTTTGCTCAGGGAGAGTGGGTGGGTTGAGGGTCTAAGTGTTTGAAAGGGTTAGGGTTAATAATTACAGTAACAAGATAAGAAATTAAGATTTCGGGTAGGGAGCTGTAGGGGTATAACTTTTTGTTAGTGATAATTATTAATTTATTAACATTTTATTTGTCTGATGTGAATGATGAGCAGTTTGGTAGCAAATTTATTTTACGGTGTGTTTGTGTTTTTGAGGAAATAAACGGTCCGATTTCAAGGTATGCAAGCTATCTGAATGCAAAGGCAACCAGTGTAAATGTATCAGACAAGTATCTACTACCTACGAGGAGATATTTTCTCAAAGTCCGGGACGAATCCTAACTTTCACTTTATAAAGTCAAATCTTTACAGGTTTTCCCATTGACATCAATCCATGACTAAGTGAAAATTCACTTAAGTTTAGGATTTGCAGTACAATGTTTGTCTCGACCTCACGTTGCGTTAAGCTAAAACAGAAGATGTGATAATCTTGAATAATTACTGAAGAAAATGTAATTGGTTCATCCAAGTTTCTACTCAGGTGGTAATATGAATGTGAAATGGAACCACCTGAACCAATCTCTTTTTGTACATGGTATGCTATTCTCCTATTCTTCTTAGTTAGTTATGGCCAATTTTAAAGAAAAAGATGAACAGGCCAATGGCTATTTACTGAGTTGAAACATATTCCATTTAGGTTATGGTTGCTGGAGAGAGTCGGGTTGAAGAGTCTGATCTGTGTGAAATGAATGGTAAATAAAATCTGACATGGGAAAATGTGCTCCTGTTTGGCTCAGTTGGTAGTGCTGTGTGCAACTGTCCTGGGTTCGGTTCCCCCTGGAGCCATGCAACAAATGTATGTAGCTTTGGATAGAAGCGACTGCTAACGGTTAAAGCGTTGGGTCAGTAACCAAAAGGTCGCTGGGTCGAATCCCCTAGCTGACAAGATGAAAAATCAGTCGATGTGCCCTTAAGCAAGGTACTTAACCCTAATTTGCCTCAGGGGCGACGTACTACTATGGCTGATCCTGTAAAAGGACACATTTCACTGCACCTACCAAATTGTTGTATACACTGAGTGTACAAAACATTAGGAACATCTTCCTAATATTAAGCTGCATCCCCTTTTTCCCTCAGAATAGCCTCAATTTTGTCGGGGCATGGACTCTACAAGGTGTCAAGCATTCTTCAGGGATGCTGGCCCATTCTTCCCACAGTTGTCAAGTTGGCTTTGGGTGGTGGAACCATTCTTGATAGACATGAGAAACTGTTGTGTGAACCCAGCTGCGTTGCTGTTCTTGACTCAAACCGGTGCGCCTATTACCTACTACCATACCCTGTTCAAAAGCACTTAAATCTTTTGTCTTACCCATTCACCCTCTGGATGGCACATACACAATCCATGTCTCAATTGTCTCAAGGCTTAAAAATCCCTAATTAAGCTGTTTCCTCCACTTTTACTATACTGATTGAAGTGTATTTAAAAAGTGACTTCAATAAGAGATCATAGCTTTCATCTGGTCAGTCTGTCATGGAAAGATGTTTCTAATGCTTTGTAGACTCGGTGTGTATATTCATGGGGTGGTGTTGTGTCATATTCATGGGGTGGTGTTGTGTCATGACCATGTCTCCAGGGGGCAGTGTTGGGTAAGGAAACAATTGATCGATACAGTCAAAGCTTCTTTTCTACACTATGAGAATCATGTCCATTGTTGAGTTGTGTTTTCAAGTGGACAGACATAGAGGACAAGAGTCCAGGAAACCTTGGGTTATGTGTAATTACACATACACCTTGTGATTTCATGTCATATGCATGTTGTATGTATGTAAGCCTATGTCATGTACAGTGCCTTAAGAAAGTATCCTCTTGAATTTCCACATTTTGTTGTGCTACAGCCTTCACTTAAAATGTATTAAATAAAAAATGTGTGTCACTGGTTTACACACAATCAGCCCATAATGTCAAAGTGGAATTGTGTTTTTAGGCAAGCCTAAATAACTTCAGGAGTACACATGTGCTTAAGTCACATAAGTCTCATGGACTCACTGTGCAATAATAACTAAAGTTTAACATGATTTTTGAATGACTACCCCATCTCTGTACCTCACACAATTATCTGTGAAGTCCCTCAGTTGAGCAGTGAATTTCAAGCACAGATTCAACGACGAAGTCCAGTGAGGTTTTCCAATGCCTCACATAGAAGGGCACCTATTGGTAGATGGGTAAAAATAAAAAAATCAGACATTGAATATCCCTTTGAGAATGGTGAAGTTATTAATTACACTTTGGATGGTGTAGCTGCCCAGTGACGCAAGCGTATCAGACAAGCAAAATTACTTTTCGAGGCAAGCAACACTGAAGCATGCATGAGATCACCAGCTCTTCTGGACGACTCTGTGATCACGCTCTCCATAGCCGATGTAAGACCTTTAAACAGATCAACATTACAAGGCTGCGGAGTCAGACGGATTACCAGGACTGGTACTCGGAGCATGCGCTGACCAACTGGCAAGTGTCTTCACTGACATTTTCAACCCGACTGAGTCTGTAATACCAACATGTTTCAAGCAGACCACCATAGTCCCTGTGCCCAAGAACTCCAAGGTAACCTGCCTAAATGACTACCGACCCGTAGCACTCACATCTGTAGCCATGAAGTGCTTTGAAAGGCTGGCTATGGCTCACATCAACACCATCATCCAAGAAATCCTAGACCCACTACAATTTGCATACCGCCCCAACAAATCCACAGATGACATAATCTCTCTTGCACTCCACACTACCCTTTCCCACCGGGACAAAAGGAACACCTACGTGAGAATGCTGTTCATTGGAAAAGGACGTCCGAGCACACCCCCATTCACATCGACAGGGCTGTAGTAGTGTCCACATCACCAACAAACTTTTATGGTCCAAACACACCAAGACGGTCTTGCAAAGGGCACGATGATACCTATTCTCCCACAGGAGACTGAAAAGACTTGGCATGGGACCTCAGATCCTCAAAAAGTTCAACACCTGCACCATCGAGAGCATCCTGACTGGTTGCATCACTGCCTGGTATGGCAACTGCTCGGTATCTGACCGCTAGGCGCCACAGATCAGTACATCACTGGGGCCAAGCTTCCTGCCATGCAGGACCTTTATACGAGGCAGTGTCAGAGGAAGGCCATAGACTCCAGTCACCCAAGTCATAGACTGTTCTCTCTGCTACCGCATGGCAAGCGGTACCGGAGCGCCAAGTCTAGGTCCAGAAGACTCCTTAACATCCTTTACCCCTAAGCCATAAGACTGCTGAACAGCTAATCAAATGGCTACCCTGACTGTTTGCATTGACCCTCTTTTGTACGCTGCTGCTACTCACTGTTTATTATCTATGCATAGTCACTTTACCCCTACCTACATGTACATATTACCTCAATTACCTCGACTAACCGGTACCGCCGCACATTGACTCGGTGCCGATACCCCACGTATATAGCCGTATAATTTTTTTGTGTAAATTTTTTTAACTTTAGTTTACTTAGCAAATATTTTCTTAGTCTTCATTATTGGTTAAGGGCTTGTAAATAAGCATTCCACAGTAAGGTCTACACCTGCTGTATTTGGCGCATGTTACAAATCAAATTTGATTTGATTTAATCAATATACCCAGTCACTACAAAGATACAGACGTCCTTCCTAACTCAGTTAACGGAGAGGAAGGAAACCGCTCGGGGATTTCACCATGAGGCCAATGGTGATTTTAAACCAGTTACAGTTAAATGGCTGTGATAGGAGAAAACTGAGGATGGATCAACAACATTGAAGTTACTCTACAATACTAACCTAAATGACAGAGTGAAAAGAATAGGTACAGCATGTGTTCGTTCCATCCCCACCATGACCAACCTTATCAATGGCCCCAGCACTGCTGACCTCTCCCCCAAGCTTACAGCTTCCCACCGAGGCTAGAGCTGATAGCCCTAAGCCAGACCTGGCTTCAAATATCATCCAAAATGTTTCAAAGGCTGTGGAAGCTTGCCAATGGAACCAATGGAATAGCCCCAGAAGTGCAAACCCAAACCCTGCCCATCTGTCATTCCAGGCAGGCTGGAGCAAATGCTAAGTCAAAGTACATGAAATATTTTGAATACTATTTGGACCCAGGTCTGTCTGATGGTCCTCAGCCTGTGAAAATTATGGCTGGTGTCAGAGCTCTCTCATTGCTCCCCTCCGTCCCAGTCTACATTCCAAATGGCACCCTATTCCTGATATAATACACTACTTTTGATCAGAACCCATAGGCTTGCCCATAGGGCTCTGGTCAAAATAGTGCAATATGTAGGGAACAGGGTTCCATTTGGGATGTAACTCCAGTCTGCAGGGCTGTAATGGTTTGGTGGGCTAAACTGCTGTCCTCTCCTCTCTGGACTACTGTAATTCCCCTCTGAAATACAGCCTATTAGTCACCGTGGGCAACTCCACTCCCTCTCTGTCCGTCTGTGTCTCAAATGACATCATATTCCCTTTGTAGTACACCACTTTTGACCCAGGTCCATAGGGCTCCTGTCAAAAGTAGTGCACTAAATAGGTAATAGGCTGCCTTTTGGGGCGCAGACTCCGTCTGTCTGTGTCAGAGCAGGAGAGGAGATACAAACCATCCCTGGGTTAGTGCTGAGAGGAAGCATGTTGGTGGGAGCGGTGGGATCCGGTGATGTCATCGTGTCATGTAAGTCTACAGCAGCCCAGAGTAGGACACGAGCTAAACACTGTTTCAATTCTGCTGTGGTTTTTGTTACTTTGATTAACTATCAAATATCCTCGATGGAAAATTGCTTGTTGTATCTGTTTACCCATTTCATTTTCATGCATTTATAGCGCTGAGAGGAAGCATGTTGGCGGGAGAGATGGGATCCGATGATGTCATCGTGCCATGTAAGTCCAGTTCTGTTCTGCACAGTGTGGTTTTATTACTCTGATTAAGCTATCAAATAGTCTGGGTGGATAATGACATGGCGTATTAAAGAAGAGTAGCATTTATCACCATTTGCTCTTCATCTATTTACATATAGAATTGCATGATGGGGACACATTTCAAATTGCACTGGGTAATTTTGAACATCTGTCTCTCCCATTACATTATTGTTTTTGCCAAAGTGCTACATGACGTGCATGCCTCAGACGACCCCTACTTGCACACACACACACACACACACGCACACGCACACGCACACACAGAAACCAGCCCTGTTTGCCTCAGATGACCGCTATACACACTGCCAGCCAGCATTCAGTGCTCCGTCACACTCTACCTCACACCCTCCTACGCACGCACGCACGCACGCACGCACGCACGCACGCACGCACGCACACACACACACACACACACACACACACACACACACACACACACACACACACACCACCTACTGCCATCCAAAACCCAGTCACCAGCTGCCTCTCTCTCTCACTGACTCACTCAGTCCCAGTCAGTCACAACACGTTCACCCAGACACAAGTCATCGCAGGGAAAGGGAGGGGACACAAAACACAGTGACACATTAATACCAAACCAGACACTTGACGAGAGAGCCGTGGAGAACTGAGTGGAGTGAAGTGGAGACATTAGTAGCATCCCAAATGGCACCCTGTTCCCTACAATAGCACTACGGGCTCTGGTCAGAAGTAGTGGACTACATAGGGAATAGGGTGCCATTTGGAATGAATATTAAATATTCATAGAAGGATGATGACAGACAGACATGACTTGTAGAGGGGTTGATCAGGGAAGGAAGGGTAATGGTATCACCAGCTGCCTCTGATAGAGATGGTCGCCTCGCTTCAAGTCCTTAGGAAACTATGCAGTAATTTGTTTTTTTAAAGTATTATTTCTTACATTGTTAGCCCAGAAAATCTTAAGTGTTATTACACACAGCCGGGAAGAACTATTGGATATAAGAGCGACGTCAACTTACCAACATTACGACCAGGAATACGACTTTCCCGAAGCGGATCCTTTGTTCGGACCTCCACCCAGAGGCCGACCCAAAACAACGTCGTCGGCGCAGGAGAGGCAGAAGGAGCGGCCTCCTGGTTAGACTTAGAAGGCAAGCACACCACCCACCTTTTCTGAGCATGTTAGTTGCCAATGTCCAGTCTCTTGACAACAAGGTGGACGGAATTAGGGCACGAGTTGCCTTCCAGAGAGACATCAGAGATTGTAACATTCTCTGTTTCACGGAAACATGGCTCAATCAAGATATGTTGTCAGAGTCGGTACAGCCAGCGGGTTTCTTCATGCATTTTGCAGACAGAAACAAACATCTCTCTGGTAAGAAGAAGGGTGGGGGTGTATGCCTCATGATTAATGGCTCATGGTGTAACAATAACAACATACAGGAACTTAAGTCCTTTTGTACACCTGTCCTAGAATTCCTTACAATCAAATGCCGACCGCATTATCTCCCAAGAGAATTCTCTTCAATTATAGTCACAGCCCCCCCCAAGCAGATACCTCGACGGCCCTGAAAGAACTTCACTGGACTCTATGTAAACTGGAAACCATATATCCTGAGACTGCATTTATTGGAGCTGGGGATTTTAACAAAGCTAATTTGAGAACAAGACTACCTAAATTCTACCAGCACATTGACTGTTGTACCGGCTCGAGCAAAACACTGGACCACTGCTTCTCTAACTTCTGCGATGTATACAAGGCCCTCCCTTTGGCAAATCCGACCACGAGTCCATCTTGCTCATACCGTCCTATACGCCGAAACTCAAACAGGATGTACCCGTGACTAGAACCATTCAACGCTGGTCTGACCAATCGGAATCCACACTTCAAGATTGTTTTGATCACATGGACTGGAAAATGTGAAATGGAGTTGCAATTCAATGGCCCAGGCACGAGACGTATGTGGCAGGGTCTACAGGCAATTACGGACAACAAAAAGAAATCCAGTGACGTCACGGACACTGACGTCTTGCTTCCAGAAAAGCTAAACACCTTTGCCCGCTTTGAGGATAATACAGTGCCACCGATGTGGCCCGCTACCAAGGACTGCGGGCCCCCCCTCTCCTTCTCTGTGGCCGAAGTGAGTAAGACATCTAAACGTGTTAACTCTCGCAAGGCTGCTGGCCCAGATGACATCCCTAGCCGCGTCCTCAGAGCATGCGCAGACCAGCTGGCTGGTGTGTTTACAGACATATTCAATCACTCCCTATCCCAGTCTGCTGTCCCCACATGCTTCAAGATGGCCACCATTGTTCCTGTACCAAAGATGGCAAAGATATCTGAACTAAATGACAATCATCCCGTAGCACTCACTTGTGTCATCATGAATTGCTTTGAGAGACTAGTCAAGGATCATATCACCTCCACCTTACCTGCCACACTAGACCCACTTCAGATTGCATTCCGCCCCAACAGGTCCACAGACAATGCAATCGCCATCACATTGTACACTGCCCTATCCCATCTGAACAAGAGGAATACCTATGTAAGAATGCTGTTCATTGACTACAGCTCAGCATTCAACACCACAGTACTCTCCAAGCTCATCATTAAGCTTAAGGCCATGGGTCTCAACCCCGCCCTGTGGAATTGGGTCCTGGACATTCTGACGGGCTGCCCCAGGTGGTGAAGGTAGGAAACAACATCTCCACATCGCTGATCCTCAACACTGGGGCCCCACAAAGGTGCGTGCTCAGCCCCCTCCTGTACTCCCTATTCACATGACTGTGTGGCCATGCACGCCTCCAACTCAATCATCAAGTTTGCAGACGACACAACAGTAGTGGACTTGATTACCAACAATGACAAGACAGCCTACAGGGAGGTGAGAGCAATCGGAGTGTGGTGTCAGGAAAACAACCTCTCACTCAACATCAACAAAACAAAGGAGATGATTATGGACTTCAGGAAACAACAGAGGGAGCACCCCTCTATCCATATCGACGGGACAGTAGTGGAGAAAGTGGAAAGTTTGAAGTTCCTCGGCGTACACATCACGGACAAACTGAAATGGTCCACCCACACAGACAGTGTGGTGAAGAAGGCGCAACAGCGCCTCTTCAACCTCAGGAGGCTGAAGAAATTTGGCTTGTCACCTAAATCCCTCACAAATTTTTACAAATGTACAATCGAGAGCATCCTGTCGGGCTGTATCACCGCCTGGTACAGAAACTGCACCGCACTCAACCGCAAGGCTTTCCAGAGGGTAGTGCGGTCTGCACAAAACATCACCTGGGGCAAACTACCTGCCCTGCAGGACACCTACAGCACCCGAAGTCACAGGAAGACCAAAAAGATCATCAAGCACAACAACCACCCGAGCCACTGCCTGTTCACCCCGCTATCATCCAGAAGGCGAGGTTACTACGTTACTCATCTCATATGTATATACTGTATTTCATACCATCTATTGCATCTTGCCTATGCCGCACGGCCATCACTCATCTATGTATATATATATGTACATATTCTTATTCAATCCCTTTATATTTGTGTGTATAATGTAGTTCTTGTGAATTTGTTAGATTACTTGTTAGATATTACTGCACTGTCGGAACTAGAAGCACAAGCTTTTTGCTACACTCGCATTAACTTGTTAGATATTACTGCATTGTCGGAACTAGAAGCACAAGCATTTCGCTACACTCTCATTAACTTGTTAGATATTACTGCACTGTCGGAACTAGAAGCACAAGCTTTTTGCTATACTTGCATTAACTTGTTAGATAATTCGGAACTAGAAGCACAAGCATTTCGCTACACTCGCATTAACTTGTTAGATACTACTGCACTGTCGGAACTAAAAGCACAAGCATTTCGCTACACCCTCATTAACATGTTAGATATTACTGCAATGTCGGAATTGGAAGCACAAGCATTTCTCTACATTCGCATTAACATCTGCTGTGTATGTGACAAATAACATTTGATTTGATTTGGTATCTACTGCAAGGCTGACTGGATGACATGCTAGATTCAGAGGAGGGCAGAGAAAGAGAGAGAGAGAGTGTGTGTGTGTGTGTGTGTGTGTGTGTGTGTGTGTGTGTGTGTGTGTGTGTGTGTGTGTGTGTGTGTGTGTGTGTGTGTGTGTGTGTGTGTGTGTGTGTGTGTGTGTGCCTGCGTGCGTGTGTGTCCCTCTGTGTCCGTCCGTCTGTGCGTGCGCTCACTTGTGTGTGTGTGTTTTTATATATGTATGTACGCGGGTGTGTGTATATATGGGTGTGTGTATATATGTGTGTGTGTCTATATGTGTGTGCGTGTGTTTATATGTGTTTGTGCAGATGAGACAGAGCTAAGTGTCAGTCCAGATCAAGGGTAGTAGGAAATGTGTCCTGTCACCCAGATGAAACCCAAAGCCTTTCTTTCCATGACTGTTGTGGTTATGTCATTACTTATAGCAGACATTGCCTGTATATAGTGCACTACTTTTAACAAGGGCTCTGGTCAAAAGTAATGCACTATATAGGGAATAGGGCGCCATTTGGGATGCAGTCAGCCGTGGCCGACAGCTTCCTGGTGTTACTGTACACTGTGTGGTTTCTGTTGTGCATCGCTCATCCTTAGAAAAGACAAGTTCCTTTTCAATGTTTGACTTTATCAGTTTCACAAGGTAATTGTAGATGCAGTCTTATCTAGCTGTCTTAAGATGAATGCATTAACTGGACAAGAGGGTCTGCTAAATGACTAAAATGTAAATATAACATGTACATATGAGCTAAGCAACAGGAGATGAATGGAGAAAGGACATTGTTCAGTGTGATGTCTGGATATCATTTCTTTGCTCTCTGACAGTTTATGTGGGTAAATTCAGATGGGCGGCCTAGCTGGGATTAAAATGAAGCTTATCCCTGTCAGAGTCCCCCTGCTAGAGCCTATATAGCCAGACAGCATCCATTTCATACTGATTCTTCTCTCTCTCTCTGTCTCTCCCCCCCCCGTATCGACTCATCCATTTGAGCCACCACACTCTTCTCCTCCTGCCCACAGAAAACCTTGCAGGCCCATCATCCTCTCTGTTTGAGAGAGTCAGGCTGTTCCTTAGCCTACTGTGTCAGGTGAAAGAACCATCTGCACACCCCACTCTCCTCCTCCTCATCCCACTCTCCCCCAATTATCTCTCCTCCGGCATGGCTGACCCCGACCGTCACACCCAGCCGCGAGGCCACACCAACATGCCTCGCCGGCTCAGCATCCGAGCTTCGCCTCACCGTTCCTGGGGTCAGCTAGGTAAGCGTTCCCCCTCTCTCCATCCCTCCAACCCTCCATTCTGCCCATCATGCTCTGCTAACTAAACCCCGTTCCCTGGCCCAGCCCGGTCGGATCAGATAAGGTTTCAGTCCCCGCTCTCTTTCTGTGTCTGCGTGCGTGCGTGCGTGCGTGCACACAGCCTAAGCCTCATGCTTCTCTCTCCCCAGAACACTGGCTAGATGGATGTAATCTGTATGGTCAGCAGGGCCTGGCTAGCTGCTGGCTGAATGACTGGCTGACTGTCATTGTATAGTCGGTGGGGCCTGACAAACAGCAGAGAGAGAAAGACAGAGAAACAGAGGTGTGTGGCTATGTTCATCAAGTTGGATGAGTCCTTGAGCAAAGTCAGGACAGTGGTACATTGCCCTGCAGGCAGAGCCCTGAGGACTCAAACAGTAAGACCACACGCTTGATGTGTCTATGAACCTGGAATACCAAACTCAGAGGCTGTTTACACAGGCAGCCTAATTCTGATATTTTTCCATTAATTTGGTATTTTGACCAATCAGATCAGCTCTTTTGGCAATAATTGGTCAAAATATCAGAATTGGGCTACCTGTCTAAACTCAGACATAGACACACCATGGTATAGAATATATAGGGCCATATAGGGTAATAATACATTAATATTACATAGTAAATCTACTGAGCAATACATGATATAGCCTCAGAAATAGTGACAAATTATTGATACACATTCATGGATGTAAAGGCCCGTTGGTTATGAGTTCAGAAACCTCCGCTGCTGCTTTTTCCTTGTGTCCAGAGTGGACACCTTGGCCATGTGGATCCTGGCCTTGGAGAGTGGACAACTTGGCCCTGTGGATCCTGGCCTTGGAGAGTGGACACCTTGGCCCTGTGGATCCTGGCCTTGAGAGTGGACTCCTTGGCCCTGTGGATCCTGGCCTTGGAGAGTGGACAACTTGGCCCTGTGGATCCTGGCCTTGGAGAGTGGACACCTTGGCCCTGTGGATCCTGGCCTTGAGAGTGGACACCTTGGCCCTGTGGATCCTGGCCTTGGAGAGTGGACACCTTGGCCCTGTGGATCCTGGTCTTTGAGAGTGGACAACTTGGCCCTGTGGATCCTGGCCTTGGAGAGTGGACACTTTGGCCCTGTGGATCCTGGCCTTGGAGAGTGAACAACTTGGCCCTGTGGATCCTGGCCTTGGAGAGTGGACACCTTGGCCCTGTGGATCCTGGCCTTGGAGAGTGGACACCTTGGCCCTGTGGATCCTGGCCTTGGAGAGTGGACACCTTGGCCCTGTGGATCCTGGCCTTGGAGAGTGGATACCTTGGCCCTGGATCCTGGCCATGCAGAGTGGGCACCTTGGCCCTGTGGATCCTGACCGTGGAGAGTGGACACCTTGGCCCTGGATCCTGGCCATGCAGAGTGGGCACCTTGGCCCTGTGGATCCTGACCGTGGAGAGTGGACACCTTGGCCCTGGATCCTGGCCGTGGAGAGCTCTATAAGTAAAATTTCTTTAAATTTGAGCAGCCATTGTTGCAATAGTAACTGATGAGGTGAAGTCCACCTTTGTACAGTCATTTTCTTAGCAGCTGTGGTTCCTGCCAACCACACTCTCCGTTGGCGTTCTGACAAGTGCAAATCAGAGTCATCACAAAGCAACATCACTATTGGATCTAATGGCAGTATTTTATAAGTACAGAGATGACATGGTTGACTTTCCCCCAGAATGCAACCACCCCTGGGCATTTCCACAGCACATGAGGAAAAGTACCAAGGTCCCCGGTGGTGCAGAACTCACATAATGCCGATGGACTAATATCCATGTCATGTCTTTTTTGAGATGTTAGATAGGTTCTATTGCAAATGTTTTAAATCATTGATTGGTGATTGAGGTTTCTAGTTGATCCAAATACATTTTTCCATACTATATCCCAATTTACTTGTCTGTCAGCAAGTGTAAAATATTTTTCCCATATAGTGGATAGAGTTAATGTTTTTTGTGCTGCTAGAATTAATTGACTATAGATATCAGAAACAACTCCTTTTGAGGGGAATCTGTCCATTAGAAGTTTGACCAATGGGTGTACTGCGAGTTCTGTTCCCCAGGGAACCCCATAGTGTCACGATCGTCATAATAAATGGACCAAGGCGCAGCGTGAGTAGCGTTCCACATCTTTATTATAATGTGAAACTTACAAAAACAATAAATGAACAAATGAAACGTGAAGACAGTGAAGTGCAAATAGGCACCTACACAAAAACAAGATCCCACAAACACAGGTGGGAAAAATAACTACTTAAATATGATCCCCAATTAGAAATAATAGCCTAGAACCCCACATAGAAATAATAAACTAGAATACCACCCAGTCACGCCCTGACCTACTTCACCATAGAGAAACAATGTCTCTCTATGGTCAGGGCGTGACACATAGGCTTGCATGGATAGGCGGAGTTGAAGGTAAAGACAAAATGATGAACCTGGGACATTAAAACTGGGACATTAAAACACAGGCAGATTTCCTGGAAACAGAGGAGTCCATTCACAGTGTATGTGTCTTTGAAACTATAAATACCCTTTTTAGACCAAGAATCTGATATAAATGGTTTCTTACACGCTATGAATTCTTTATTGCGCCATATTGGAGAGTATGAATTCCATTTAAGATTAGATCTCACAAGCTTCTCTGTAGCTTTCCACACATTTACTGAGTATGTGTCACGAATTATGTCGTGGTGTTTCAGGGAAGACCAAAATGCAGCGGGTATATGGATACTCATTCTTTTAATGAAAAAATTTATAGCATCCACAGAACAAAAAAAAAAAAACAATAAACCGTACTCACGACTCACAACAGTGTAGCAGGCTCAATAACGCAGTGCTCACAAACAATTCCCCACAAACACACAGACAAACACACCCAACTAATATAGGACTTCCAATCAAAGGCAACACCACACAGCTGCCTTCAATTGGAAGTCCACCCCAATTACCTCTACATAGAAACACCCAACCTAGACAGAACATAGAAAACACAACTTCTTCTGCCACGCCCTGACCAAAACTTATACACCTACTCCACCTGCTGGTCAGGACGTGACATTACCCCCCCCCCCTAAAGGTGCAGACCCCGAATGCACCTTCAAAAGAAGAAAAAAACACAGAACACCCAAAACAACCCGAAAAAAATTCCCCCTACTAAAGGGAGGGAAGGGAGGGTGGCTGCCGTCAACGACGGCACTGTGCTACACCCCCCCTCCCCAACCCACTTATATCTGGAGGTGGCTCCGGTTCTGGCAGCTCGGGGCAGTCCGGCAGCTCGGGGCAGTCCGGCAGCTCGGGGCAGTCCGGCAGCTCGGGGCAGTGCGGCAGCTCGGGGCAGTCCGGCAGCTCGGGGCAGTGCAGCGGTTCCGGCCACTCTGGCGGCGGTTCCGGCCACTCTGGCGGCGGTTCCGGCCGCTCTGGCGGCGGTTCCGGCCGCTCTGGCGGCGGTTCCGGCCGCTCTGGCAGTTCCGGGCAGTCGGGCCGCTCTGGCAGTTCCGGGCAGTCGGGCCGCTCTGGCAGTTCCTGGCAGTCGGGCCGCTCTGGCAGTTCCGGGCAGTCGGGCCGCTCTGGCGACTCCTGACTGGCGGGCCGCTCTGGCGACTCCTGACTGGCGGGCCGCTCTGGCGACTCCTGACTGGCGGGCCGCTCTGGCGACTCCTGACTGGCGGGCCGCTCTGGCGACTCCTGGCATCTCCTGGCAGTCGGGCCGCTCTGGCATCTCCTGGCAGTCGGGCCGCTCTGGCGGCTCCTGGCAGTCGGGCCGCTCTGGCGGCTCATGGCAGTCGGGCCGCTCTGGCGACTCCTGACTGGCGGGCCGCTCTGGCGACTCCTGACTGGCGGGCCGCTCTGGCGACTCCTGACTGGCGGGCCGCTCTGGCGACTCCTGGCATCTCCTGGCAGTCGGGCCGCTCTGGCGGCTCCTGGCAGTCGGGCCGCTCTGGCGGCTCCTGGCAGTCGGGCCGCTCTGGCGGCTCATGGCAGTCGGGCCGCTCTGGCGGCTCCTGGCAGTCGGGCCGCTCTGGCGACTCCTGGCAGTCGGGCGGCTCTGGCGACTCCTGACTGGCGGGCGGCTCTGGCGACTCCTGACTGGCGGGCGGCTCTGGCGACTCCTGACTGGCGGGCGGCTCTGGCGACTCCTGACTGGCGGGCGGCTCTGGCGACTCCTGACTGGCGGGCGGCTCTGGCGACTTACGACTGGCGGGCGGCTCTGGCGACTTACGACTGGCGGGCGGCTCTGGCGACTTACGACTGGCGGGCGGCTCTGGTGACTGTTGACTGGCGGGCAGCTCTGGTGACTGTTGACTGGCGGGCAGCTCTGGCGACTGTTGACTGGGATGATGCACTTGAAGCCTGGTGCGTGGTGCTGGTACTGGACGTACCAGACTGGGAACACGTACCTCCAGGCTAGTGCGGGGAGCTGGCCTGGGGCTCCATTCTTGCCCCGCAAAACTGCCCTTGTGCCCCCCCCCAAAAAAATATTGGGGCTGCCTCTCGAATTTCCTAAACTCTTCCATTGCCCTGGAAACGCTCCTCCTTAACTCGGCCCATGTCCATCCTTCCTCCTTGTTCCTCTGCTGCTTGGTCCTGGTTTGGTGGGGAATTCTGTCACGAATTATGTCGTGTTGTTGCAGGGAAGACCAAAATGCAGCGGGTATATGGATACTCATTCTTTTAATGAAAAAATGTATAGCATCCACAGAACAAAAAAAAAAATACAATAAACCGTACTCACGACTCACAACAGTGTAGCAGGCTCAATAACGCAGTGCTCACAAACAATTCCCCACAAACACACAGACAAACACACCCAACTAATATAGGACTTCCAATCAAAGGCAACACCACACAGCTGCCTTCAATTGAAAGTCCACCCCAATTACCTCTACATAGAAACACCCAACCTAGACAGAACATAGAAAACACAACTTCTTCTGCCACGCCCTGACCAAAACTTATACACCTACTCCACCTGCTGGTCAGGACGTGACAGTATGCTATAAGGGGACCAAACAATAATGCACATTTTTTAGGAGTTAATCCAGAAAATAATTCATATTTTAATCTAATTGGAGAAACTATTGACTCTTCTATAGCATACGAAGAAACAGAAGCCTCTGGGTTTAACCAGGTCTTCAGGAAATGAATTTGGAATGATAGGAGATACAATTTTAGATTTGGAACTGCAAGTCCATCTGATACTTTTGATCTCTGTAGTGTTGCATATTTAATCTGTGGTCACTTTCTCCCCCAAATGAACTTATTCATGACAGTCAAGTTTATACCAATAGTCTATAGGAGGAGGCAGTGGTAACATGGAACTCATAAAATTGATACGAGGGAGGACATTCATTTTAGTAATTGAGATTCTAGCATGCAAAGAAGTGGCCATAGCAGACCATCTTTTCATGTCTTTTTGGATCTTTTGAAAGGTTCCTAAGTAGTTCTTCCTGAAAGTAGTGTAAATAGAGTGGGATACGGTGATGCCTACGTAGCTGATTTGATTCTTCACTGGGATCATGGGTGGTAGTTGCACGCTTCACATAGCTGAGTTAAGAGGTAGTAGAGCTGATTTGGACCAGTTGATCTTGTAACCAGACAAAATAGACATTATTGGCTGCAGGGATTTCTGAGTGTTAGCGACTTAGAGCAGTATGTGATCTGCATACAGACAAATTGCTTGTTCAATTGGATGTATGCTTTGTGCCAGCGGTTCAAGAGGGACAACCTTGTTCAAAATCCTGGTTGTATGATAAATGGATTAGAATGGGTAGCGCCAGTAGATATAACAGAAGACGAATTCACATAAATGGTACAGATCCTATGGATGAATCTAGACCCAAAACAAAAATGTTCAAGAACAAGCCATAAATATTCCCATTCTACGCGGTCAAAGGCTTTCTCTGCATCTAGTGATAATACAGCACACGGGGTATCCAGATTGGTCGCCTCAGCAACCGCATGAAACAGGCGCCGCATGTTCTCGGCTGCTTGACGACCCTTAACAAACACTGTTTGGTCAGGATGTATGAGCTTGTTAATGACTTTCTCTAGGCGCATGGCTAGAACTTGTTTAATTTGGAATATGCTTTATTTTTATATTTACCATTGTAGCAGTAGAAATATAATTTTAAACAAATAGGAGAATAGGTAAATTAGCATTATTTTGCATTTAGGAGAACTCATTCAGGGTCTGAATAGAATGTAGTCAAACACAATAACATTATTCCATTGAACACAAGTCACTCAAACAGTAGCCTACCGCCGGATAATCAAAACAGGCAATCATGCTTCATAATACAATTCTCTAATACTAGTCATATGTTACTGTGATTGGAGATAATCAAATTAGAAAAAAAGACAAGCATTTAGGCCTCATCTCCTCTCTCTCATTCTCTCTCTTGCTCTCTTTCTCTCTCCTCTCTCTTCTATCTCTCTCTCTCTCTCTCTCACACACACACACACACACACACACACACACACACACACACACACACACACACCCTTCACAGCCCAGTGAGCGTGGGTGTATGATGGGTAATGATGATATTGTGAGACGTAGCGACACATTGTGGTGATTATGATTAGATGTGCATACCTTTTCTGATTGATTGAATTAATTAGCGAGGACAGGGAAATGAATATTCAGTCGAGTGGTAGGGTAAGAAAGATGTGTGTTTCATATTGTCTGTTTGTGTCTTTGCGTGCATTTGTGTGTGTGTGTGTGTGTGTGTGTGTGTGTGTGTGTGTGTGTGTGTAGGTGTGTGGAAAACTCCGTGTGTGTGTGAGTGTTGGTCCGTGTGTGACCCTCACTAACCTCCACTGTCTGACAGCCTGGGGGAGATAATGATGATATAGTGGGGATGGGTTGGGCCAGTGTGAGTGCACTGGAGGGCAGTGGAAAGCAAATGACTGAAAGTAGAAAAGAGTTGGAGTGGAAATGCCAGGATTGACTTGAAAATTGGCTTGTGTGCGTGTGTGTGTGTGTGTGTGTGTGTGTGTGTGTGTGTGTGTGTGTGTGTGTGTGTGTGTGTGTGTGTGTGTGTGTGTGTGTGTGTGTGTGTGTGTGTGTGTGTGTGTGTGTGTGTGTGTGTGTGTGTGTGTGAGTGAGTGAGAGAGAGAGAGAGTTACGGTAGCTACCAAAGTTATAAAGCTATTAAAGTAAAATGTACATCCTCTGTCTAGCTTTGCTCTCTCACCTGGCTTTCTGTCCCTCTCTCCCCATCCATCCCTCAAGCTCCCTCTCCCTCCCTCCATCCCTCCCTCCCCCCTCTCTCCCCTACCTCCCTCTTCATGCCATCTCTCACTGTGAGCAGTGTATCACTTGGCCCAGACTCATGGTGGTGAATAATACATCAGGAGACCAAAGAGAGAGAGAGGGATGGAGAGATGGAGAAAGAGATCGTGAGAGAGAGAGAGAGAGAGAGAATGAAGAGAGAAAGAGAGAGCGAGAGAGAGGGATGGAGAGAGAGAGAGAGGGATGGAGAGATGGAGAGAGGGATGAAGAGAGAGAGAGGGATGAAGAGAGAAAGAGATGGAGATGAAGTGATCTCTGGCCTGCTCCTCTCCTTCCAGGCCCGTGGGCTCTCAGCAGCATCTGGTAGGGGGCTGAGTGGAATACTGACTAGATATATGTGCATAACAGTGGAGGCTCCTCAAAGGAGGAAGGGAAGGACCATCCTCTGTGAATTTCATAATAATGTAAATGCTAAATCATTAAAAAAGTTATCCTTTTTAGATAAAACTGTACTAAATATAATAACGTCACCAAATAATTGATTGAAACACACTGTTTTGCAATGAAGGTCTATAGTAGCCTCAACAGCACTCTGCAGGGTAGCACCATGGTGTAGCCAGAGGACAGTTTGCTTCCGTCCTCCTCTGGTTACATTGATTTCAATGCAAAACCTATGAGGCTCATGGTTCTCACCCCCTTCCATAGACTTACACAGTAATTATGACAACTTCCGGAGGATGTCCTCCAGCCTATCAGAGCTCTTTCAGTATTAACTGAC
Source organism: Salmo salar (assembly GCF_965601325.2). NCBI lineage: Eukaryota > Metazoa > Chordata > Actinopteri > Salmoniformes > Salmonidae > Salmo > Salmo salar. The sequence continues at coordinate 26,237,327 of NC_138302.1, read as the reverse complement.
ATGTTGACCACCTAATCAAAGGATCAGAGAATGATCTAGTACTGAAAGTATAAGCTACAGCTAGCTAGCACTGCAGTTAATAATATGGTGAGTAGTTGACTCAAAGAGAGAGACAAATGTTGAACATTTTTAACAAATTAATTTATTCCAAAGTTTGGGAGAAGCAAAAGACAAATAGAGAGAGATTGTCATTTTTTTTTGTGTCACTTACTTAGCTAGCAAATTCAGCTAGCTAGTTTAGCCTCCTGAAACACCCTGCTCAAACAAAGGGATGCTATGTTAGCTAGCTGGCTATGACTTTCCAACACAACACTGGAACTCTTCCAAGTCAAGGTAAGCTTTTGGTATTACTCATTTATTGCCACCAGGGCCTGCCGGTGTAGCTTCTTACTGACTACACTGTAATGTTGCTACATGACTATATCAGGTTAACTAACGAGTTAGTTCTATTAGCTATGCTGACTATGACGTTCCTTTAGCTAATATGGTAAGAACGATGTAGGCTGTGTGTAGTGGTTTGGCTTGGAAAGGTTTTTCGCCTAGTCACATACAGCTGATGTGTTGTGCATTGAAGTCCACAAGTTAAGGGAATAGGTGAGAGGAGAGTGCATAGGTGTGACAGGGAATACAAAGTGGCTGCTATGAAAGTGAACTGTGTTTACGTGTGATCAGTGGTGTATTCATTCCACCAATTCTGTTGAAAAATGTTTCTTAAACGGAAGCAAATGAAACAAAACAGGGATAAACATACCTGAATTTGTCCAATAGAAACTCTCGTTTGCAACTGTTGGAGTAATGATTACACCCTATATCAGCTAGATGCACACAAGGCGGTATTGAACGTCACTGTCTGTCCATGTGTCACTGTCGGTCACCTCAATTTTGTCTCTCGACCTGTGTGCACCTACGTTGTAAACGTTCATTCATAAGCTAGGTTGTAGCAACCTCATGATGGGTATAGGGCCTTCCCTGTGGCATACTGCCTTCCCTGTGGCTCAGTTGGTAGAGCATGGTGTGTGCAACGCCAGGGTTGTGGGTTTGATTCCCACGGGGGACAAGTACAAAGAAATGCATGAATTGAAATGTATGCATTCATTACTGTAAGTCGCTCTGGATAAGAGCGTCTGCTAAATGACTAAAATGTCTAAAATGTCAAAGAAAATTGGGAAAATTTGAGTATCATATAATAGCCAAAACCTATCGGTGTTAAAATTAACTGGGTGAATGGAATATGAATAACAGTCATCCAATATGCTGTAATAGAAATAAGGCCATGCTCATAAAAAAAGGGTCCTCCCTCATCTTAAACGGCACTGACCGAAACTGGTGCATAACATACATACTCTCCTACATGTGTATCTGGACAGAATACAGTATGCCATTTTGGTCTCGACTGATGTGTCTGTTGTGTGTTGGTGAGTGGGGTGTATTTATTTTTTTTTCATCCCAGAACCAAGAATCAATTACTTTAGCTGGTTCCATAATTCATTTGACTTTGGGCCTCCCTTCAAAGCTGGAACACAAGGTAGGTAGGAGGTATGGAATTCTCCTGCAAGGTTTGATAACGTCTTATCTTCTGCTGAATAAAGGGACACCTTATTCAGCTTGTATTCCTGCACGATGGATTCCAAAATGTCTCTACTTTAGAAAAGGAATACGCTTCCTGGATGTGGTATGTCTGTATATTTAGTTGAGAGTAATTGTAGTGACCGTTTAACTGGAACAAATAGAGAAGGCCTATAGAATGCCACAGAAACGCAATTCAATAGCTCAGTGAACAGCCAGCCATGGCTCTCATCAGAAACATCCCAAATCAGTTCCAGTCACAGGAGGTTGGTGGCACCCTAATTGGGGAGGACGAGCTCATGTTAATGGCTGGAGCAGAAGAAGTGGAATGTTATTAAATACATCCAACACATGGTTTCCAGTCATTATTGTGAGCCGTCCTCCCCTCAGCAGCCTCCACTGGTTCCAGCTTCTAAATTAGTCTCCTTTTTATTCACATCCCCTTCTTTCTCTCTCTCTTTAACCCCTCCCCCTTTTTTCTCTCCCTCGCCTTCTCTATTTCTTTTTTTTCCAACCCCTGCTCTCTCTCCCCTCCTGCGCTCTCTCATTCTCTCTTTCTCTCTCTCCTCCTCCTTCCCTCTCTTTCATTGCAGTTTCCAACATTTTTTATGAAACATCATAATCTCAAGCTTGTTTTAATTGATAACCTCATTGCCTGTGTCCACCAGGTCATTAACGACAGACAGACAGTCGGCTCTCCGTTGCCGTAGTAGCACCAGAGGGCACCGTGGCTACTGACCGACGGGATTAGCATACAAGAGCAATGAGCATTAAATTGGTACCAGCTTGCTGGCCTACCCGCGTTACCACCATTATGCAGTTAAATTGGTCCGACAGCCAGCCACTGCTCTACAGGGGGATTGATCTTCTTTTTCTTATTCCCTCTCAGCAACTGGTGGGTGGATTGTGTGTGTGTGTGTGTTACGTAGTACAGGACATGGGAAGGGGTTGTTGAGATTCATGCTGCCTCAGGGAGATTCTCATTTGGGAAAAAGTAATCCTCTCCTTCACTCCTTCATCCTCCTCTCCTCCGTGACCCACAAACCGATAAGTGGTCGAGGAGTGTCCTCCTCGATAGCCTCCTCCTGCCGAGGAAAGACAAGAGTATCCTCTCGACTCCCCGTCGCGGAAGCGTTTTGAAATCCGCCACACCTCTTTTGAATCAGCCGTTGTTTTCTTGGAGGAGAAAAGCACGCACACATGTCTGGCACAGCCAGCTAAATGTAATTTAGAATTTTACACATATATTTTGGGATTCCTCCTCTGTAAATGTAATTTGCCTGATGAAGCGCAAGTGGAGAAGGAGAGTCACATTTCATACAAGCGCAATTGTTTCCACATTTCTTCTCCTCACCACCTCTCCTCCGTTATCTTTGACCTTTTTCAAGAAGAGGAGAGGACGAAAGAGAGGACGCAAGGAGCAAATCCAATTGAGATTCTCCTTCAGATTTTTATTAACAAAGGTGACATGTCACATCATATGTGGTGAGGTGATTCACCTTTGGGAAGGTTTTGTTAGGTTAGTTCTTTCTGAGGGGATGGTAGATAAAGTATTCCCTAATGTAATTGTTGTGCTTACCATATTAGGGTTTTTTCTATTGGAAAGGTGTTGTCTGATGATAATCCAATTTGTTTGGTTAAATAATGGCTTATTTCACAGCTTATTACACTTGAGGAGGTGTTAGATTGGCTTCCCATGACTTGTTGTGTTTCACATGATGGCGGTGCAATTCACAGGGAGTGTTTATGATATGAAGATTCAACTTGAAATGGTTCTCAGAGGAAATGTGACGTCATCATGGAGAAGATAGAGCCAGTTCCCAGACTGATGGTGTTGTACTTTAGGAGCTCTCAGGCTGTGAAGATGCAATCATAGCTGACTGAGGATTTGGCAGTGTGGAGTGGAGTTGAGGTCAGGTGAGGCAATTTTCACTATTTTGAACTTGAAAACGTTGTTGTCGGTCACACTAAACAACATACCGGCTTATATACTGAGATTTTATCCTTGTAAAAGTGATTAGCAAGAAATGTTTTCAGTTTAAAAAATGAATCGTGGATACTATTCAGCTACGGAGACAATTCACAGTTGAGATAAGCACACTTTTGCTTAAATCATTTATTGATGTCAATGGAAGACTTTGAGAGAAAATTCTAATTAAAAAATTCTAATCTGTAGTCTGAATATGCTTTTTTTTAGAGTGGATCATCAAATGCTCAAATAAGACATGTTGTAAACGTGCCTTGCCATTTTCCTCAGTAAAAAAAGAGGTAAAAGTAGATGCAAAGCATTGTGGGATTCCTCCAGATCAGCTAAATGTCTTCACACAGCTCTCTCCCCTGTCACTAACAGCCTCATGACAGCTGTTCAATCAGCTCTGATCTTCCTAGAAGCTGACAGCTTATTGGTTCTCCTCAAAGACCTTATCACAAGGCCTCCTGGGTATTGATCAATGTCAACGCCTGTCGATGCTGACAACCACCATATTGTATGTGTGTGTGTGTGTGTGTGTGTGTGTGTGTGTGTGTGTGTGTGTGTGTGTGTGTGTGTGTGTGTGTGTGTGTGTGTCTGTCTGCAGCCCACTCAAAAACGCTCACTTCACTCAATTTTATCCAAATGCACCTTTACTTTCCTATCTGTTAGGCTGATAGTCTTTTGAAATAAATTCATAGATATCAACAGAAGGCTATATCGGTCCACTAATACAGGACTAGTAAAGGCCCAGTGCACTACTTTTGTGACAATTTTTTTATCCGATTTTTCAGGGGGTGCTGCAGCACCCTCAGCACCCTTACTTCCTGCAGCTATGTCCTGGCGCACAGAAAAAAAGTGTCAAGGGAAGCCAGTTTGGATTTGGCTTTACACCAATCAAATCACATCAAGCCAAATGTCATTTGATAGAGAAAAAAAATTGAATTGTTGAATCTCGTTGTGTAGTTGCCCTCCGGTGGCTAGCTAGCTAAAAGTATCCCTTTCCTAAATTAGCCATGGACAGAGATAAGGATTTGGACTTGTGGTTTTACTTAATTATCCATACTCCATTCTGGCCAGTGGTTATAACGGCGATTCTGATCCAACCATAAATTCATACATTGTGCCTCTGGCCTGAGAGGATGGAAGTTCACATGTAGCTAGATGTACAGTACCAGTCAAAATTTTGGACACACCTACTCATTGAAGGGTTTTTATACATTTTTATTATTTTCTACATTGTAGAATAATAGTGAAAACATCAAAACTAAGAAATAACACATATGGAATCATGTAGTAACCAAAATAGTGTTAATACAAATCAAAATATATTTTATATTTGAGATTCTTCAAAGTAGCCACACTTTGTCTTGATGCCAGCTTTGCACATTCTTGGCATTATCTCATCCACCTTCACCTGGAATGCTTTTCCAACAGTCTTGAAGGGGTTCCCACATATGCTGAGCACTTGTTGACTGATTTTCCTTCACTTTCCTTCACAATACCAAACCATCTCAAATGGGTTGAGGTCAGGTGATTGTGGAGGCCAGGTCATCTGATGCAGCACTCCATCACTCTCCTTCTTGGTCAAATACCCTTTACGCAGCCTGGAGATGTGTTGAGTCATTGTCCTCCTGAAAATGATAGTCCCACTAAGCGCAAACCAGATGGGATGGCGTATCGCTGCAGAATGCTGTGGTAGCCATGCTGGTTAAGTGTGCCTTGAATTCTCAATAAATCACTGACAGCGTCACCAGCAAAGCACCCCCACACCATCACACCTCCTCCTCCATGCTTCACGGTGGGAACCACACATGCAGAGATCATCCATTCACCTACTCTGTGTCTCACAAGGACACAGTGGTTGGAACCAAAATCTCAAATTTGGATTCATCAGACCAAAGGACAGATTTCCACCGGTCTAATGTCCATTGCTCGTGTTTCTTAGCCCAAGCAAGTCTCTTCTTCTTATTGGTGTCCTTCAGTAGTGGTTTGTTTGCAGCAATTCGACCATGAAGGCCTTATTCACGCAGTCTCCTCTGAACAGTTGATGTTCAGATATGTCTGTTACTTGAACTCTCTGAAGCATTTATTTGGTCTGCATTCTGAGGTGCAGTTAACTCTAATGAACTTATCCTCTGCAGCAGAGGTAACTCTTGGTCTTCTTTTCCTGTGGCGGTCCTCATGAGAGCCAGTTTCATCAAATCGCTTGATGGTTTTTGCAACTGCACTTGAAGAAACTTTCAAAGTTCTTTACATTTTCCGCATTGACTGACCTTCATGACTCAAAGTAATGATGGACTGTCGTTTTTCTTTTCTTATTTGAGCTGTTCTTGTCATAATATGGACTTGGTCTTTTACCAAATAGGGCTATTTTCTGTATACCACCCTACCTTGTCACAACACAACTGTGTTTCTCTACAAGGTGAGTCAACACGTTTTTTCTACTTACACACACACACACACACACACACACACACACACACACACACACACACACACACACACACACACACACACACACACACACACACACACACACACACACACACACACACACACACACACTCACACACACTCACTCACTCACTCACTCACACTCTCACACTCTCACACTCTCACACTCTCACACTCTCACACTCACAGAAATCAGTACCATGGACAGCCACATGATATTTAGCTTATGTTCATTGGACAACATTTTTTGGGATCTTTTAGTTGCCATGATATTAGACTAAGCATAGGTGATTTACTTAATGTTCAAATGTTTAAGTTGAAATGGTGCTAGAATAGTGGAGGCAGCTCCTGTTTTCTTCGCGGCTTGCAGTAACTCTCCGGTGTTATAAATCAATAATTGTTTAGTAGTCAGAAAATATCGGAAACGTTAACTTGACTGACCATGCTATAGGTCATGTAACTGTTTGTTACATGCAATACGCCTTGCGGTCTCCACCGGACAGATGTTGCTCTCTGGTGTTTTGATGAAACAAAGGTGTGGTTGAATGTATTCTGCCACTGTGTCTTCTTATTGTCTTGCCTTTAGGCCTATATACCACGGTGTCAAGGCATATGAACTAACAGGTTATAGAGCAAACAACGCAATTATCACAACTCATAGGTTGTAATATGGCCTTGTTTTCTGGCTTGGCTTCCCCAGTGATTTTACCCACGCACTGCTACTGCTATAAGCTACAAGATGAGGTCCTAAACCTAGCATGAAAGTGCTTTCTTGTGGCTTTGTGGGCTAATATAATCAAAATGTTTGCCTTGGGGTAAGTTGAGGCAATGTCCACCATACCCCATACAAATGATGATTACAGTTTTATGCATAATATGCATAGTATTTTTTCAATGTGTCATCCCATATGAACTCAAGATAGTGCATTTTTATTGTTACATAGCAGACATCATCATGTCCTGTGTATACAAATGCAAAACAAGCAGAGGTCTAGCCACCCTTTAGTAGCCTCAAATGCGGAGAACTTGCCTACGAATTGGCACACCGAAACAACATCCCTGTCCCAGACAACTGGTCAAGAAATGGAAGGGTAAGTGATATCCTCTTAAGGATCCGCCCCTTTTTTTTCTATTTTTTTTGGACTAAATGTCATACCCAAATCTAACTGCCTGTAGCTCAGGACCTGAAGCAAGGATATGCATTTTCTTGATACCATTTTAATAGAAACACTTTTGTGGAAATGTTAAATTAATGTAGGAGAATATAAGACATTAGATCTGGTAAAAGATAATCCAAAGAAAAAAACGTGTTTTTGTTAGCATTTTTTTGCACCATCATCTTTGAAATGCAAGAGAAAGGCCGTAATGTATTATTCCAGCACAGGCGCAATTTAGATTTTGGCCACTATATGTCAGCAGTGTATGTGCAACGTTTTAGACTGATCCAATGAACCATTGCAGTCCTGTTCAAAATGTTGTATCAAGACTGCCCAAATGTGCCTAATTGGTTTATTGATACATTTTCAAGTTTATAACTGTGTACTCTCCTCAAACAATGGCATGGCATTTTTACACTGTAATAGCTACTGTAAATTGGACAGTGCAGTTAGATTAACAAGGATTTAAGCTTTCTGCCAATGTCAGATATGAAATGTTCTTTTTACTTACAACCACATGCTAATCACGTTAGACTATGTTAGCCCACCGATCCTGTAGAGGATATTTAACAGAGCGATCTATATCTGAATGTAGGTATACATTTAAGACATATGCAATAAACCACACCCCTATTCCATGGACTAAACTTTGACCATCACCCACTGTCACAGGACACCATCACCCACTGTCACAGGACACCATCACCCAATTACCCCAAGGCTGCTCAACTACATGAATTCAGATTATTTCCAGGGATACACAACATCCTGAAATATATGTTGATATCTTTGTTAGAAAGAATACTATATTTCCCTTAATGTGTTATTGTTCAACTTTTACAGGCTTTACAAACTACACTCTGAGTTTAACTAACCAAACTGGACTTCAATATCTGCCCAAAGTCCTAAAGAACATGTACATATTCGTCATGCAACATTTATCTATAATTATAAGCTTTCTTTACATGGTCAATGCCAAAGCCTTTTGAAATCACTAAACACACCAATATAGTGTACATGTGTGAGATGAAATCCTATATTGCCATTTCTACAGTCAAACTGATCAGTCTTGACCTGCCAGCGAGAGATAAAGAAAGCAGTTATCCTTCTACAGTTGAAGCCAGAAGTTTACATACACTTAGGTTGGAGTCATTAAAACTTGTTTTTCAACCACTCCACAAATTTCTTGTTAACAAACTATAGTTTTGGCAAGTCGGTTAGGACAACTACTTTGTGCATGACCCAAGTAATTTTTCCAACAATTGTTTACAGACAGATTATTTCACTTATAATTCACTTATAATTCACTGTATCACAATTCCAGTGGGTCAGAAGTTTACTTACACTAAGTTGACTGTGCCTTTAAACAGCTTGGAAAATTCCAGAAAAATGATGTCATGGCTTTAGAAGCTTCTGATAGGCTAATTGACATAATTTGAGTCAATTGGAGGTGTACCTGTGGATGTAATTCAAGGCCTACCTTCAAACTCAGTGCCTCTTTGCTTGACATCATGGGAAAATCAAAAGAAATCAGCCAAGACCCCAGGAAAAAAATTGCAGAACTCCACAAGTCTGGTTGATCCTTGGGAGCAATTTCCAAACGCCTGAAGGTACCACGTTCATCTGTACAAACAATAGTACGCAAGTATAAACACCATGGGACCACACAGTCGTCATAGCGCTCAGGTAGGAGAGGCGTTCTGTCTCCTAGAGATGAACGTACTTTGTTGCGAAAGGTGCAAATCAATTCCAGAACAACAGCAAAGGACCTTGTGAAGATGCTGGAGGAAACAGGTACAGTCCTATATCCTATATCCTATATTGACATAACCTGAAAGGCCACTCAGCAAGGAAGAAGCCGCTGCTCCAAAACCGCATAAAAAAGCCAGACTACAGTTTGCACATGGGGACAAAGATTGTACTTTTTGGAGAAATGTCCTCTAGTCTGATGAAACAAAAATAGAACTGTTTGGCCATAATGACCATCGTTATGTTGGGAGGAAAAAGGGGGACACTTGCAAGCCGAAGAACACCATCCCAACCGTGAAGCATGGGGGTGGCAGCATCATGTTGTGGGGGTGCTTTGCTGCAGGAGGGAGTGGTGCACTTCACAAAATAGGAAAATTATGTGTATATATTGAAGCAACATCTCAAGACATCAGTCAGGAAGTTAAAGCTTGGTCACAAATGGGTCTTCCAAATGAACAATGACCTATAGCAACCTTCCAAAGTTGTGGCAAAATGGCTTAAGGACAACGAAGTCAAGGTATTGGAGTGTATGTAAACTTCTGACCCACTGGGAATGTGATGAAAGAAATAAAATCTGAAATATTTCTTTTTAGTTTAAATGTAATTTGCTAAGGTGTATGTAAACTTCCGACTTGAACTGTATCTAGCTGAACAAAAAACATGCCATTTTGGAACTGAATCAGTCAGGGCTTTAGGAGGGATGCACAAATATGCTGATCAATGGTTGCTGCTTAGTGAGTGTTACCTAATGCAGCGCACGCACACACACAACCCCAGGCAGCCAGTGCTTGTGCAGCTTGGAGCTACAGTAGGAGGTTGGGATGCCAGGTTGGATTGGCAGTTTGTGGGCAGATCCATCATGGCCCTGACAGGAGGGAGGTGCTCTGACATCCTGCTCTGCCCGAGGAGGACAACCCCCGTCTTCTTAATGAGGCTCTTGGGGAGAGGAGAGGAGAGGAAGAGAGAGAGAGAGAGAGAGAGAGAGAGAGAGAGAGAGCCTCGCTGGCCCACCCACGTACATCTGAGGAGTCTGTCATTCTTGTCTTGTCTGTGTGGTGTTTCTTTCCCGAACTTAAAAAAAACAACAACAAAAAACACATTGAGTACATACATAGTCTCCTCTATCTGACCTTGTTCTTATTATTTAGTTGTTTCCTCTCAAAACAGAAATAATTAACCCTTAAACTTCTCTCAATAGGGACATCCTGCTTCTTTACCTGCTGGATCTGCTTTTGTTATCCTGTCGGGTCTTATAGTGTCAACATGGCCCAGAACACAAACCCCAACCTGAACTCCCTGAGAGAAAAACAAAAAGACTTCCCCTCCTTTCATTGGTTCTCACTCCTGTTTTTTCTTCCCTCCCTCCTTTACCCTCCTACTCCCTATTTTTCTGGTTCCATTCCTCCTCCTGCGACTTCTACTCTTCCATTAGCAGTTTTTCTTTAGCTCCAAATCACCCACCCACCCACCCATCTCTCTCTCTCACTCTTTCTCTCTCTCTCTCTATATATATATATATTTCTTAGTCCCCACTTTCCTTCTCTCTCTTCTCCACCTCTCTCTTCTCCGTCTCTCTCTTTCCCACCTCTCTCTTCTCCACCTCTCTCTTCTCCGTCTCTCTCTTTCCCACCTCTCTCTTCTCCACCTCTCTCTTCCTCACCTCTCTCTTCCCCATCTCTCTCTTCCTCCGTCGTCTGCTCCTACTTCTCCAGCAGTTTTTCTTCAGTTCCAAACCACCCATCTCTCTCTCTTCCTCTCTCCATCCACCCCTCCACCTACCCCCTGTCTCCCCCCTCCCTCCATCCCCAGGGCAGGGTATTAAGTTCACTCCATCCATGATAGATGAAGGTACATGAAAGCTGCCTATTGATTTCTCTCCCCGCACCACAACCTCCAGAAGTAATAAACGGCGTACCCCCCCACCCCCCCAAACCGCCCAGCCTCATATTTCTTGGAAGCCTGAAATCGAAGAAGCCGCATGAAGATGAAATCAAACCGGTAGCTGGGAGCAGACTCACGTGATCGCACTGATGCCTTGATGTTGTGTCTTCACAGTGTGTGTGGGGGGGTTGAATTGTACCCAGTTAGTTACTGTTATTTACTTACAGTAAATCATTTCATTGAAATTACAGGAAACAACGTTGATTCAACCGGTGTGTGCCCGGTGGGTAGTTTATTCAAATTATGCCTAAACCTTCAAACGCTGTTGATAAATCCTATCTTAATGGTCCCTGGGCGTAGAATGCCACCACTGTTGTACTAATACGGTCATCCGGAATGATTTAAAAGTCTGCCCAGCGACTTGGCGAGCTGCTACGCCAGTTTCACACAGATTGGAGGTGATTTAAGCCCATAGCAGACGGATGGACTGCCTGAGGAGACGTTGGCCATTTTGGATCAGCGAGGGTCTGATTTCTATAGAACCGCAATGGCCGAGCGGTAACAGGCTGAAGGACTTAATTACTAGGGCTAACTGAGCGACTGTGGAGCTACATGTTAGAATTATGTTAGAGCCAATTTGGCTTTTAATTGTTAAAGGGCTTTATCTCGCTCTCTCTCTCTTGCTCTCTCTCTCTTTCTCTTCTTTCTCCAGGAAAAAAAGTGCTTGGATTGAAGGAAAGGAAGATTTAGAAAGGAAGAACAATGGATGGATAGAAAGTAAGGAAGAATGAATGATAAAGAAATACATTTTAAAAAGCATTCAATGAGGTCCGTTCTTTTGAATAAGACAATTAATCCTATTAGCACAAATGATCTGAAGATCTATGAAGGCACTCAATGTGATCCCTGTCTTTTGTTGATGTGGACGTCTTAATGCACATTGGATAGTGTTTGTGACATGAAAGATATTCAACGGTGTTTCCTTATTGACTGGATGTGTACAGTGTCAAATAGCATATTATGCTTCAACTTGTTGTGCCCGCATTGATTTTAGCATGAATCTGCGAGAGAATATTCAACTATTTACATTAAGTTGGTGTGGATGCTCTTCCTCTATCACTTTCTGTCTTTCTGTCTCTTTCTTTCACCCCTTTCTCCCTCTACATCCCTCCTTCTCTCTCTCTCTCTCTCTATTCTTCTTTCTTTCAATCTCTATCTATCGATCTACCCCCCCCCCCCCCCCCCCACACACACACTCCATCCTCCCCTCCATGCAGCACCAGAGGGCCTGGTGGTTTCTACGGTGATGAGGGAGACGGTTGCCATGGGAACATGACAAGCAGCAGCCGCCCGGTGCTTTGGGGAGTGATTGGTGGCAGCTCCTCCAGTCCTGAACTCTTGTCCTTTTTACTGTGACTCTCCCTCACCACCTAGACACGTCAGATGAGCAGAGAGGGAGATGGAGGAATGAGACGGAGGAGTGAAATTCTAGACAAAGAGCAGGTTCCTGTCATTTTCATTGTGGTGCAGAACCCTAGAATCATTTTATTCCATCCCTTGAAAATAGTCTTTGTTAAAGCAAGACCATAAGAGTCAATTGTCTTCTTAAAGAAAGGGAGAAAATATTTTTGGAATGTAAAAAATGTAGGTCATTTCAGAGTTGTGAGTTGTTTTGTTGAGTTGGTTTGAATGGTAGAAATTGGGTCTCTGAAATGATGCAATCACTTGAAAGGTTGTGCACAAATGTAATAGCTTGTATAAGCTTTAACATTAAGTTACAGATATTCAACTCTTCCAGTACAGGGTAAAATAGCTTTAACATTACAGATATTAAACTCTTCCAGTACAGGGTAAAATAGCTTTAACATTACAGATATTCAACTCTTCCAGTACAGGATAAAATAGCTTTAACATTACAGATATTCAACTCTTCCAGTACAGGATAAAATAGCTTTAACATTACAGATATTCAACTCCTCCAGTACAGGGTAAAATAGCTTTAACATTACAGATATTCAACTCTTCATGTACAGGATAAAATAGCTTTAACATTACAGATATTCAACTCTTCCAGTACAGGATAAAATAGCTTTAACATTACAGATATTCAACTCTTCATGTACAGGATAAAATAGCTTTAACATTACAGATATTCAACTCTTCCAGTACAGGATAAAATAGCTTTAACATTACAGATATTCAACTCCTCCAGTACAGGGTAAAATAGCTTTAACATTACAGATATTCAACTCTTCATGTACAGGATAAAATAGCTTTAACATTACAGATATTCAACTCCTCCAGTGCAGGGTAAAATAGCTTTAACATTACAGATATTCAACTCTTCCAGTGCAGGGTAAAATACAGGCTTACTGTTAAAGTTGTTTACTCTTTTGCTGAACATTAATCTGGTTCATTTTTGCCGAGAGCAGAGGAATCAATCAATATAATTAACTCAGCCGAATACCAGACCTGAAATTGCACATTAACCCCCCATACTATAAGTGTACCATGATCCTAGTTGATCCACGATGCAGTGTCAGCAAATGAACCCCTCGTTGCATTTACAAATGAAACCCTACTCCCTTGCTCCCCTTGACACCATTTAGTGGGTCTCTTAGTAGGATCAGGATGTTTAGGCACTTATTGAGTTAACCCTGTTTAAAACAGTCACTCCATTAGTTTAAGGAGAGAGCACAGCCTTACTACAGTAACACGGTCTCTGCATGACTCTACACTCACACTTCAATGTAATTAGTTGTGAATAATGAGACCAGGGATGGGGAACACCCCTAGTTCTTCAGTCCTCTATAGTCTTCTATCCTGAAACCATAACATTACAATTACTGTTCAATAGTCTGTCTGTCTGTCTGTCTGTCTGTCTGTCTGTCTGTCTGTCTGTCTGTCTGTCTGTCTGTCTGTCTGTCTGTCTGTCTGTCTGTCTGTCTGTCTGTCTGTCTGTCTGTCTGTCTGTCTGTCTGTCTGTCTGTCTGTCGTGTCTGTCTGCCTGCCTGCCTGCCTGCCTGGACACCCAGTACAGTGTAATGCTTGGTTTATAGTTGATCGTACCACAGACGTGAGGCATAATACTGATTAAATGTACAGTTTGAGAGATGGTATGATATGTGATAATTTCTCTTAAGGATATGTCCCTTTTTGAATTTTGTGGCCTAAAAGGTCATACCCAAATCTAACTGCCTGTAGCTCAGGACCTGAAGCAAGGATATGCATATTCTTGATAACATTTGAAAGGAAACACTTTGAAGTTTGTGGAAATGTGAAATGAATGTAGGAGAATATAACACATTAGATCTAGTAAAAGATTATACAAAGAAAAAAACATGCTTTTTTTGTACCATCGTCTTTGAAACGCAAGAGAAAGGCCATAATGTATTATTCCAGTTCAGGCGCAATTTAGATTTTGGCCACTAGGAGGCAGAAGTGTATGTGCAAAGTCTTAGACTGATCCAATGAACCATTGCATTTCTGTTCAACATTTTGTATCAAGACTGCTCAAATGTGCCTAACTGGTTTATTTATAACTTTTCAAGGTCATAACTGTGCACTCTCCTCAAACAATAGCATGGTATTCTTTCACTGTAATAGCTACTGTAAATTGGACAGTGCAGTTATATTAACACGAATTTAAGCTTTCTGCCAACATCAGATATGTCTATGTCCTGGGAAATGTTCTTGTTACTTACAATCTCATGCTAATCGCTTTAGCCTTCGTTAGCTCAACCGTCCCGAGGGGGACCCACCAATCCTGTAGAGGATTTATAAATAAAAACTAGTTGAGATGACAGACTTAGTGGGTTTCACCAGTATTAAAATGATGAGAAATGACTTCAGAAGTCAGTGAGGAAATGGAACTTATCTGTCAAAGTTTCTCCTTATTCTCTATCACTGTCTACTCTCTCTGTCTACTCCCACTCTTCCCTCTGGATGTCTATGGGGCAATATAACAAAGTAGAGAGATGTTTGAGGGCCTAGTTCTTATAGTTTTTCCTTCTGTTAAACTTCTCATTAGAAACCAGACCATGGCACCTTTCACATCGAAGACTATGCTAAGCCTCCCATAATGTTAGGTCCAATACGTTCCAGACGTGTGTGTGTGAGTGAGTGTGCATGTGTGTTTGTTGAGTGTGTGTGTGTGTGTATGCGCGTGTGTGTGCGTGCATCTGTGTGCAGGATTTTGCTCAGAGGTTCGACTGGCGTTTCTCTAAAGGTCACAGTGAGCTCTTATCAATGTTCCGTCATGTGACACATGCTTTCAGTATTTTCTATACGGGCGACGGCGGTGGCCCCCTTGAGGTGGGCTGGCTGAGCACCCTGAGTAGTGAGAAGAATGATAGAGGCATCATTGGGGCACATGTAGAAGCCAATATCTACAAGTGTGACATTTGATTTGAGGACATCATTGGGTTCATCCCAAACAGCACCCTATTCCCTATGTAGTGCATCCATTTTACCATAGGGTGCCATTTGGTCTCAGCCATTGGTTGTATTGAGCCGAAATGTCCATCACAGGTAGAAATTGTCACTGTTCCCTAAAAGCTAACCGTAGGAGGGGAAATGTGAGAGAGCATGCAGTCCCGTGTGGCTCAGTTGGTAGAGCATGGTGTTTGCAATGCCAGGGATGTGGGTTCGATTCCCACGGGGGACCAGTATGAAAAAAATAAAAGAATGTATGAAATGTATGCATTCACTACTGTAAGTCGCTCTGGATAAGAGCGTCTGCTAAATGACTAAAATGTAAAATGTAAACACACACACTAAATTGGCACCCTCCCCTAAAACCTAACCTTTATCATTAGGAAGGAAAATGTCAAACTGACCTTAGATCAGCCACTAGGGATAACGTCATCCTATTTCCCATTTATTTGACTGGCATACTCTGCAGGGCCAATGACACTTAGTAATGGTTTTCTACCCAAAGCCTCAAGGAGCTCTCAAACTGCCACAAACTTTACCATAATTACCAAACACTACCAAGTATCCACAGTATGCGTTAGGGATGGAGAATTAGAGAGTGTGTCTGTGTGCTCATGCTCGCTCTTTCAGCGTGATTGTTTGATCGACCGTGTATGAATGTGTGTGCGTGTTAGCACAAGAAAGTAATTGGTCATCACACACACACACACACACACAGCTATCTCTTGCTATACTTGTGAGGAATTTTTGTGTACCAGCAATTGATTCCCATTCAAAATTCTATTTTCCCTAACCCCTAACCTTAAACCTAACGTAACCCTAACTTAAACCTAACTCCTAAACCTAACCCCAACTCTAATTCTAACCCCTAAGCCTAAAATAGCCTTTTTACAAGTGAGGACTGGCAAAATGTTCTCACTTCTCTGAATTTTCATTGGTTTACTGTTCTTGTGAGTACTTCTGGTGCTCACAAGTATAGTAAAACACACACACACACACACACACACACACACACACACACACACACACACACTCACACTCACACTCACACTCACACTCACACACACTCACACACATACAGAGTCACCAGTGAAACCGTGGAGGGACGAGAGAGATGATACTTAGCTCCAGCTCATTAAGTGAGGCCTGTTAGGTTGGAAATAAATTGGGTGATATTCCAACACATACACACACACCCTCCATCCCAAACACACACACACTGGATGAGTTCATTTTAGGCTGATTAGTTCATTTTTATTTCTTTTTTTCCCCCCACCCCACTCCATCCATCCGTCCGTCGTGGGTGTAGTGAGGTGAGGCCCCTATCCACGCAGCCTGAGCCAGGCACCCCTGGAGGCCCTGTGGGGCCCTGCAGCAGATGTCAATGGGACAGGTGTCAGACGGCTAGCTGTTGGCAGCCAGCTACAGCACAGAGGTCACCTAAGCAGAGGAGGTAAGCAGTCGGAGATCCTTTCATTGTTTAATTGAGATTATATAATACATAACAAGGGCTTTGATATAGTGGTAGCAAGACATGTTTGAATGGGTAAATGTCCATGATAACAAACACACACCTATAGGGTGGCAGGTAGCCTAGTGGTTAAGAGCATTGGACCAGTAATCGAAACGTTGCTGGCTAGGTGAGCCGACTAGGTGAAAAATATGTTGATGTGCCCTTGAGCAAGGTACTTAGCCTAATTGCTCCTGTAAGTCATTCTGGATAAGAGCGTTTGCTAAATGACTAAAATGTTAATGTAGTCACACTTTCTCTCACAGCCGTGTATGGATACATCCGTCCCAGCACACAGACAGATGCTATGAAAGGAGCACACACACTCACTCAATAGCTACATGAATTGAGTGTGAGTGTACGTGTGTACAGGGACCATGGAGGTGCAGCACTGCGGTGTGTGTTTGAAGACTCTCTGTGTCTGAGGGGAACGGAGAGCTGGGAGAGAAAGAAGGGAGGAGGAAGGAGATAGGGGGAGGGAGGCGAGAGACACAGGTGGAGGAGGAAGTTTGAGATGGGGGAGAGTCTGAGAGATGTGAGGACATATTGCCAGTCCTCACTTTCTAAGTCTGTGGTCACTGTTTCTCTTTCTCTTTCCAAACAGCCTGCCTGTCTATGACACCGGAGACACTGGAGGTGTTTGGGGTGGAGAGGACAAGTAAGAAGACATCACTTACACAATCAATCAAATGTAACTTACATTCAGAGAACTACTCCTCCAGCCATCCCTTTCTCCCTTTGTGATGTCATATCCTGGCCAGCCGAATGCAGGTGGGCTCTCCGTCAATATGAGGCTTTTGCTGGTCCCACCCCAAATACACACAGGTAGACACACACACACACACACACACACACACACACACACACACACACACACACACACACACACACACACACACACACACACACACACACACACACACACACACACACACACACACACACACACACACACACACACATACGTCACGGCAGCACTCGGATCTCCACGCCATGATGGCCGACTTCTTGGGGTTCCTGTTACTACGAAAAACCGTGCGATGTCATCATGTACTTCCGCAAGAACTTCTCCGCTTTCACCTTCACCTTGAGGACAGGCAATGTGGCTGCGTCGGTCAGAGGAAGGCCCCAAAAACTGTCAAAGGCTCCAGTCACCCAAGTTATAGACTGTTCTCTCTGCTACCGCACGGCAAGCGGTACCGGAGCGCCAAGTCTAGGTTCAAAAGGCTGCTTAACAGCTTCTACCCCCAAGCCATAAGACTGCTGAACAATTAATCAAATGGCTACCCAGACTATTTACATTGACCCCCTTTTTTACGCTTCTGCTACACGCTGTTTATTATCTATGTACGTATAGTCCCTTTACCCCTACCTACATGTACATATTACCTCAATTACCTCAACTTACCCGTACCCCCGCACATTGACTAGGTACCGGTACCCCCTGTATATAGCCTCGTTATTGTTATTTTATTGTATTACTTAAAAAATATATATATTTAGTAAATCTTTTTTTTAAACTGGATTGTTGGTTAAGGGCTTGTAAGTAAGCATTTCACGGTAATACCTGTTGTATTCGGCGCATGTGCCAAATCAAGTTTGATTTGATTTGAATAGTCTAGTAGCTTCCTCTAATAAACACTTTAGTGAGGACAATACTATCCTGGTTAGCAGTTGACACTAGTATGTACAGTGGCCCTCAAGATCTAGAATATTGATAAAATATGAATGCTTTTATGGAGGTTTAGTTTATTATTTTGTGATACTGTTTTTGTCTGCATGAGCTGTACTGAAACTAATTCCAATCACCTCTGTTGCTATGCCAATCGCAAGAGTTCCAGTCATGTCAATTAGTGTGAATGAAAAAAAGAATGCATTATTTCATGTCTTGTATGTATCCCATGCTTAATATCTGTTAATGACTTTATCCTCTAGTGAGAATTCCACTAATTACTACTTTTCTGTGGCTCTGATAAATCCATGCATTTGTAAGAATAAAGTTATAAATACAATTGTGCTCGTCTGACTCAACAAGTAACACTACTCTTTGTTTAACTTTGCTGCCCGGACATCCTAGGAATGTGACAGCCTTTGAATAAAACAGTTATGTTTGTATTAATTCTCCAGTTTTCAAGGCAGACTGAGTCACCATTGACTTTCCATACCAAACTGTGTCTGTTTCTCTTATTTCCCTCCCATATAAAATAGCAGAAAGACAAATTGGTCTTTGAGAGCTTTTATTGGATGGTAGAGTAAACATATCAAACCAAAAAATCACCCAGATAATAATTGTTGTGATGATAGACTTCGCTGCCTGTACCGCAGCATCTGAGTGCCATAGAGAGAATAAACTGAGGGCCAATTCGTGATCACCACGGTTATATTTTCACCATTACTACAGAGAAAACGGCTTGTTTCTAGCTAGCAGTTCAACAAGATATGACCCATATTACCAGCGCAACGTTTTTTCAGATTGACAGGACGCTTTTCTACTCAATAAACCCCTTTGTGGGCTAAAGCCGATGAGAACGTACAGTGCACCAGTGTTGTATGAGGTGCCTGCCGACCTAAGGTGCTCGCCGGCAGTAGCTAGTAACTTGGCCATTTTTTTCTCCCTCACACAGGATTATATTTCAAGTAGGATAGCAGTCTACACAAGAAGTAACTCATATTGGTAGCCTTCTAGAGGTCACCGTGATACAGTCTACCCAAAGGGGAGTGCATGAATGGCAACAACACCGGGACACGGTGTCCTCCTTATAGCGGTTACAAGCCTGTGCGATTTGGTTCACTCAGCAAACATGGCTAGAAGGGATCCAGCTTTTGTGAAATTAATGTCAGGTTTGACTTTTCAGAGCAGGTTAGGAGAACTTACGCAGTAGTGCAGGAGAATTAATGTAGCAGGTTGGGATAATTAGGTTAAGGTTAGGAAAAGGGTTGAGGTTAGCTGAAATGAAAGAACAATCTACATTTGACAATCATTTTGCAAAATCTAGATCTCTTCAAGCCATGACCTCTCTAAGCTGAGCAACATAGGTAATCGTTTGGCAGCCCAGGAGTATCCATATAGCCTCTCCACTCTAACCATATGTTTAATTTAAACA
>NC_138302.1:26137500-26212500 GCF_965601325.2 Salmo salar | reverse complement strand
ACTCCGTCTCATGCTACCACTAGAGTGAAAGCACCGCCAGCATTCAAAAGTGACCAAAACATCAGCCAGGAAGCATAAGAACTGAGAAGTGGTCTGTGGTCACCACCTGCCAAACCACTCCTTTATTGGGGGTGTCTTGCTAATTGCCTATAATTTCCACCTGTTGTCTATTCCATTTGCACAACAGCATGTGCAATTTATTGTCAATCAGTGTTGCTTCCTAAGTGGACAGTTTGATTTCACAGAAGTGTGATTGACTTGGAGTTACATTGTGTTGTTTAAGTGTTCCCTTTATTTTTTTGAGCAGTATATATATATATATATATATATATATATATATAATGATGTTGTTGGACATAAAAGACTGTAAAAACAGCTCCAAGTGATTTACGTTTTGGAAATCTGTTCCAAACTATTCCCAGTCATAATAGAGAGATATATGAGATTGTATACAAATGTAAATATTATATCTGTTCTGTTTGGGCTTCTTGCGGTCAATTTGCAGTCAACAAATTATTTGCAATTATGTTCCGGCCCCCTGACTATCCACTCAATAACAAATTGGCCCGCTGCTGAATCTAGTTAATGATCCCTGTTCAATGGCATCTGTGGATTCTCTAGGCTCTCCCTTCTGATAGCTTCTTCATTGGATCTGCTAGAACTTCTTCATTTGCTCCAACTATCCATCTTTCTCTCTTCATGAACCTCACATCCTCAGTCTGTGCTCTCCCTCTCTCGCTGTCTCTGTCTCTCTCTCTCCTGCTCTCTGTCTCTCTCTGTCTCTCTCCACCTCTCTCTCTTCCTCTCTCTCTCTCTCTCTCAAGTTGTGTGCTCTCATTCTCTCAGTCTGCTACTCAGCCTGTGTCAGCACCCCTCCCTCTCTCCCTTCTCTCCTTCCCTCTCTCTCCCCTCTCCCTCCCTCCTTCCCTCTCTCCTTCTGAATCAGCAGGGGACTGTGAGTGGCGTGTGGGCTGAGCAGACATGGCATCTTCATTTGACTGGGCCCAAATGAGCCTTGAGTAATGGCAGGGGACACAGAATAATGAGCCGCAAGCTTCTCACTGATTGGTGGATTGAAGGGCTGACTGGTAGCCGAATACACACGCACGCATGGACACACGGATGCAGTCACACACACACGTTAGATACATACTGTACTTTACACATTTGACACGCAGAGGGCAGAGGTGTCACTCCATAAGGGACTGGAGACGGAGGGAGGTCATATTGACTCTGCCATGTTGGCTAGATGTAATCACTGCTAGGGGAGGGAGTAGCCTGTAGCCTACCTACAGACCTGGGTTAAATGGGATGATTGAGCTTGCCCTTTGCAATGGAGCCAATAGAAAAGTCACAAAAGTACAAACCCCACCAACCTGGTTTTCCAGGAAGGCTAAAGCAAATGCTGAAAGTATTTGAACGATTTTGAATAGTATTTGAACCCAGGTCTGCCTGTCTGCCGGACTGACTGCCTGACAGTGGACGACAGGCTGTGTGTTGGGAGTAGAGAGGCATGAGGGGAGTCTGGATGAGCAATGACCTGATTGCTGCAGGATCAGGGATGGATGAAAGTGGAAGGTGTCCCTGTGATTGCTAAGAGCTCGCCTCTCTCTCTGTCCATTTGCAATTCAGTTCTGTCATAGTGATTTGGAAGAGGGGATGGAGGAAGTGAGAAGAAAAGAGAGAGGGAAAGAGAAAAAACAAAACACCATCTACAACAACCAGATACATAGTTTACACAACAAATGAATTCCAATTAAAGGGGCAATCTGGGATTGGTACTTACATTTTTTGGACTTGAAATTAATAATATATAGCAGGTAGCCTAGTGGTTAGAGTGTTGGACTAAAAATCTGTTGTTCTGCCCCTGAACAAGACAGTTAACCCACTGTTCCTAGGCTGTCATTGAAAATAAGAATTTGTTCTTAACTGACTTGCCTAGTTAAATAAAGGTAAAATATATATATAGTAATTGATTTGAATCCCAGATTGGTCCTTTAACGACGAATCAAAAAATAATTGTAGGACTAATTTCCCCGCACTGTTGTACTTAATAATATCTCTTACGTCATTTAGTTGTTCTTGGCCGTCGTATTCGGCTGGCTCACCCCCCTCTCTTTCTCCCCTTCGCTGTGTCGAGGCTGTTAGGACTTCACACTGGCCCACTCACAATCTGCTCATCAAAAGGACTACGAACACATACTGCAGACGCATACATATGCACGGAGCACACGCACAGGTGCACATACGTATGCACACACACGCACCAACACCCCACATACAAATACACACACACATACTCACGGACACACACAAACACACGTCTAGAACCCACATTCCACACTCACAGCCCAACAGGTAGTCCTGCCTGTCTGTCAACGGCCTTCCAAATCAGTATGGCTGAATCAACAGCAGGGCTGAAACTAACTAACTAGTATCTTCCTTTGCAGCCATCTGTAGCTCAGGTGGGATCTTACTTTACACTGAACTAAAGTAGAAAAATGGCCATATGCCATTAATTGTGATTAGTTTGCTTGGTGTGATGCAGATCCATCTTATACTTAGACGCCCATTAAAATAACATCCCATCTCATTTAGTCTCCCTCAGTTCTACCAACACAACACAGAATATCATTTTTTTCTAGAAATATCAGATAAACCCTGTCTATACACAGTATAAACTGTCGCCCTCCTCTTCCTTTGTCTTCTCTCCCCCTCTCCCTCCCTCCTTCCCTCCTCTTCCTCTGTCTCTCTCCCCCTCTCCCTCCCTCCTTCCCTCCTCTGTCCGTCTGGGTCACCCCCGTGCCACATGTCTCGGTAATTAGCATGGCGATGTCACTTGCTGCCAGGCCGCCGCTTGCCTCGCACACACACACTCTCAAACACTGCTGCGAGGCTGCCGTGTGCCCGTTCAGTGGATTTATGGGGGCGGCGGTGGAGGTGACTCGTTCCCAGGTGGTTCCGGGAGGACGGCGTGCGGCTTGCGGGGTCCAGAGGAAACACGGATGCCCTACTAATGAGGGGGACGCCAGGTCGTCAACGGGGGGTCGGACGAGTGTCAGGGATATGCAGATAAGAAGAGGACTAGGTAATAAATCATAGGAGAGAGGGAAAGGAACGGATTATGTGCGCGGCGAGCGTGCGCACGCGTACGTCTGTGTGTGTAGTCACACACGGCAGCAGAGCACCGCTGAGACACGTGGAGGCCATGTGTGTCAGCGTCTCTCTCTTTCTCTTTCTCTCTCTCTTTCTCTGCCTTCATGTACTATTCCTTATTCATGACCTCCCCTTCCTCCATTTCCATAGCTGTATTTCCATTACAGAAGATGTCAATCTGCAGCTTTCCTGCCCTAGTTGTTGCCCACCAATCCCACTGTACTATACCTGTACCGTTCACTTACCTGTGTGTAAAGTAAAGTGGAGTTTCTCTATGGTTCCTCAGCATGTCTATCGACGGCCATATTGTTTTTTAATCCCAGTTCAAATCGAACGTGTCAGGTGACTCAGGTCTAGGGTTCATTGTAAAGGAAGCAGGTTGAGATGCGACAGTAAATGTTTGATCTCAAAATAAAAACGGAATAAAAACATCTCAAGGATGTTGATCTCCAAGCATGCCAGAAAGAGAGGGAGGAGAGAGAGAGAGAAAGAGAGAGAGTGGGTAAAACACTAGGTCAAACACCACTTTAATCCCACCCTAAGCGTTATCCAACGAGCCGATGGAAGCATTTTAGATGATTAAAAAACGTCAAGAGATAGGCCAAGAGTCCCTAGACACTGCTTCATCAGTTTTAAAGTGATGTCCTTTAAAAAAAAAAATGTAACTTTCAAGTGTACTTACAACTACAAAGTGCTCTCTTGGGGGGCTCCAAAGTGTCTCTGTCTGCCAGCCCCAGACAGACTTGACCTGAGTGGCCTATCCAAGGTCTAACTCCAAGCGTCAGTCTAATCGAGCCAGGAGGGGTTGTTGGTGATTGCACACAACGCGGAGAAGATGGAAAATGGCCACTCGCCAATTCTTTGCTGGGTGTTTTTCTCCCTGTGATAAAAATATGTGGTTAAAATTGAAGTTCTGACAATTTTCACTGCTGCAGATTGCTCTGGTCCTGACCTTTGTGCGTTGGTCTTGTGTTTGAGCGGAAATTGTACCTGGGTTTCGATTGGTTGCCATGCTTGATCTGCTGAAATGGCGATCTCGCTTGTTGGCCTCGGTCCACTACCTCAGAGTGCTCTGCCGCTGGCTTTTTCAATCGAGTGCCGAACTTCTGCCGCAACACCAATTGAAAACACTTTTTCACAGCTAAATTCATGTTTTTGAAGTCCACTTTGACTCAGACGCACCCTTCCTGATCTAAGAAAGACTTGTTGACCAGACGCAACATTCTAGATAAAGAAACACTATTTTGTCTGGTCTTGCCTTTTATGGATAATAACATTTAGAAAGTTTCTTCGAAGTCAAGGTTGTGAACATGTAAAATAAAATAGTGTATAGTTTAGATGTTTATTGTTGATGATCCAAACTGGACTTGTCATTCATTTATAGGGCTTCTCCATGGTCTCAATAGTAATCCAGAAAAGAGGATACAGATTTAAGATTGTTCAGTTCATGTGTTCCATTCTCAACTCAAAAAATGAAGATGTGGTCATATGAGACAGAATTTGTGAGCCCTCTGACAAATTCCCAGTTCCACAGTACACCTAGCACTATATCTCAACAAGTCGGGTAACACCAATGATCTTTAACCTAGTACATTCAGCATTTGAGCCCAGACTCAGAAGAATTGCTCAGCGCTGTAGCTCTAACCTAGCTCTATATCTCAACACGTGTCAGACAGCTGTGAAAGCAAGAAGAGATTACACTTGTTATGAATTCTGCCAGCCAAGCACAAAAACAAAAAGCCTTTGAGCATGAAATGTATTTCTTTACCAACCTGTCTCCACACTATCCACACTCTGCAGACTGCTAGACAGCAGCGGGCACAACATATCACTTCCAGCCCACTAGCTCATCTTACTTTATCTGTGCTGTGGTGAGATGTTCTCTTTCCAGAAAGAATATTTCAGAAAGTCACACAACAGAACTCCTCTGAGTCCTGCTACACTAGACGTTCCGAGTTCTGAGTTCGAAGTCCCAAGTTTTGAGTTCTGAGGTTGAGTCAAACAGATGCTACTGTTCCTTTAAGAAAATGAGTCAATTTGCTACTATAATGTAACAAACTGCTATTTAAAAACAGCAGATTGGGGGTGCCAGATGTCTGATGTTTCTCCATTAGTCACAGCTCAGTGGTGAAGGGGGTAAAGTCAGACTATACCAACAGGACACAGTGGCAAACAACCAAAGTCATAGGAGCATTTACAGCTTGTGTATCGCATTCTATCTACTGAATGCGAGAGAGAGAGAGAGAGAGAGAGAGAGAGAGAGAGAGAGAGATGGAGTCTCCACGGGACAGCCATTGGCATTCCAAACCGCATACATGCAGCCATTGAAAACACTCTCTCTTTAGTTACGCCTCTAACTAAGCGGTTGCCTTGTATGCTACACTACATCAAATGTATTTTTTTACCTCTTTCTTCAACTTCCAACCAAGTGCTTTGAAGACGTCTGTCTTCAGTATTGGGGGAATTATTGCCGACGTAGGACAGTACTAGAGTTACTTACTACTCTATCTTTGCTCCATGTTATTTTTAACCTGATTGTCTGCCTGAAGCGTCTAACGCATGTTGCATAGCTGCGTTTGCTGACATGACTGGTGAGACAGCTGAGAAAGAGTGTTCTTCACAGTTATAATGATGCTGTGTGGAGTCCTACATGGGAATGCTGAGTTAGCTGCTCCCATTAGCCACAAGCCATTCTTGTCAAACCACAGGCTGAACAAATGCTTTGTTTCTGCAATGACAACAGCTAGATTTTATAGCTGCTATAGAATAGCTTCCTATAGCTTGTCAGCAGATAGCTTACTATAGCTTGTCAGCAAATAGTCTACTATTGCTCCTCAACAGTTAGCTTAGTGTAGCTTCCCAATCAACAGACACCTGCATAACATGGTGCTCCATAAACTCCATCTTACCAGCCTCAAGGGTGATGCCGGTCTGTTTCTATTTTAACCAACTTGTTGTTTCAGTAAAGCAACAGTGTAGCGTTGCAGAGACAATCAGACACCCAGGCTACCATGCTAATAGTGCTCTCTTATTCTGAAGAGACTAGCGATCTGAGAGGTCCTGGATGGCAGCTCTCAACCTGTTCCACTACTGCCACCCACATAAATGCAAAATGTGTCAGCGTCTGTCTGTCTGTCTGTCTGTCTGTCTGTCTGTCTGTCTGTCTGTCTGTCTGTCTGTCTGTCTGTCTGTCTGTCTGTCTGTCTGTCTGTCTGTCTGTCTGTCTGTCTGTCTGTCTGTCTGTCTGTCTGTCTGTCTGTCTGTCTGTCTGTCTGTCTCTCTCTCTTCTCTTCTCTTCTCTCTCTCTCTCTCTCTCTCTCTCTCTCTCTGCCCAATAAATTCTGTTGTTTCCATTATTCTTTCCAGTGAGGCATTGGAAGTCAAACTGGCAAGGCAGCTGGTAGGTGTGTGTTACAGTCAACTAGCTCTCACAGTCTCCCATCAGAATTAGACGTTCATCCATCTTTCTCAAAAGTCAAAGTTTTTGCCAACTTCAAATGTTGAAATGTTTAAGATTAAGGTTAGGCATTAACTCAGAATGGTTAAGGTAAGGGTAAAGGTTTGGGATAGTCTGAAAACAAAAATCTAAAAAAAAACTTTCTATCATTAGATATGAACTTGCAACCTCTGGAATCAGAGGCAGATGTTTCCACAATGCCCTATCAAAACTGAAACCTACTTGAAGGTAACAACGCTCATTGTTACCCTTAGCGGTCGGTTTCCACGTCATCTCCCAACATCCTCAGTTATGGATGGACGTCAAATACTGACTTGTATCACGGGTAACCTGGCTGGTTACAGTATCCTGTCTATCAGTCACCGTGAATTAATATTTGATCAGTCATTAATAAAAGGCAGCAATGAGAAGAGAGTAGACCACCTATTGAATAGTATAGTGGGTTATACATGGAATGGATACAGATCCACACACACACACACACACACACACGCACGCACGCACACCCCCCCCCCCCCCCCCCCCCCCCACACACACACACACACACACACACACACACACACACACACACACACACACACACACACACACACACACACACACACAGGGAAAGAAAGAAGAAAAAGTAAATCTAATGATCTTTCATCATAATCCCGTTACTGTTACATAATTGAAGTCTCTCCTAACAGTCATTCATTTCCTATCGTCTTCCTCTGCTGTTAATTCAGTGTGAGAATTCATGGGGATTGACTTGAAGGCTAAGCCGGAAATGACACCCTGTTCTTTATATAGAGTGCACTGCTTTTGACCACAGCCCTACCCTATTTCATATATCGTTTTCTATATAGTTCACTATATTTTAGGTCCCTAGGCTCTGGTCAAAAGTGATACACTATAGGGAATAAAGGCTCTCTGGTCAAAAGTAGTGCACTCTATAAGGGATAGGATACCATTTGGGATGCAGCCTTTACTGCACTGTAGAGGACAGTTGTGTAGCTGCTTCTTGTCTATAGACAGCAGGATATCCCACCCACTCTTTCTTACAGATTTACCAGCCAAAACTTGACAGATGTGATCAAATGTCATGATTGATTGGGTTTCCCGCTGAGTGGTAATCTACTGTAGTTCTAAAATATAAAATTATATTTTAACGGAACAACACAATTCTGTCAGTGATTGCAGTACAATACATAAATGTTATTTCTCATAGTCGGATTTCCTCAAAGAAACGGGAAGTTGTTGAGCATGAAAAACCCAGCAGCGTTGCAGTTCTTGACACAATCAAACCGGCCGGTGCACCTGACACCTACTACCATACCCCGTTCAAAGGCACTTAAATCTTGTGTCTTGCCAATTCACCCTCTGAATGGTACACTTACACAATCATTGTCTCAATTGTCTCAAGGCTTAAAAATCCTTCTTTAACTGTTCTCCTCTCCTTCATCTACACTCATTGAAGTGGATTTAACATGTGACATTAATTAAGGGATCATAGCTTTCACCTGGATTCACCTGGTCAGTCAATGCCATGGAAAGAGCAGGGGGTCCTAATGTTTTGTACACTCAGTGTATATATACCACAGGAGGCTGTAGAACCTTAATTGGGGAGGACATGCTCGTGGTAATGACAATACCACACTCTCTCAGTACCAGTCTCACTGCCGGCATCCAAACGTCAACTCACAGTATTTTCATTTTATTTTCTGACTCCGTTGATTGAGATGCGTAGAGGTTTCTATATCTAGAGCTGTTGGATAAAAATACATCTAGACAAGGCAACGGTTTGATCCAGGCTCAATGTGCAGTGCAAGCCTTGCTATGTCCTTCTAATTGTCCATCTCTCTCTCTCTCTATCTCTCTCTCTCTCTCTGTCTCTCTCTCACACACACACACACACAAACACACACATACTCACTTTTTGTCCTCTCTCACGCCACGCCTCTCTATCTTTGAGATACCATCATGGTGTGGGTGGAAGTGCCAGTTCCTAAACTTATTATCATCAGGGTTCTCTCTGCCCTCTGTCTTTGTTTGTTTTCTTAAACAACCGATTCATCAAGAGCTTCACATTTCCTCCGTCTGGAAGTGTTAAAACATGTAGTTGGATACATTTTGCAGGTTAGGAAATGCAGCTCAGTTTCCACCAATTTTTTTTAGCAGTGTACACATAATCTGTCTTCTCTTGAGAACCAGGTCTGCCTACGGAGGCCTTTCTCAATAGCAAGGCTATGCTCACTGTGTCTGTACATAGTCAAAGCTTTCCTTAAGTTTGGGTCAGTCACAGTGGTCAGGTATTCTGCCACTGTGTACTCTCTGTTTAGGGCCAAATAGCATTCTAGTTTGCTTTGTTATTTTGTTAATTCTTTCCAATTTGTCAAGCAATTATCTTTTTGTTTTCTCATGATTTAGTTGGGTCTAATTGTGTTGCTGTCCTGTGGGGTCTGTTTGTGTTTGTGAACAGAGCCCCAGGACCAGCTTGCTTAGGGGACTCTTCTCCAGGTTCATTTCTCTGTAGGTGATGGCTTTGTTATGGAAGGTTTGGGAATCGCTTCCTTTTAGGTGGTTGTAGAATTTAACGGCTCTTTTCTGGATTTTGATAATTAGTGGGTATCGGCCTCTCTCTCTGTCTCTCAACCCCCTTCCCTATCCTCTCTCGCTCTCTCTCTCAAACCCCGTCTCAACCCTCTCTCTCTCTTTCTCAACCGCCATCTCTACCCTCTCTCTCTCTTTCTCTCAACCCCCATCTTTACCCTCTCTCTCAATTCAATTTAAATTCAATTTAAGGGGTTTTATTTGCATGGGAAACATACATTTACATTGTTGAAGCAAGTGAAATACATAATAAACAAAAGTGAAATAAACAATAAAAATTAACAGTAAACATTACACTCACAAAAGTTACAAAAGAATAAAGACATTTCAAATGTCATATTATGTCTATGTACAGTGTTGTAATGATGTATGAAAGGGAAAATAAATTAACAGTGATATAGGTTGTATTTACAATGGGGTTTGTTCTTCACAGGTTGCCCTTTTCTTGTGGCAACAGGTCACAAATCTTGCTGCTGTGATGGTACACTGTGGTATTTCACCCAATAGATATTGGAGTTTATCAAAATTGCATTTGTTTTCGAATTCTTGGTGGATCTGTGTAATCTGAGGGAAATATGTGTCTCTAATATGGTCATACATTTGGCAGGAGGTTAGGAAATACAGCTCAGTTTCCTCCTCATTTTGTGGGCAGTGTTCACATAGCCTGTCTTCTCTTGAGAGCCAGGTCTTCCTTCGGCAGCTTTTCTCAATAGCAAAGCTATGCTCACTGAGTCTGTACATAGACAAAGATTTCCTTTATTTTGGGCCAGTCACAGCGGTCAGGTATTCTGCCACTCACTCTATCTCTCTCTCTCTCTTTCTTTGCGACAAGTTCTGTCAGTTCCATTATTCTTTCCAGTGAGGCATTGGAAGTCAAACTGGCAAGACAGTTGGTGTGTGTGTGTTACAGTATCCTGTCTATCAGTCACGTTGAATTGAGTCATTAATAAAAGGCAGCTATGAGAAGAGAATAGACATCCTATTGGAGAGTATAGTGGGTTATACATGGTGGGATACAAAGGGCAGTGGTGGAAAAAGTACCCAACTGTCATACTTGAGTAAAAATAAAGATACCTTAGTAGAAAATGACTCAAGTAAAAGTGAACGTCACCCAGTAAAATACTACTTGAGTAAAAGTCTAAAAGTATTTGGTTTTAATTATACTTAAGTCTCAAAAGTAAAATTAAAAGTATAAATCATTTCACATTCATTATATTATGCAAACCAGACAGCATGATTTTGTTGTTTTTTAAATTTACGAATAGCAAGGGGTACACTCCAACACTCAGACATAATTTACAAATGAAGCATTTGTGTTTAGTGAGTCTGCCAGATGAGAGGCAGAAGGGATGACCAGGGATGTTCTCTTGATGTGTGTGAATTGGACCATTTTCCTGTCTTGCTCAGCATTCAACATGTAACTAGTACTTTTGGGTGTCAGGGAAAATGTATGGAGTAAAACGTATATTATTTTCTTTAGGAAAGTAGGGGAGTCAAGTAAAAGTTGTCAAAAATATAAATGGTAAGGTAAAGTACAGATACCCCAAAAAAACAACTTAAGTAGTACTTTAAAGTATTTTCACTTAAGTACTTTACACCACTGATAAAGGGGGGCATGGCAATAGCAGCACACACAAACACACACACACACAAGAAAAGATAGAAGCAAAAAATCACTATAATCCCGTTACTGTTACATAATTGAAGTCTCTCCGAACAGTCATTCATTTCCTATCGTCTTCCTTTTCTGTTAATTCATTGTGAGAATTCATGGGGATTGACTTGAAGGTTAAGTGGGAAATGACAACCTTTCCTTATATAAAAGGCACTACTTTTGACCACAGACCTATCCTATTTTTCATAAACAGATGTAGGATTCTAAATTGAGCCAGTTTTCAACTGCAGGAAAACAAACCCGAGCAACAGATAATGTGAATTATTTTGTGGATTATAATTAATGGAAATGTTTTGATAATTTTTTTGTTAGGGCAAATCGAGTCTGACAATGTCAAAGTGGAAATTACTCATTTTAGAAGCCTTTTTAAAGTTTGCAATCCTGTAACAACAACAAATGTCAGACTTGACTTGGGCTAAAGTAAAATGTATCAACCCCTACAAAAAATTTTCATTAATTATAATCCACATAATAATTCACATTTCCTGTTGCTGCAGGATTTTTTTCCTGCTGTAGCAAACTGGCTCAAATTAAGATCCTACAGCAAGATATCATCCCGCCTCTTTTTTTTTTTTTTTTTACAGATTATGCCAGTTACAACCTGACATATGTGATCAAATGTCATGGTTGATTGTGTGCCCACTTAGTGGTAGTCTACAATAGTTCTACAATGTAAAATGATATTTTAATGGAACAACACAATTCTGTCAGTGAGTGCAGAATCAAACTCTGTAACAATCAAAAAAGGGATGACAAGTAGAACATAGGCTATTTGATATATCCTTGAGGAAATCAGACGACGAGAAATAACCTTGTCTACCGTAGCCCATAGGTATTCTCATAATGGTGTACTGTAGCATAGACCCAGGCCTAATCTCTGAAATAGACAGTAACGGTCTACTCTTTGACAACAGATTATGTTGAACAGATTAAGTAGAAAATATTGAATATATCTTTGAGGCAATACGACTACGTGAAAATACCTTTATGGTTCCTATTCTCATGTACAGAACTATAAATAGACTGATAGTCTTTGGAGTGAAAGGATAAGGTCTATTCTACAATGCAGTATGTTGAATCCAATATAATGATGAAGCGTATAGGCCTGTTCTATTTAAAGAAAAGGAAAAGTGTAACGGTCTTCGTCGTCCTCAGATGAAGGGGAAGAGAAATCAGACCAAAATGCAGCGTGGTAAGTGTTCGTCATTTTTAATGATAAAACTGAACACTAAATCCAACAAGCAAAACAAAAGAACAACCGAACAGTTCCGTCAGGTGCACAACACTAAACAGAAAATATCTACCCACAAAACCCAAAGGAAAAACAGGCTGCCTAAGTATGACTCCCAATCAGCAACAACGATATACAGCTGTTCCTGATTGAGAGCCATACCCGGCCGAAACAAAGAAATCCCAAACATAGAAACACGGACATAGAATGCCCACCCAAATCACACCCTGACCAAACCTCAATAGAGACATAAAAAGGCTCTCTCAGGTCAGGGCGTGGCAAAAGGTCTACTCTTTAAGACAACACATAGATGGCATATTGTTCCGGTGCCATTTGTTTCAAAGATTGATTGTTTACTGGTACAATATAGGCCCATGTGCACATTATCATAACGCAGAGATCCTCATCGTTCCTTTATTGTCTCGTTGTCAAGGACAACAGGTGGTATATACAAATGACACCATAAAGAATGACATTCCACCTATTTTTTTTATACGCATGAAGACAGACACACAGACATGCGTGCACACACGTACACACGCACACACACACACACACACACACACACACACACACACACACACACACACACACACACACACACACACACACACACACACACGCTACCTATCGCCATATTGCCGTTATATCGCTGAAATACAAAATTGTAATATTGACGGCAAGGCACCGCCTGACTATCATTCACAATGAGGAATGTATTCTCGAAGATGAGCACATACTGTTTCAAAGGTCTGTCATGTAATAGGTCTGACTTTAATGGTAAGAGAGAGAGAGAGAGAGAGAGAGAGAGAGAGAGAGAGAGAGAGAGGAGAGAGAGAGAGAGAGAGAGAGAGAGAGAGAGAGAGAGAGAGAGAGAGAGAAAGGGGGTAATCAACAATGTCATTTCTGTGCTATTCAAAGACCTAGCCTGCCAGTGCTGAATTGTAATTCAAAAGCCAGGAAGCCACAGTTGAGGATGAGATGGAAATAAAGACATTGATGTATACACTGTCTGTATCCATACTTGATTTTAAAATATATTTTTCAATGATGATATGATGGGTTTTGGAAGATTCCACAACAATCCTGCTTGGTTGACTTACTTCCTGTGAAAGCGTTTGCTGTGTGTAAATGTGATTGTGCTGGCTTAGCTGGGGCAATCTCATGCAGACGCTTATTTGAAGCCATTCAAATCCTTAGATCTTAATTAGAAAAAAAATTAGGATATGGAGTCGATAATATTCCGAGACATATTCTGTTAGCCATTTAATAGAAACGTCTCTCTCGCTGTCTTGCTCCATCTATCTTGCTCTCAGAACTCTCTCCCTCCCGATCATTCATTCGCTGTCTTTATCTCTTCATCTCTCCCTCTCTCCCTCATTCTCTCTCTCTCTCTCTCCCTCTCTCTCTTTCTCTCTGTCTCCCTCTCGCTCTATCCTCTATCTGTAATGCTGTTAGTGAGTTACGACTTCATCAAACCATCGTTGCTCAGGAAAACAGGAGAGGGGGCCATGCATCAGGTTACTGACTCAATGCCGCACTCATTCAACCTTTGACCCCAACACTGCCGGGTGACCCTGGGTGCTCTTGCCATTAATCACATAACCTTCCCTTCACATCCCCCGCTTGCCTGGTATGTGTGTGTGTGTGTGTGTATTAAACCCTCCTCCAACCTCAAACCCCGGCGACTGAACGACCTAGACACCGAACGACCGAAACGTCTGCCGCTCCCCTGCCCACCGGGAGGTCGAAGATGGTCACCATTCCGTATGGTTGCTGGCATAAATCGGCCATAAATAATGACCCATCAGCCACAGGGACTGTGGACAGCCACTCGCACACGCACTGACACACACAGATACAATACACAGCATGCACACACACACACACACACACACACACACACACACACACACACACACACACACACACACACACACACACACACACACACACACACACACACACACACACACACACACACGACTGGGCCTCCTACTTCCTTCTCTCCTTCTGTCTTTCTTTTCTTTCTTACACCCTACCCCTTGGAGATGTCTCTCTCTTCACGTGCTGAGTGAGAAAGTTGTATTGGAAGTTAATTGCATCCTGTAGGTGAGAAAATCATTTCCACTCTATCTCGTTCCAAGACAGCTATTGGAATCACTGCTGGTTCAATCAACTGCTTGTAAAGGGCTTGTACTGGGAGCAGAGGGCAGCTAAGAAGTGGAGGGAGTAGTGGGGCCTGAAGCTTGGAGGGAGATCATATGATAACATGGTGTGTTTAGAGGGGTTTGCAGTAACTGTATTGTCTATGCTGTTTGTTTTAGGGTGATGATGTCACAGTGTACAGTTCTCCTGACCACCCTAGATGACTAAATAAGTTAAAGTACTATAATACCTCCAAACAACAGTGTACAGTTCTCCTCACCACCCTAGATGACTAAATAAGTCAAAGTACTATAATACCTCCAAACAACAGTGTATTATGTGTAAGGACTTGACTTGTTTTTTACACACACACGCATACACTCTCTGTCTCTCTCTCTCGCTCTCTCCCTTTATCTTTCTCTGTCTCTCTCTCTCTCTCTCTCTCTCCACACACACACACACACACACACACACACACACACACACACACACACACACACACACACACACACACACACACACACACACACACACACACACACACACACACACACACACACACACACACACACACACACACACACACACACACACACACACACACACACACACACACACCCTTGGCCGTTGCCTTGAGTAGCAGCCTTTATTGCTCAGGGAACAGGGGGAGATGTAAATAAACCCGTGGCCTGGGGTGGTGTTTCATTGGTAGTAAAAACAGAGGGTATGAGAAGCTATACACTGAACCCACAGGAAGGAAGAGGATGAAGATATTACTCATCAGGGACCAGTCACCACACACACTGAATCACACACTGAATCACACACTGAATCAAACACGGAATCAAACACTGAATCACACTGAATCACACACTGAATCAAATACTGAATCAAACACTGAATCACACTGAATCACACTGAATCAAACACTGATTCGCACAATGAATCACACTGGATCACACTGAATTGCACACTGAATCACACAGTGAATCCCACTGAATACACACTGAATCACACACTGAATCTAATGGAATTACACACTGAATCACAAACTGAATCATACATTGAATCACACAATGAATCAAACACTGAATCACACTGAATCAAACACTGATTCACACAATGAATCACACTGAACCACACACTGAATCACACTGAATTGCACACTGAATCACACAGTGAATCCCACTGAATACACACTGAATCACACACTGAATCTAATGGAATTACAAACTGAATCACAAACTGAATCACACATTGAATCACACAATGAATCATACACTGAATCACACACTGACACACGTAGAGACACATACGCACACGGAAGTGGGAACACACACCCAGAAACACACATTCTTGAAGAAAAGTTTCTAATGAAATCAAACTGCGAGATCCGAATGAGGTTTAGGGTATTTTTTTCACTTTGCCCAATGCTTCTTCTGCTACCAAAATGTCAGCTTTTGTCTTTGACGCAAGGGTTGCAGCTCCCTATGATTTAACCAATGTCGACCCTGCAGTTACAGAGCTGACTTAGGGGTCCTATTCATATGTGAAGCACATCCTCCTCTAATCTTTTATTCAGGAGCTAGAGGCACACCTATGAAACTGAATGAGGAAATCAACAAACACGTTAAATAACAAGTACTAGTATCACAATGGAAAAAGCACTCTAAGCTAACCTGACTAGAAATAGCTGGACCCTTTTGAAACTTTTGTGGGGTGAAAATCAATAAGCAATTCAGGCCTGTCATCATCCATTGCTGTTCTCTCTATATTCATTTCTTTGAATATCTTATACATAATAATATGCTACAGTTTCCTACAGCGTTTGTTTATGAAGATATAATCCACATCTACTCAGTGACGGGACATGGTGTCCTTGTGCCTGATTAAATGTACCAAGTCAAAGTCACATAGATGGAGGGAGATGGAAAGAGATAGAGAGAGAGAGAGAGGCAGAGATAGAGATGAAGAGAGAGAGAAAGAGAGGGCTGGTGCAAGATATCGAGAGCGAGAGAGAGGGGGGGGTGAGAGAGAGAGAGGCAGCGAGACATTGCGTTAGCCATTGAGAGAGAAAAAGAAGGAAGGAGGGAGGGAGGGATGGATGGATCACGCTGCAGTAGAAGAGCAGAAAGAAGTAGGATTGCAGGTCAGCGGAGCCCAGGGGGCCTGTGTCAGTGAATAATACTGAGAACAGTGGCCTCTTCACATTACCATATTATAGATGTTGGGCTCTTAGGACGGTCTCCTAAATGATGTAGCACAGCTGCATCTACTGAGACCCTGGAGGGGCTCTTATAAGGGTCCTAGGAAAGACAGCAAAATCATATAATGAAATTAGGGGGCAAAACTGGTGCCAATAACGTTGTTATCTGGTTGTAATTTGGTTATATGTCATCTAGTTATGACGCCTGTTTACGACCAGAATATGACGTCATTAAATGTCATTTTTTTATGACATTCAACATTTCAGATGATCGTGCAATTTGTTACATATCAATTTGTGACACTAGTGTAAAATCATTTTATGAGAGATGTTATTATTGTGTAGTTCTAAAATATGATGAATCACTTGTTTGTAATTGTAATGACAATTGATTATCTACCTAGCAACTACTTTTCTCTTTTCTGATTTGGTCAGATGTTAGTTCATTGTTGGAAGAGAACAAGAAGTACTTGAGTTGATGTATTGCCGCGTTCACGTGCTAGTCGGAACTAGGGAACTCTGAAATGTCCGACTTGCTAACTGGTCGAACACGGCATTTGTATAACTACAACCAGTTAGCAAGTCGGAAATGTTGGAGTTTCCTAGTTCCCGTCTAGCACGTGAATGCTGCATATGGCTGTGAAGGTGTTAAGTTAGTTCATTACTAAATTATTAAGTGATCGGTCTCCATGCAGTGTTTCTCTACAGAGAGTAATCCATCCAACATCTAAAGAACCTTCAAACTACACCAGTATTGACTCCAGCTCTTGGAAATTGCCTCTTGTATCTTCTACTCTAAACCTAAAAGTAGCTCTTTCAACCATAGGGGGAAATATATTATTCTGAGAATGGATGAATGGATGGTACAGGGAGCATTCCGGGTAAGGAAGGAAGATACTTTCATTACTACACTCTAAGAAAAAAAGGGGCTACCTCAAACGGTTCTTCGGCTGTCCCCATAGGAGAACTCTTTGAAGAACCCTTTTTGGTTCCAGATAGAACCCTTTTTGAGTTTGATGTAGAACTCTTTACGCAGAGGATTCTACATGGAAACCAAAAGAGTTCTACCTGGAACCAAAAGGGGTTATAAACCAAAAAGGGTTATCTTATGGGGACAGCCGAAGAACCCTTTTGGAACCCTTTTTTCTAAGAGCGTAGTATGAAGTTGCTCTAGTGTCTAGACTCTGGTCAAAAGTAATGCACTACATAGAGAATAGAGTGCCATTTGGTATGCATCCTTCTCTGTCTGAAGATCACTCACATAGTTTGAATTCACCTCCACCTCTATCTCTCTACCTCCCCATCCCTCTAACTATCCACCCCTCCATCCATCCCTCTATCTATCCACCCCTCTAACTATCCACCCGCCATCCCTTTATCTATCCACCCCTCCATCCCTCTATCTATCCACCCCTCCATCCCTCTATCTATCCACCCCTCCATCCATCCATCCCTCTAACTATCCACCCCTCCATCCCTCTATCTATTCACCCCTCCACCCCTCCAACTATCCACCCCTCCATCCACCCCTCCATCCATCCCTCTAACTATCCACCCCTCCATCCCTCTATCTATTCACCCCTCCACCCCTCCAACTATCCACCCCTCCAACTATCCACCCTCCTTCCATCCCTCTAACTATCCACCCCTCCATCCATCCCTCTATCTATCCACTCCTCCATCCATCCCTCTATCTATCCACTCCTCCATCCACCCCTCCATCCATCCCTCTAACTATCCACCCCTCCATCCCTCTATCTATTCACCCCTCCACCCCTCCAACTATCCACCCCTCCATCCATCCCTCTATCTATCCACTCCTCCATCCATCCCTCTATCTATCCACTCCTCCATCCATCCCTCTATCTATCCACCCCTCCATCCATCCCTCTAACTATCCACCCCTCCATCCATCCCTCTATCTATCCACCCCTCCATCCATCCCTCTATCTATCCACTCCTCCATCCATCCCTCTATCTATCCACACCTCCATCCCTCTATCTATCCACCCCTCCATCCCTCTAACTATTTAGCCCTCCATCCATCCATCCATCCATCCATCCATCCATCCATCCATCCATCCATCCATCCATCCATCCATCCATCCATCCATCCATCCATCCATCCATCCATCCATCCCTCTATCTATCCATCCATCCCTCTATCTATCCACCCCTCCATCCCTCTAACTGTCCACCCCTCCATCCATCCATCCATCCATCCATCCATCCATCCATCTATCCACCCCTCATCCCTCTAACTATCCACCCCTCCATCCATCCCTCTATCTATCCACCCCTCCATCCATCCTTCTATCTATCCACCCATCCATCCCTCTAACTATCCACCCCTCCATCCATCCCTCTATCTATCCACCCCTCCATCCATCCCTCTATCTATCCACCCCTCCATCCATCCTTCTATCTATCCACCCATCCATCCCTCTAACTATCCACCCCTCCATCATCCCTCTATCTATCCACCCCTCCATCCATCCTTCTATCTATCCACCCTCCATCCATCCCTCTATCTATCTATCCATCCCTCCATCCCTCTAACTATCCACCCCTCCATCCATCCCTCTATCTATCCACTCCTCCATCTATCCCTCTATCTATCCACACCTCCATCCCTCTATCTATCCACCCCTCCATCCCTCTAACTATCCACCCCTCCAACTATCCACCCTCCTTCCATCCCTCTATCTATCCACCCCTCCATCCCTCTATCTATCCACCCCTCCATCCATTCCACTATCTATCCACTCCTCCATCTATCCCTCTATCTATCCACACCTCCATCCCTCTATCTATCCACCCCTCCATCCCTCTATCTATCCACCCCTCCATCTATCCACCCCTCTATCCATCCCTCTATCTATCCACCCCTCATCCCTCTAACTATCCACCCCTTCATCCATCCCTCTATCTATCCACCCCTCCATCCATCCCTCTATCTATCTATCCATCCCTCTATCTATCCACCCCTCCATCCCTCCACCCCTCCATCCATCCTTCTATCTATCCACCCACCCACCCATCCCTCTAACTATCCACACCTCCATCCATCCCTCTATCTATCCACCCCTCCATCCATCCCTCTATCTATCCACCCCTCATCCCTCTAACTATCCACCCCTTCATCCATCCCTCTATCTATCCACCCCTCCATCCATCCATCCCTCTATCTATCTATCCATCCCTCTATCTATCCACCCCTCCATCCCTCCACCCCTCCATCCATCCACCCACCCATCCCTCTAACTATCCACCCCTCCATCCATCCCTCTATCTATCCACCCCTCCATCATCCCGCTATCTGTCCACCCCTCTATCTATCCACCCCTCCATCCCTCTAACTATCCACCCCTCCATCCATCCCTCTATCTATCCACCCCTCCATCCCTCTAACTATCCACCCCTCCATCCATCCCTCTATCTATCCACCCCTCCATCCCTCTATCTATCCACCCCTTCATCCATCCCTCTATCTAGCCACCCCTCCATCCCTCTATCTATCCACCCTTCCATCACTCTATCTATCCACCCCTCCATCCCTCTATCTATCCACCCCTCCATCCTTCTATCTATCCACCCCTCCATCCCTATATCTAAAAGTTCCCTCTTAGCTACCTCTTTCCTCTTCTCAGATTACAGGTTCGGGACTCTGAATTTGTCATTGGGAGTAGATGTTTTGGTAGTTTGTTGTCGTTGATTGCTAAGCAAGAGAGACCTGAGAGAGAGGGGGCAGGAGAGAGAGGGTGACAGTGACAGTGAGAGAGGAGTGATTGTAGAGAACATGACTGAAACTTTACCATGACTTTGAACAGTCGTCGGGGCGGTGCCTGGTTCTAAGGCTTGGGGAGAAAGTACGAGAAACTATGAAGGATGAATCAAGCTAAACGACATCATACTCATCACAGCTATGGTGGATTGGATTTTCTCAGCGGTGACTGAATTTATATGAAAATACCAGCAGCCATTATAAGTCAAGATAGTGGATGAAACAGTTTCATAAAATATTTTTGTCATTTAGCAGACACCCTTATCCAGACCAACTTACAGTAGTGAGTGGAGCAGCTGTGGTACTTTTTCCCATATTGGTCCCCCGTGGGAATCGAACCCACAACCCTGGCATTGCAAGCTTCATGCTCTACCAACTGGGCCACATGAGACCCCTACATTTGTTTATGAAGATATAATCCACATCCACTCAGACGTGGTGTCCCTGTGCCTGATTAAATGTACCAAGTCAACAATATTTAGCCGCAATATAAGACATTGCACATAGATGGAGGGAGATGGAGAGTGATACAGTACATGAGTTGATGTATGGCTGTGAAGGTGGTCAGTTTATTATTAAATCTGCAGAAATAGTGACCAGTCTCCGTCCAGTGTTCGTCTACATAGTGAGACATCCATCCACCATCTAAAGAACCCTCAAACTAGACCACTATTGATTCTAGTTCTTGGAAAATTGCATCTCGCATCTTCTACTCTGAACCTAAAAGTAGGCCTGTATTCAATCATAGATGGAAAATGTTTTTCTGAGAATGGATGGATGGGACAGAGAGCATCTAGGGTAAGGAAGGAAGAGACTTCCAATACTAGTATGAAGTGGATCAAACCTAGTTAATGGCCCACATGAGGCATGAGACCTCATGTAAACCACTCTCTCTGGTCAAGTTGAATGACACCTATACATTTAGGATCATAATTGAGAGAGAGAGAGAGAGAGAGAGAGACAGAGAGACACACACACACACACACACACACACACACACACACTTTATTCGGTCGTCAGTACGGTGCCTGGTGCACAATTGTGAGACTTGCTTGCTGAGGGGGAGAAAGTATGAGAGACTATGAAGGATGAATCAAGCTGAATAACATCATACTCATCACGTACCATGACAGCGATGGTGGATTGGATTTTCTCAGCTTTGACTGATTTTATATTACCAACCTACCGGCAGCCATTTCGTGTCAAGATTGTGGATAGGCTTAACAATGTATTGACTGTTCAATTAATTCAAGATGACAGATAAAGAAGATCGAATGCTAGTACAGAACCACTCAAAAGTTTGGACACACCTACTCATTCAAAGGTTTTTCTTTATTTTTACTATTTTCTGCACTGTAGAATAATAGTGAAGACATCACAACTATGAAATAACACGTATGGAATCATGTAATAACCAAAAAAAAAAATCAAAATATATGACATTCTTCAAAGTAGCCACCCTTTGCCTTGATGACAGCTTTGGTGTGCGTTCTCTCAACCAGCTTCACCTGGAATGCTTTTCCAACAGTCTTGAAGGAGTTCCCAAATATGCTGAGCACTTGTCGGCTACTTTTCCTTCACTCTTTGGTCCAACTTATCCCAAACCATCTCAGTTGGATTGAGGTTGGGTGATTGTGGAGGCCAGGTCATCTGATGCAGCACTCCATCACTCTCCTTCTTGGTCGAATAGCCCTTACACATCCTGGATGTGTGTTGGGTCATTGTCCTTTTGAAAAAAAATGATAGTCCCACTAAGCGCAAACCAGATGGGATGGCGTATTGCTGCAGAATGATTTGGTAGCCATGCTGGTTAACTGTACCTTAAATTCTAAAACGATCACTGACAGTGTCACCAGCAAAGCACCCTCACACCATCACACCTGCTCCTCCATGCTTCACGGTGGGAACCACAGATGCGGAGATTATCCGTTCACCTACTCTGCGTCTCACATAGACACAGCGGTTGGAACCAAAAATCTCAAATTTGGACTCAACAGACCAAAGGACAGATTTCAACCGGTCTAATGTCCATTGCTCATGTTTTTTTGGCCCAAACAAGTCTCTTCTTCTTATTGGTGTCCTTTAGTAGTGGTTTCTTTGCAGCAATTCAACCATGAAGACCTGATTCACGCAGTCTCCTCTGAACAGTTGATGTTGAGATGTGTCTGTTACTTGAACTCTGTGAAGCATTTATTTGGGCTGCTATTTCTGAGAATGATAACTCTAATGAACTTATCCTCTGCAGCAGAGGTAACTCTTGGTCTTCCTTTCCTGTGGTGGTCCTCATGAGAGCCAGTTTCATCAAATCGCTTGATGGTTTTTGCAACTGCACTTGAAGAAACATAGAAAGTTTTTGATATTTTCCACATTGACTGACCTTCATGTCTTAAAGTAATGATGGACTGTCATTTCTCTTTGCTTATTTGAGCTGTTCTTGCATAATATGGACTTGGTCTTTTACCAAATAGGGCTATCTTCTGTATACCACCCCTACCTTGTCACAACACAACTGATTGGTTCAAACACATTAAGAAGGAAAGAAATTCCACAAATCATCTTTTTACAACGCACACCTGTTAATTGAAATGCATTCCAAGTGACTACCTCATGAAGCTGGTTGAGAGAATGCCAAGAGTGTGCAAAGCTGTCATCAAGGCAAAGGGTGGCTACTTTGAAGAATCTCAAATATAAAATATATTATCATTTGTTTTACACTTTGTTGGTTAGTACATGATTCCATTTGTGTTATTTCATTGTTTTGAAGTCTTCACTATTACTCTACAATGTAGAAAATAGTAAAAATAAAGAAAAGCCCTTGAATGAGTATGTGTGTCCAAACTTTTGACTGGTGCTGTATGTTTCCGTTATCTGGTGGAACTGTAGTAGTGTTTATATTGGTGTGCTTATATAATGAACAAAAACATAAACGCAACGTGCAACAATTTCAACGTGGGTTCATATAAGGAAATCATTCAATTGAAATAAGTAACTTAGGCCTTAATCTATAGATTTCACATGGCTGGGCAGGGGAGCAGACACGGGTGGGCCTAGGAGGGCATAAGCCAACCAATTGGGAGCAATGCCATCCACTGGGGAGCCAGGTCCAGCCAATCGGAAGGCTTTATTACAGACATAAATACTCCTTAGTTTCATCAGCTGTCTGGGTGGCCGGTATGTCTGGGTGGCTGGTCTCAGACGATCCGGCAGGTGAAGAAGCCGGATATGGAGGTTCTGGGCTGGCGTGGTTACACGTAAATACGGTAGTGAGGTTGGTTGGACGTACTGCCAAATTCTCTAATATGACATTGGAGACGGCTTATGGTAGAGAAATAAACATAAAATTCTCTGGAAAAAGCTCTGGTGGACATTCCTGCAGTCAGCTTGCCAGTTGTACACTCCCTCAAAACTTGAGACATCTGTGGCATTGTGTTGTGTGACAAAACTGCACATTTTAGAGAGGCCTTTTATTGTCCCCAGTACAAGATGCACCTATGTAATGATCATGTTGTTTAATCAGCTCCTTGACATGGCACATCTGTCAGGTGGATGGATTATCTTACCAAAGGAGAAATACTCACTAACAGGGATGTAAACACATTTCTGCACTAAATTTCTGGGATCTTTGATTTCAGCTCATGAAACAGGGACCAACACTTTACATGTTGCGTTTCTATTTTGTTCATTATAGCTCAACCTGACATGTGAACGTGTCAAATGAAGTGGGTTAAGCAAAGACCCTTTGAAAAGGGACTCTCTCTCTCGTTCTCCAGCTGTACAGATTGTTTTGTCGCGCTGTGTGTGTGTGTGTGTGGGTGTGTGTGTCGCGCTGTGTGTTTCGCGCTGTGTGTGTTTTGTGCTGTGTGTGTGTGTCTGAGTGAGTGAGTGAGTGAGTGAGTGAGTGAGTGAGTGAGTGAGTGAGTGAGTGAGTGAGTGAGTGAGTGAGTGAGTGAGTGAGTGAGTGAGTGAGTGAGTGAGTGAGTGAGTGAGTGAGTGAGTGAGTGAGTGAGTGAGTGAGTGAGAGGGATCTCAACCCCTTCACGCAGGAGGCTATGGGTACTGAAAGTTGGTTGCCACAGCAACTATAATAGAACTATAAATCAAGTAAACAACACCTCTCATACTATCTCCAGCTTGATCAAATTCACACACACAATACACATAAAGACACACACAAAGGCACAGGCAAACAC
The DNA here is from genome assembly GCF_965601325.2 of Salmo salar. NCBI lineage: Eukaryota > Metazoa > Chordata > Actinopteri > Salmoniformes > Salmonidae > Salmo > Salmo salar. The sequence goes on along the minus strand of NC_138302.1, from coordinate 26,188,061 downwards.
ACACAACCCCCCCCGTCAAGGAAGAATGACTAGCAACAGGGTTTGAGCGACAGATAGAGGATCCCCCCAGCTTGTTTAGATCAATACTGTAATATCCTCTCTGTGTGCTGTCCATCATCTCTAGGGACTTAGAATTAAGTGACAGTAGCCGGATTGGAGGCACGCACTCCTAGTGTCTCCCACTGGAAATGGTTGGTGAACAAATGGATCAGATTGAGGTAGGCCTGCTGTCCATCACAGGGTGGATAGATGGAAGATGGGAATGGAGAGAGTGAGAGAGAGAGAAAATATCTGAGAAGGAATGAATGAGTTGAGGATTCCATGATAAAAAGGGACTGAAGATATTTACAGCATACACTAACTACACTTTGCGCTATTTTTCTTCACACTTCTTACTTCATACAGAGCAGAGTAGCACAAGCTATGTGGCACACTAATCTCTCTCTCTCTCTCTCTCTCTCTCTCTCTCTCTCTCGCTCTTTCTCTCGTTTACTTACAGCACTGTTCCCCATTGTAGCTACAGGCATGCCCTGTGGCCCCAGAGTTCAGAGGTAGTGGACTGAATTGAAATTGTCAATTTGAAATCACCAGAAAACCCCCGAAGGGGCTAAGAGTACTATAACAGCTTTCCCTGGCCCATTTCTCTGTACTTTCTCTCTGTTTCTGGTCTGTGTTTCATGTCTTATTCTGGCTTTGTTTCCTTATTCTGCTGGCTTTGTTTCCTTATTCTGGTGGCTTTGTTTCCTTATTCTGCTGGCTTTGTTTCCTTATTCTGGTGGCTTTGTTTCCTTATTCTGCTGGCTTTGTTTCCTTATTCTGGTGGCTTTGTTTCCTTATTCTGGTGGCTTTGTTTCCTTATTCTGCTGGCTTTGTTTCCTTATTCTGGTGGCTTTGTTTCCTTATTCTGGTGCCTTTGTTTCCTTATTCTGGTGCCTTTGTTTCCTTATTCAGGTGCCTTTGTTTCCTTATTCTGGTGGCTTTGTTTCCTTATTCAGGTGGCTGTTTCCTTATTCTTGTGGCTTTTCTTTCCTTATTCTGGTGTCTTTGTTTCCTTATTCTGGTGTCTTTGTTTCCTTATTCAGATGGCTGTTTCCTTATTCTGGTGCCTTTGTTTCCTTATTCAGGTGGCTGTTTCCTTATTCAGGTGGCTGTTTCCTTATTCTTGTGGCTTTTCTTTCCTTATTCTGGTGTCTTTGTTTCCTTATTCTGGTGCCTTTGTTTCCTTATTCTGGTGCCTTTGTTTCCTTATTCAGGTGGCTGTTTCCTTATTCAGGTGCCTTTGTTTCCTTATTCAGGTGGCTGTTTCCTTATTCAGGTGCCTTTGTTTCCTTATTCTGGTGGCTTTGTTTCCTTATTCAGGTGGCTGTTTCCTTATTCTGGTGTCTTTGTTTCCTTATTCTGGTGCCTTTGTTTCCTTATTCTGGTGCCTTTGTTTCCTTATTCTGGTGGCTTTGTTTCCTTATTCAGGTGGCTGTTTCCTTATTCTGGTGCCTTTGTTTCCTTATTCAGGTGGCTGTTTCCTTATTCAGGTGCCTTTGTTTCCTTATTCTGGTGGCTTTGTTTCCTTATTCAGGTGGCTGTTTCCTTATTCTTGTGGCTTTTCTTTCCTTATTCTGGTGTCTTTGTTTCCTTATTCTGGTGTCTTTGTTTCCTTATTCAGATGGCTGTTTCCTTATTCTGGTGCCTTTGTTTCCTTATTCAGGTGGCTGTTTCCTTATTCAGGTGGCTGTTTCCTTATTCTTGTGGCTTTTCTTTCCTTATTCTGGTGTCTTTGTTTCCTTATTCTGGTGTCTTTGTTTCCTTATTCTGCTGTCTGTTTCCTTATTCTGGTGTCTTTGTTTCTTTATTCAGGTGGCTGTTTCCTTATTCTGGTGCATTTCTTTCCTTATTCAGGTGGCTGTTTCCTTATTCTGGTGGCTTTGTTTCCTTATTCTGGTGGCTTTGTTTCCTTATTCTGCTGTCTGTTTCCTTATTCTGGTGTCTTTGTTTCTTTATTCAGGTGGCTGTTTCCTTATTCTGGTGCATTTCTTTCCTTATTCAGGTGGCTGTTTCCTTATTCTGGTGGCTTTGTTTCCTTATTCTGGTGGCTTTGTTTCCTTATTCTGGTGCCTTTGTTTCTGTAAGGTATGCGTAACTGGCTGTAAGGGAGTCAGGCGCAGGAGAGCAGAATTTGGGAGCCTTTTATTTCGGCGAACAACACACACGGCACTAAGAACACTAAACACAATATGGGTTGACATAACCCAGCGCAAACCAGTCTAACGTGCACATACACGAAACAACAAACAATTCCACACACAGACATGGGGGGAACAGAGGATTATATACACGTCAAATACTGAGAGAATTGAAACCAGGTGTGTAGGAAAACAAGACAAAACAAATGGAAAATGAAAGGTGGATCGGCGATGGCTAGAAAACCGGTGACGTCGACCGCCGAACGCCGTCCCAACAAGGAGAGGAACCGACTTCGGCGGAGGTCGTGACAGTTTCCTTATTGAGGTGGCTGTTTCCTTATTGAGGTGGCTGTTTCCTTATTCTGGTGACTGTTTTATTCTAAACCAATAGGTATGTTTGTTGAGATTATTATACTTATCAAATACGTCATAATTTTGTTCCATAAAATGATGCCGCTCTAGTAACTCGGCAACCTCTAGTTATTCGATTTTATTTTCCTGAGGAAAGTTTCCACAAGCAAAAATAAAAAATAAATAGGATAGGGATCAGTGACCAAAACAACTAAAACGCAGACCTTGATTCTAAGAGTCCTTCATGTTGCCGATGGAGCATTATAATCAGGATTTAACCCGGGTCACACTCCCTAGCACACGCATAAACCAACTTGGATGACCGACGTGCTGCTCACACACACACATACACACACCACCCCTAAATCTCACCCCCCACACACACACCCACACACACACGCACACACACACTTCCACGTCACTCCGACAAGAGGGGTGGACATGAATCAGGATCTCCATAAAGGGTATTAAACAGAATAAATAGGCGTTGGGGTATATCATAGAATACCATAGAGTGATTTATGCACACTTTCCCCTGGCTGACTGATCAGCCGCACCACAGAAATCAATATGTAATTATAGACATCCTACTAGCTAGTACCCACAGCCCTGTTCGCTCCTCGTTGTCCACACACACACTCACACACACACACAGCCACCCTCCAAACTAATGTCAAAACACCAACTTGGCCGACAGCCCCTGCAGAGCCAGCAGCAGTGAAATAGAGCTCCCCTTAGGGTGTGTGTGTATGTGCATGTACCCGTGTGTGTGGTGGTGTGTGTGTGGCTGGTTCTATGCCAGTATGCCAGGTGGCAGGGTGTATGTGTCTCTTTCCTATAGTCTATGCTAGGGTGGGCAACAACAGCAAGAGCAACACTGGCATCTGAAGATCAAACACTTGTTGGCTTTTCACGAGTCATGGCTGTTACCATGACGACTTAAGACGCATACAAAACAGAAACAACAGAATATACTTTTTTTTCTCACTTTTATCCTAACTATTCATCCTCCCTTTGTCCCAGGCATTAGACATATTCTCAACCATTAAATCTCACTCCAGAGGGCAGGTAGATTATCCTGGGTACGTCTGCTTGTGCCTTCATTCCACTCCTTCACACTTCTTGTCACTTCTTGTCATAAAAAGTTCTATGTTTTGCATGGCAAAGAGTTGATGTGATAGCACAAACAGATCTAGGACCAGTCTACAGTTATACATGCGGCAATCGCTTTAGGGGGCAGTGTTCGTTTGTTTGCCGGTCATTCACACCTGCCTGCCTACATGCGCCTGTGCTTGTTAATACCTCAGAAGAGTCCCCACAGATATACCTACCAACCCACCACACCAGAGAAAGACATACCTACCAACCCACCACACTAGAGAATTACATTCCTACCAACCCACCACACCAGAGAAAGACATACCTACCAACCCACCACACCAGAGAATTACATTCCTACCAACCCACCACACCAGAGAAAGACATACCAACCCACCACACCACAGATATACCTACCAACCCACCACACCAGAGAAAGACATACCAACCCACCACACCACAGATATACCTACCAACCCACCACACCAGAGAATTACATTCCTACCAACCCACCACACCAGAGAAAGACATACCAACCCACCACACCACAGATATACCTACCAACCCACCACACCAGAGAAAGACATACCAACCCACCACACCACAGATATACCTACCAACCCACCACACCAGAGAAAGACATACCTACCAACCCACCACACCAGAGAAAGACATACCAACCCACCACACCACAGACATACCTACCAACCCACCACACCACAGACATACCTACCAACCCACCACACCACAGATATACCTACCAACCCACCACACCAGAGAAAGACATACCAACCCACCACACCAGAGAAAGACATACCTACCAACCCACCACACCAGATAAACACATACCTACCAACCCACCACACCAGAGAAATACATACCTACCAACCCACCACACCAGAGAAAGACATACCTACCAACCCACCACACCAGAGAAATACATACCTACCAACCCACCACACCAGAGAAAGACATACCAACCCACCACACCAGATAAACACATACCTACCAACCCACCACACCAGATAAATACATACCTACCAACCCACCACACCAGAGAATTACATACCTACCAACCCACCACACCAGATAAACACATACCTACCAACCCACCACACCAGAGAAATACATACCTACCAACCCACCACACCAGAGAAATACATACCTACCAACCCACCACACCAGAGAAAGACATACCTACCAACCCACCACACCAGAGAAAGATATACCTACCAACCCACCACACCAGAGAAAGACATACCAACCAACCCACCACACCAGAGAAAGACATACCAACCCACCACACCAGAGAAATACATACCTACCAACCCACCACACCAGAGAAAGACATACCTACCAACCCACCACACCAGAGAAAGATATACCTACCAACCCACCACACCAGAGAAAGACATACCAACCCACCAGACCAGAGAAAGACTTGCCTACCAACTCACAACACCAGAAAATTACATACATACCTACCAACCCACCACACCAGAGAAATACATACCTACCAACCCACCACACCAGAGAAATACATACCAACCCACCAGACCAGAGAAAGACATACCAACCCACCAGACCAGAGAAAGACATGCCAACCCACCACACCAGAGAGAGACATACCTACCAACCCACCACACCAGAGAAAGACATACCTACCAACCCACCACACCAGAGAAATACATACCAACCAACCCACCACACCAGAGAATTACATACATACCTACCAACCCACCACACCAGAGAAATACATACCTACCAACCCACCACACCAGAGAAATACATACCTACCAACCCACCACACCAGAGAAAGACATACCAACCCACCAGACCAGAGAAAGACATACCAACCCACCACACCAGAGAAAGACATACCTACCAACCCACCACACCAGAGAGATACATACCTACCAACCCACCACACCAGAGAATTACATACCTACCAACCCACCACACCAGAGAAATACATACCTACCAACCCACCACACCAGAGAAATACATACCTACCAACCCACCACACCAGAGAAATACATACCTACCAATCCACCACACCAGATAAACACATACCTACCAACTCACCACACCAGAGAAATACATACCTACCAACCCACCACACCAGAGAAATACATACCTACCAACGCACCACACCAGATAAACACATACCTACCAACCCACCACACCAGAGAAATACATACCTACCAACCCACCACACCAGAGAAATACATACCTACCAACCCACCACACCAGAGAAATACATACCTACCAACCCACCACACCAGAGAAAGATATACCTACCAACCCACCACACCAGAGAAATACATACCTACCAACCCACCACACCAGAGAATTACATACCTACCAACCCACCACACCAGAGAAATACATACCTACCAACCCACCACACCAGAGAATTACATACCTACCAACCCACCACACCAGAGAAAGACATACCAACCCACCACACCAGAGAAATACATACCAACCCACCACACCAGAGAAAGACATACCTACCAACCCACCACACCAGAGAAATACATACATACCTACCAACCCACCACACCAGAGAAATACATACCTACCAACCCACCACACCAGAGAAAGACATACCAACCAACCCACCACACCAGAGAAAGACATACCAACCCACCACACCAGAGAAATACATATATACCTACCAACCCACCACACCAGAGAAATATATATATACCTACCAACCCACCACACCAGAGAAATACATACATACCAACCCATCACACCAGAGAAAGACATACCTACCAACCCACCACACCAGAGAATTACATACCTACCAACCCACCACACCAGAGAAATACATACCAACCAACCCACCACACCAGAGAATTACATACATACCAACCCACCACACCAGAGAAATACATACCAACCAACCCACCACACCAGAGAAAGACATACCTACCAACCCACCACACCAGAGAAATACATACCAACCAACCCACCACACCAGAGAATTACATACATACCAACCCACCACACCAGAGAAATACATACCAACCAACCCACCACACCAGAGAAAGACATACCTACCAACCCACCACACCAGAGGAATACATACCTACCAACCCACCACACCAGAGAAATACATACCTACCAACCCACCACACCAGAGAAATACATACCTACCAACCCACCACACCAGAGAAATACATACCTACCAACCCACCACACCAGAGAGAGACATACCAACCAACCCACCACACCAGAGAAAGATATACCTACCAACTCACCACACCAGAGAAAGATATACCTACCAACCCACCACACCAGAGAAATACATACCTACCAACCCACCACACCAGAGAAAGATATACCTACCAACCCACCACACCAGAGAAATACATACCTACCAACCCACCACACCAGAGAAAGACATACCTACCAACCCACCACACCAGAGAATTACATACCTACCAACCCACCACACCAGAGAAAGATATACCTACCAACCCACCACACCAGAGAAATACATACCTACCAAGCCACCGCACCAGAGAAAGACATATCATCCAACCCAGCACACCAGAGAAAGCGAGAAAGGACTAGAAAACAGATTCTGTGCATCTGTAGTCTGTCACTTTGATTAACAGCTGTGAGTGGCTGAACTCTGTTCACCGGTCTCTCTCTCTCTCTCTCCCTCCCTCCCTCTCTCTCTCTCTCTCTCTCTCTCTCTCCCTCCCTCCCTCTCTCTCTCTCTCTCTCTCTCTCTCTCCCTCCCTCCCTCTCTCGCCATGCCTGCTAGATTCCCAGTTAAATCAATGGGGTAAACAGTCAATGTCTTCCCAGACACCTGCTATTGCCAGCCCTTATCTGGCCCAGGCAGTTTAAAGCTGACCCCCTCACAGGTAGTAGGTAACACCAACCATCCATCTCCCTACCATCCCCGGCCCAGACAGGCTCATCTCTCTCCTGCATGCGTGTGTGCTTTGTTTTTCTTGTGGGTGCTCTATCTCTCTCGATGCCTTGTTCCATCTCGCTCTTTCTCTCTCCCTCTCTCTCTCTCTCTTTCGATCTCTTTCACGTTATCTCTCTTTCTCTAGATGCATAACTCTTTCCCTCTCTCTGTCTCTCTCTCTTTCTCTCTCGCTCTCTCTCCTCTTCCCTGTATGTGCCACATGGTCTGACCAAGACAGATGAGAATACATGGATCTTGTGAAATTGACGTACACATCATTGCCTAGCAATATGGTCTCAATGAGGGTTGAAATGATTGGGAATGTGATATGTTCTGGTTTGGTAGTCATTCTGCCGGAGGCACCATTGTTTGATCCATCAGGCCTCAGTCTGAATACTTCAAGTCTGATCTGTTGTTGGCTTTATCATCACAGTATAAAAGGTTTCATGAAACTCTGCTGTGTACCACAAAGTCACGATGATTCGCCAACTTCAATCTTACAAAATTGCAGGCATAGCAATCTTTCCAAGAAAGGAACATAAAGGGGTTACTACTGATAAAGGAAGTCATTTTCAAAAACATATATGTGCAGCCATATTACACCGACATCCATTTTGTTTTGTTATGTTGTGTTGTGTCTTGGAGAAGGTTGACTGGGGTCAAAACATCATTTACCTCATCAGTGACCATGTTCAGTATGGTGGTCTTCCAACTCCTGGCCCATAATGCATCTCACCTCTCCCCTTGTTGAACGCTACTACAATACAGTATATCTGGCTCTTTGAAAAAGTGTCAGTATCCCAACAACTGGGTTACACTTTACTCTCTCTTCCGACACTCCCTCCATCCCTCCTTTCCTCCTTTGCACCCCTCCCTCCTTCCCTCCCTCTCTCTGTGTCTCACTGCTCATGGAGGGCTGAGAAAAATATTAGTCCTCTAAATGGATATGTGCCATAGCTGCTGAAAATAGCAATGTAGAGAGAAATCTGTGCGATAGCAGAGTGGTATCAGCAAATGGACAAGCTCCCAGAATAATCTTTAACTTTCACAGAGAGAGAGGGTGGAGGGGGGAGGGGGGAAGGAAATATTGGGAGGGAGAAAAGGGGAAAGGAGGATACATGGGATTGTGAGAGAGAGATAGGAAAGAGAGAGGAGATAGGGATGGAGAGAGAATGTGTGATGCAGGAGGATTGAAAGAGAAAGTGACAGACATAAAGATTGACAGAGAGAGAGCGACGAAGAAAGAGAATGCTGTAATTTCAGATGTGGCAACGTGATAAAGCCATGATACCCCCATCAGATGAACGAACTGCTGTCTCAGTCTTCAGTTTAGTTTACTTCCTGGTTGTTCTGACTGTGTTTCCCATGCCACTAGTGAAATCCGTACTGCCACTGGCAGGCATTGGCATTTAGGATTCATTACAATGTGTTGACGTCTGCTCCTACAGGGCAGAGACCCAGCCGGCACCCTGATATAGGATAGCAGCCTTCTCAGCCTTCCTCCATTCTGCTAGCCCAAAGTCATTTGGTATTTAGTAAGTGATGTTAATCTAGCTTTCTATTTTTTCCCCTCTGTAAAATAGCTTGGCGGTTAGCTTTGTGGCTGGGTTTTATAGAAGATGAATATGTACATTTGGATCTGTAGATGGGTGAGTGGGGTGTGTGTGCGTGCATGGGTGTCTGTGTTTCTGTGTGTGTGTCCGTGTGTGTGTGTGTGGGTGTGTGTGTGTGCCTGTGTGTCTAAGTGTGTGTATTTGTGTGGGTATACAGTACATGCACACACATGCTTGTGTGTTTCTGTGTGCATGTATGCATTTATGCACCCGTGAGAGTGTACTAATGTGTGTGTGCTGTTAGTATTTCAGCCACATTGCTTGAGCACACACATCAGCGAGCGAATGGTGTGTGTGTGTGTGTGTGTGTGTGTGTGTGTGTGTGTGTGTGTGTGTGTGTGTGTGTGTGTGTGTGTGTGTGTGTGTGTGTGTGTGTGTGTGTGTGTGTGTGGCTGCTGCTGGTGGTAGCCAGAGTCAGTGTGTGTGTTTTCCCATTAGCATTCTTCACCCGGGGACCCGGTTAAAAGTTTCATGAGGGACGAGCCAAAGGGGGAAACACAATGAAATGCAAAGATTGAACTTTTCCTGGAGGCCTGGGCAGGAGAGGGGAGGAGGGTCTGTGGAGGTCGGGGATGTGGAGAGAGACTATCCCTCAGTATGGAGAAGGGCTGGAGGGTGGTTGGCATCTTTTGAACACTGTCTCTCAATTCCTTGCTTCCTATTTTTCTTATTTCCCTTTTCCCGTCTCTCTCTCCATCTTTCCATCCTCTCTCTCTCTCTCTCTCTCTCTCTGTCTCTCTCTCTCTTTCTCTCTCTCTTTCTGTTTATCTCGCTTACCCACCCTCATTTCCCCTCCATCCTTCCTTCCCTCCATCCTCCTCCCTCCCTCCCCTGCCCAGTACCATCCTCCAGAGCCAGAGCAGGGGGCCAGAGATCAGAACTGGCCGCAGGCTGCAAGAAGGGGAGGAAAGGAGCTGGGGAGCCAGGGAGAGGAAGGAGGGGGGAGGGGTAGATGCCTTTTTTGCTCCCTGGGAGGGTCCCTGGTCTAACCACCAGTCTCCATGTCACTGTGTGTGTGTCGATATGGCTGTCTCCCCACCATCTCCCAGTCAAAGCGCTTACAGGACATATGTGACCTTGTGATAGTAGGTTGTGTTCAGAGACGTGATAGTAGGTTGTGTTCAGAGACATGATAGTAGGTTGTGTTCAGAGACTTGATAGTAGGTTGTGTTCAGAGACGTGATTGCAGGTTGTGTTCAGAGACTTGATAGTAGGTTGTGTTCAGAGACTTGATAGTAGGTTGTGTTCAGAGACGTGATAGTAGGTTGTGTTCAGGGTCGCGATAGTAGGTTGCGTTCAGAGACGTGATAGCAGGTTCCATTCAGAGATGTGATAGCAGGTTGCGTTCAGAGATGTGATAGCAGGTTGCGTTCAGAGACGTGATAGCAGGATGCGTTCAGAGATGTGATAGCAGGTTGCGTTCAGAGATGTGATAGCAGGTTGCGTTCAGAGATGTGATAGCAGGACGCGTTCAGAGACAATGTAGCAGGTTGCGTTCAGAGATGTGACAGCAGGATGCGTTCAGAGATGTGATAGCAGGTTGCGTTCAGAGATGTGATAGCAGGTTGCATTCAGAGACGTGACAGCAGTTTGCGTTCAGAGATGTGATAGCAGGTTGCGTTCAGAGATGTGATAGCAGGTTGCATTCAGAAATGGGATAGCAGGATGCGTTCAGAGATATGATAGCAGTTTGCGTTCAGAGATGTGACAGCAGGTTGAGTTCAGAGATGTGATAGCAGGTTGCGTTCAGAGATTTGATAGCAGGTTGCGTTCAGAGATGTGATAGCAGGACGCGTTCAGAAATGTGATAGCAGGATGCGTTCAGAGACATGACAGCAGGTTGCATTCAGAAATGTGATAGCAGGTTGCTTTCAGAGACAACAGTGTTTGTGTTGTGTTGGTCTCTGTTGCGAAATGACAGATGGATTTTTTTTCTCTCTGGGCTGGCAGTGCCAACGAACTTTGATTTGTTTTGGAATTTAAGGATTTTGGGTGTTTGTTTCATCTTTTGTTTCTGTGACAACAGAGGATGTTTGGGTAGTAGGGATGGGAAGGGAATGTTGATGGTAAACCATGTCATTTTGGGAACATGGATTGATGTGAACATGCTTGATTATGCGGAAGGAGAAATCACAGTGGGGATAAGATATTGGATCTTTCCCCAGTGTGTGTGTGTGTGTGTGTGTGTGTGTGTGTGTGTGTGTGTGTGTGTGTGTGTGTGTGTGTGTGTGTGTGTGTGTGTGTGTGTGCCTGTGCTCATGCTGGCCTGCGTGAGTGTATGTGTACGAATATTTGCATTTGTGTGTGCATGTACTTCTGTTCAGACAAACATGTCTATGTGTGTAATATACTGTATGTGTGTAATATACTGTATGTGTGTAATATATATATGTGTGTAATATACTGTATGTGTGTAATATACTGTATGTGTGTGATATACTGTATGTGTGTAATATATGTTTGTGTGTATAATACTGTATGTGTGTAATATATGTATGTGTGTAATATACTGTATGTGTGTAATATACTGTATGTGTGTAATATATGTATGTGTGTGATATACTGTATGTGTGTGATATATGTATGTGTGTAATATACTGTATGTGTGTGATATACTGTATGTGTGTAATATACTGAATGTGTGTGATATACTGTATGTGTGTAATATGCTGTATGTGTGTAATATACTGTATGTGTGTAATATATGTATTTGTGTAATATACTGTGTGTGTGTGTAATATACTGTGTGTGTGTGTAATATACTGTATGTGTGTAATATACTGTATGTGTGTAATATATGTATGTGTGTAATATACTGTATGTGTGTAATATACTGTATTTGTGTGATACACTGTGTGTGTAATATATGTATGTGTGTAATATACTGTATGTGTGTAATATACTGTATGTGTGTAATATATGTATGTGTGTAATATACTGTATGTTTGTAATATACTGTATGTGTGTAATATACTGTATGTGTGTAATATACTGTATGTGTGTGGGGGGGTTGAAAGAGATAAAAACACTGTGCTCTCAGCAGAAAAGACAAGAGGATGTGATATGATGAGAGTTCGATCCAGAGCCCTAACCCGGTAAATGAGAAGACCCTTATCCCTGCTCTCCATCTGGTAATGAATAATGCTTTATTGCCAAAAAAGATGAAACTCTAAGCACTTAAGAGATTGTAACACACATGAATTCACTCATGCAGGCACACATGCACATACATACACACACCCACACAGGCACGTACACACACATGCACATACACACAGAGAAAGACAAATTAACACACACGTGCACGAACACACACACACACACACACACACACACACACACACACACACACACACACACACACACACACAAGAAAGCTTTTAGTGATCATAAACCATCTTTTCCTACCCACAAAGCACCACTATTACAGGAAAAACAATATTGACATTTTTATTTATTTTTACTCCAGAAACAAACGAACAACAAGTTACAGACACACAAACAATACTACATGTGATCTGCCCAGACCCGCATACTCACACCCCCATCCCTAGTGCCTGCATTATTGTTGTACAAACGTGTTTTTCTTCGGTCGCCCATGCTATTAAAATATTTAACTAATAAATCATTAGATTCTTCTATTGTGTTAATGATGGCTGATTGATTGATTTCCAAGTTTTTAGTATGCGTTTTTTCAAGATGAGTGATGAGAAGAGAATTGTCCAGCCCATTAGGTATCTCACTACACCAACCATATGTCATGTCTTGAAATATGCAGATAGACGGAGTCACAGTAAGTTTACATTGTAATACTTCAGACGGCCAACTTTCTAGCTCCGCCCACAACTTCCGGACTTTATAACATTCCCAGAAAGCATGGATTATTGAGTCACTATTTGTTTTACACTTCAGACACAACTGCCGTTGTGCTGCAGAATTTGTGAATTTTATCTCATGTATAATAAAGTCTATACATTAGTTTATACTGGATTAAGCGTAAATGTTTTGTTAGCTGTAATTTTGTTAGTTATGCTCCAACATTCCCTCCATCTTGTGCCATCAGTTCTTTTTAAGTCTTGGTTCCGGTAGTTTATATTTTTTTCTAAGAGATTGTCAGTTGGATAGGCTCTCTGCAAGGTTTTGTACATCTTCCCTATCATATGAACATCCTTTTCTGAATCAACTGAGATTCCCTCAAGGTTGCTCTGATGTCCAAAAGATTTAAAATAGAAATGTCGCGATATGTAACTTTTAATTTGCATGTGTTTGACATGGTCACTTCAAAATTGCTTTTTCATTTTGTCATGGACACAGTTGAAGTCGGAAGTTTACATACACTTAGGTTGGAGGCATTAAAACTCATTTTCAACCACTCCATGTCTTGTTAACATACTGTAGTTTTGGCAAGTCGGTTAGGACATTTACTTTGTGCATGATCCAAGTAATATTATTTCACTTATAATTCACTGTATCACAATTCCAGTGGGTATGAAGTTTACATACACTAAGTTGACTGTGTCTTTAAACAGCTTGGAAAATTCCAGAAAAGTATGTCCTGACTTTAGAAGCTTCCGATAGGCTAATTGACATCATTTGAGTCAATTGGAGGTGTGCCTGCAGATGTATTTCAAGGCCTACCTTCATACTCAGTGACTCTTGCTTGACATCATCGGAAAATCAAAAGAAATCAGCCAAGACCTCAGAAAATAAAATATAGACCTCTACAAGTCTGGTTCATCCTTGGGAGCAATTTCCAAATGCCTGAAGGTACCACGTTCATCTGTACAAACAATAGTACGCAAGTATAAACACCATGGGACCACGCAGCCGTCATACCGCTCAGGAAGGAGATGCGTTCTGTCTCCTAGAGATGAACGTACTTTGGTGCGAAAAGTGCAAATCAATCCCAGAACAACCGCAAAGCACCTTGTGAAGATGCTGGAGGAAACAGGTACAAAAGTATCTATATCCACAGTAAAACGAGTCCTATATCGACATAACCTGAAAGGCTGCTCAGCAAGGAAGAAGCCACTGCTCCAAAACCGCCATAAAAATGCCTGACTACGGTTTGCAACTGCACATGGGGACAAAGATCGTACTTTTTGGAGAAATGTCCTCCGGTCTGATGAAACAAAAATAGAACTGTTTGGCCATAATGACCATCATTATGTTTGGAGGAAAAAGGGGGATGCTTGCAAGCCGAAGAACACCATCCCAACCGTGAAGCACGAGGGTGGTAGCATCATGTTGTGTGGATATATTGAAGCAACATCTCAAGATATCAGTCAGGAAGTTAAAGCTTGGTCACAAATTGGTCTTCCAAATGGACAATGACCCCAAGCATACTTCCAAAGTTGTGTCAAAATGGCTTAAGGACAAAAATGTCAAGGTATTGGAGTGGTCATCACAAAGCCCTGACCTCAATCCTATAGAAAATTTGTGGGCAGAACTGAAAAAGCGTGTGCAAGCAAGGAGGCCTACAAACCTGACTCAGTTACACCAGCTCTGTCAGGAGGAATGGGCCAAAATTCACAAAACTTATTGTGGGAAGCTTGTGGAAGGCTACGCAAAACATTTGACCCAATGTAACGCCCTGGCCATAGAGAGGGGTTTTTGTTCTTTATTTTGGTTAGGCCAGGGTATTACATTGGGTGGGCGTTCTATGTTCCTTTTTCTATGTTTTTGTATTTCTTTGTTTTGGGCCGGGTGTGGCTCCCAATCAGGCACAGCTGAAGTTCATTGTTGCTGATTGGGAGTCACACATAAGGAGCATGTTTTTCCTTTGGGTTTTGTGGGTAATTGTTTCTGTTAGTGTTTTGCACCTGACAGGACTGTTTGGCTGTCGGTTTTCTTGTTTTTGTTTGTATAGTGTTCTTTCTTTATTAACCTGTTAGGGCTAGGGGGAAGTATTGACACGGCTGGATAAAAAACATACCCGATTTAATCTGGTTACTACTCCTGCCCAGTAACTAGAATATGCATATCATTATTGGCTTTGGATAGAAAACACCCTAAAGTTTCTAAAACTGTTTGAATGGTGTCTGTGAGTATAACAGAACTCCTATGGCAGGCCAAAACCTGAGAAGATTTCAAGCAGGAAGTGGCCTGTCTGAGAAGTAGTGTTTCATCTTGGCTCTTTTTATTGAAGACTCAGGATCTGTGCAATAACGTGACACTTCCTACGTCTTCCATAGGGTCTCAGAGCCCGGGAAAAAGTTGAACGATATCGAGGCAGGCTCTGGCTGAAACACTTTATCGCTTTTGGCAAGTGGCCACTCAGAGGATAGTGTCTAGAACGCACGAACAAAACACCGCTGTTTGGATATAACGATGGATTATTTTGGACCAAACCAACATTTGTTATTGAAGTAGAAGTCCTGGGAGTGCATTCTGACGAAGACAACAAAGGTAATAACATTTTTCTTATAGTAAATCTGACTTTGATGAGTGCTAAACCTGCTGGGTGTCTAAATAGCTAGCCCTGTGATGCCGGGCTATCTACTGAGAATATTGCAAAATGTGCTTTCACCGAAAAGCTATTTTAAAATTGGACATATCGAGTGCATAGAGGAGTTCTGTATCTATAATTCTTAAAATAATTGTTATGCTTTTTGTGAACGTTTATCGTGAGTAATTTAGTAAATTCACCGGCAGTGTTCGGTGGGAATGCTAGTCACATGCTAGTCACATGCTAATGTAAAAAGCTGGTTTTTGATATAAATATGAACTTGATTGAACAAAACATGCATGTATTGTATAACATAATGTCCTAGGGTTGTCATCTGATGAAGATCATCAAAGGTTAGTGCTACATTTAGCTGTGGTTTGGGTTTATGTGACATTATATGCTAGCTTGAAAAATGTTTGTCTGATTATTTCTGGCTCGGTACTCTGCTGACATAATCTAATGTTTTGCTTTCGTTGTAAAGCCTTTTTGAAATCGGACAGTGTGGTTAGATTAACGAGAGTCTTATCTTTAAAATGGTGTACAATAGTCATATTTTTGAAAAATTGAAGTAATATCATATCTAAGGTATTTGAATAACGCGCCACAGGATTCAACTGGCTGTTGAGCCCATAGAGGTTAAATATTCAATGATGAACACTAACTCCGCTGCACCTTGGTCTACTCTCTCTCACGACAGCCGTTACAGAATTACCCACCACAAGAAGACCAAGCAGCAGAGGAAGGAGAGGCACCAGGAGAAGGACTCATGGACTTTGGAGAAAATGGAGAGGAACGTTCAGGATTCCTGGAGATGGGAGGAATTACTGGACGAAGGTGGACCATGGGCTCAAGCTGGGGATTATCGCCGCCCGCAGTGGGAGATCGAGGCGGCGAGAGCTGAGAGGCGCTGGTATGAGGAGAGGGAGCACAACAGGCACGAGAGGCAGCCCCCCAAAAAATGGGGGGGGGGGGCACACGGGGAGTGTGGCGGAACCAGGAAGGAATTCTGGGCCAACTCCCCGTGTTTACCGGAAGCAGCGTGGTACTGGTAAGACACCGTGTTATGCTGTGGAGCGCACGGTGTCCCCAGTGCGCGTTCAAAGCACGGTGCGCTACATACCAGCCCCCCGCAAGTGCCATGCGAGGGCAGGCATCGAGCCAGGACGGGTTGTGCCAGCTCAGCGCGTCTGGTCTCCAGTGCGCCTTTTCGGGCCAGGGTATCCTGCACCGGCTCTGCAGACTGTGTCTCCAGGGCGCTGGGAGGGTCCAGTTCGTCCAATGCCTGCTCTCCGCCCGTGCCGGGCCAAAGTGGGCATTCAGCCTGGAGTGTGGGTAAAGAGCGTCCGTACCAGAACTCCAGTGCTCCCCCACAGTCCGGTTTATCCTGTGCCTCCTCCACGGACCAGGCCTCCAGTGGGTCTCCCCATCCTGGTTAAGCCTGTGCCTCCTCCTCGGACCAGGCCTCCAGTGGGTCTCCCCATCCTGGTTAAGCCTGTGCCTCCTCCACGGTCCAGGCCTCCAGTGGGTCTCCCCATCCTGGTCTCTCCTGTGCCGCCTCCTTAGACTAGGCCTCCAGTGGGTCTCGCCAGTCCAGAGCCGCCAGAGCCGCCCGCCAGTCCGGAGCCGCCAGAGCCGCCCGCCAGTCCGGAGCCGCCAGAGCCGCCCGCCAGTCCGGAGCCGCCAGAGCCGCCCGCCAGTCAGGAGCCGCCAGAGCCGCCCGCCAGTCCGGAGCCGCCAGAGCCGCCCGCCAGTCCGGAGCCGCCAGAGCCGCCCGCCAGTCAGGAGCCGCCAGAGCCGCCCGCCTGTCCGGAGCCGCCAGAGCCGCCCGCCAGTCAGGAGCCGCCAGAGCCGCCCGCCTGTCCGGAGCCGCCCGCCAGCCCAGTGAGTCCTGTGCCTGCGCCTAGGGCCAGGTCTCTGACATGTCTCCTCAGCCTGGTGAATCCTGGGTCAGTGCCGCCGGAGCCGCCAGGGACGCCCGCCAGCCGGGCAGAGCCATCGCCGCCCGCCAGCCGGGCGCAGCCATCGCCGCCCGCCAGCCGGGCGCAACCAGGGTCGCCCACCAGCCGGGCGCAACCATCACCGCCCGCCAGCCGGGTGCAACCAGGGTCGCCCGCCAGACCTTCAGCGCGGCCAGGTGCGCCACCTAAGAGGGCGAAGCCGTGGGTGGAGCAGAGGCCACGTCCCGCACCTGAGCCGCCGCCATAAGAAGGCCCACCCGGACCCTCCCCTTCAGAGTCAGGTTTTGCGGTCGGAGTCCGCACCTTGGGGGGGGGGGGGGGGTACTGTAACGCCCTGGCCATAGAGAGGGGTTTTTGTTCTTTATTTTGGTTATGCCAGGGTGTTACATTGGGTGGGCGTTCTATGTTCCTTTTTCTATGGTTTTGTATTTCTTTGTTTTGGGCCGGGTGTGGCTCCCAATCAGGCACAGCTGAAGTTCGTTGTTGCTGATTGGGAGTCACACATAAGGAGCATGTTTTTCCTTTGGGTTTTGTGGGTAATTGTTTCTGTTAGTGTTTTGCACCTGACAGGACTGTTTGGCTGTCGGTTTTCTTGTTTTTGTTTGTATAGTGTTCTTTCTTTATTAAATATTCAATGATGAACACTAACTCCGCTGCACCTTGGTCTACTCTCTCTCACGACAGCCGTTACACCCAAATTAAACAATTTAAAGGCAATGCTACGAAATACTAATTGAGTGTATGTAAACTTCTGACCCACTGGGAATGTGATGAAATAAATAAAAGCTGAAATAAATCATTCTCTCTACTATTATTCTGACATTTCACATTCTTAAAATAAAGTGGTGATCCTAACTGACCTAAAACAGGGATTTTTTACTCTGATTAAATGTCAGGAATTGTGAAAAACTGAGTTTAAATGTATTTGACTAAGGTGTATGTAAACTTCCGACTTCAACTGTAAATGTATTTCCTATTACCAAGTCATTTACGGTTTCTATGCCTTTCGATGGAGGGAAAATTGGGGCATAACTAACAAAATTACAGCTAACAAACCATTTACGCTTAATCCTTTAGTTTACCATGTGAACCAATTTATCGGTGAATTCGGAAAAGCTATCCGAGGATTGTTCCATAACATTGTGTTTTTAGGGAGAGATGTTGGTTCTTGTACAATACCTTTCATTTTCTTCTGTATCGTTATAGTGTTCATCACTATGAAGTTGTTAATGTTCTTAGCTTTATGCTTTGAAAATAAACACATAAAATATTCTGGGGATGAGCATGCACATGTTCCTTTTTAGTGCATTTAACTATTTGTTGCAAATAAAAGCCTTTGGCAGCGAGTTGATACAATTCCATGTCTGGAAGGATAAAACCACTCTCAGACTTAGGAAGACGTAAAACTTTCCTTTTTAATCTGAGTTCTATTTGCCCATATCAAGTCTGTTATGACCGAGTATGCATTTTTAAATAATGTCTTCGGTGGGGTAATTGGTATTACCAAAAACAAATACATAAACTTTGGCAGCCATGCCATTCTAAAGAGGTTTATTCAACCTTTAAGATTTATGGGAATATTATTCAATTTCAGTAGATCTGCTTTCATATTGTCATATTCGTGTGTGTAGGTGGCAGGGAAGTCAGGCGCAGGAGAAACCAACTTGGGGTAAATGGAGTAGTTTAATAAATATAAAACAAACTCCAAAAAACCAACGTACATAAATAAATAAACATGGGTAAAATAACCCGTCGCGCACCAATACAAAACACGAGCACATAACACAAACAATCTCTGACAAGGACATGAGGGGAAACAGAGGGTTAAATACACAACATGTAATGAATGGGATAGGAACCAGGTGTGTAGGAAGACAAGACAAAACCAATGGAAAATGAAAAATAGATCAATGATGGCTAGAAGACCGGTGACGTCGACCGCCGAGCACCACCCGAACAAGGGGGGGCATCGGCTTCGGCAGAAGTTGTGACAGTACCCCCCCCCCCGCGCAACGCGCGGCTCCAGCAGCGCGTCGACACCAGCCTCGGGGACGACCCGGAAGACGAGGTGCAGGGCGATCCGGATGGAGACGATGGAAATCTCGCAGCAGGGAACCCAGCATCTCTCCTCCAGACCGTACCCCTCCCAGTCCACGAGGTACTGAAGGCCCCTCGCCCGACGTCTCGAATCCAGGATGGATTGAATGGAGTACGCCGGGGCCCCCTCAATATCCAGAGGGGGCGGAGGAACCTCCCGCACCTCTGCCTCCTGGGGCGGGCCGGCCACCACCGGCCTGAGGAGAAACACATGGAACCAGGGGTTAATGCGGTAATGGGGTTGAAGCTTTAACCTATAACATACTCGTTCACTCTCCTCAGGACTTTAAACAGCCCCACACTCTCTCCACCTGCCCGTTACTCTCAGGGTGAAAACCTGAGGTAAGGCTGATCGAGACACCCAGACGTTCCATGAACGCCTTCCAGACCCTTGACGTGAACTAGGGGCCCTGATCAGACACTATATCCTCAGGCACCCCGTAGTGCTTGAAAACGAGTGTAAACAGAGCCTCCACAGTCTGTAGGCCCGTAGGGAGACCGGGCAAAGGGAGGAGATGACCAGACTTTGAAAAACGATCCACATCGACCAGGATTGTGGTGTTACCTTGTGAAAGTGGAAGATTGGTTATGAAATCCACCGACAAGTGCGACCACGGCCGTTGTGGAACGGGTAAGGGTTGTAACTTACCTCTGGGTAGGTGTCTAGGAGCCTTGCACTGGGCGCACACTGAGCAGGAGGAAACATAAACCCTCACGTCCTTAGCTAAAGTGGGCCACCAGTACCTCCCACTAAGACAGCGCATCGTCCGACCGATCCCAGGATGACCAGAGGAGGGTGACGTGTGAGCCCAGTAGATCAGTCGGTCGCGGACAGCAGATGGAATGTACAGACACCCAGCTGGACACTGAGGGGGAACGGGCTCTGGACGTGATGCCCGCTCAATGTGCGCGTCCAGCTCCCACACTACCGGTGCCACCAAACAAGAGGCTGGGATTATGGGAGTGGGATCTATGGACCGCTCCTCTGTGTCACACACCCGGGACAGTGCGTCTGCCTTAACATTCTGGGAGCCTGGTCTGTAAGAGAGGGTAAATACAAAACGGTTGAAAAACATGGCCCAACTTGCCTGGCGAGGATTCAGTCTCCTCGCCTCCTGGATGTACTCCAGATTGCGGTGGTCAGTCCAGATGAGAAAAGGTTTTTTAGCCCCCTCAAGCCAGTGTCTCCACGCCTTCAAAGTCTTGACGACAGCCAACAGCTCCCTGTCCCCCACATCATAGTTTCGCTCCGCCGGGCTGAGCTTCTTAGAGCAGAAGACACAGGGGCGGAGCTTAGATGGCGTACCCGAGCGCTGAGAGAGCACAGCTCCTATCTCAGCCTCAGACGCGTCCACCTCCACTATGAATTGCAAAGAGGGATCCGCATGAGCCAAAACAGGAACCGAGGTAAACAGAGCCTTCAGTTGCCAAAAATCCTTGTCCGCCCCAGCCGACCACTGCAAGTGCACCGGACCCCCTTCAGCAGTGAGGTAATGGGAGCAGCTACCTGACCAAAACCCCGGATAAACCTCCGGTAGTAATTGGCAAACCCTAAAAATCGCTGCACCTCCTTAACCGTGTTGGGAGTCGGCCAATTACGCACGGCTGCAATGCGGTCACTTTCCATCTCCACCCCTGATGTGGAAATGTGATACCCTAAGAAGGAGACGGCCTGCTGGAAGAACAGGCATTTCTCAGCCTTGACATACAGGTCATGTTCCAACAGGTGACCAAGCACTCTGCGCACCAGGGACACATGCTCGGCGCGTGTAGCGGAGTATATCAGAATGTCATCGATATACACCAGTACACCCTCCCCATGCAGGTCCCTGAAAATCTTGTCTACAAAAGATTGGAAGACTGATGGAGCATTCTTCAACCCGTACGGCATGACGAGGTACTCATAATGCCCTGAGGTGGTACTAAATGCTGTCTTCCACTCGTCTCCCTCTCGGATACGCACCAGGTTGTACGCACTCCTGAGATCCAGTTTAGTGAAGAAGCGCGCTCCGTGCATTAACTCAATCACCGTGGCGATTAGAGGTAGCGGGTAACTGTACCCCACCGTGATTTTATTGAGACCTCGATAATCAATGCACGGGCGCAGACCTCCATCCTTTGTCTTCACAAAAAAGAAACCCGAGGAGACGGGTGAAATGGAGGACTGAATGTTCCCCTGACGCTGGGATTCGTAGACATATGTCTCCATAGCCACCGTCTCCGCTTGCGACAGGAGATGCACGTGACTCCTGGGAAGTACAGCATCTACCATGACATTTATCGCACAATCCCCCTGTCAATGGGGTGGTAATTGAGTCGCCTTCTTTTTACAGATCGGCATATTCAAGGGGAATGCGCACGGTGGAGACCTGGTCGGTACTTTCCACTGTAGTAGCACCAATGGAAACCCCTACACACCTACCTGAGCACTCGCGATCACCACGTGAGAGCCCTCTGTGGCCAAGAAAAAGTGTTATGACTAATAAGCCAAGGTAGACCCAGCACCACAGGATACGCAGGAGTGTCAATAAGGAAAATACTATTTTTTTCCTTGTGACCCCCCTGCGTCACCATACTCAAAGGAGCTGTGGCCTCCCTGATAAACCCTGACCCTTATGGTCGACTATCTAAAGTGTGAACGGGGAAAGGCACATCCACTGGTACAATGGGGATCCCTAAACTATGAGCAAACGCTTGATCAATAAAATTCCCTGCCGCGCCTGAATCTACTAGCGCCTTATGCTGGGAACGCGGGGGGAAAAAAAATCTGGAAAAGTGACAGACACAAATATATGTGCAACAGAGGGCTCTGGGTGAGAATGGTGCCTACTCACCTGGGGTGGCGCCAGAGCGCCCTGCCTGCTACCTCGATTCCCAGAGGAACCTACCCGGCACCGACCAGCAGTGTGACCTCTGCGGTCACAGATGGTGCACGAGCGGGAACCCCCTCCGGTCTCCCTCTGCACCCTCCCTCCCAGCTCCATGGGTATAGGAGAGGGGGTGCGGGAGGATGGAACCACCAGACCCCGATCTGGATGTCCGCGAGCAGCCAGCAAGTTGTCCAGCTGGATGGACAGATCCACCAGCTGGTCGAAGGTGAGGATGGTGTCTCTGCAGGCCAGCTCCCGACGGACGTCCTCACACAGAATGCAGCGGTAATGGTCGATCAGGGCCCTGTGATTCCATCCTGAACCGGCTGCCAGGGTCCTAAACTCCAGGGCAAAATCCTGGACGCTCCTCGTCTCCTGCCTCAGATGGTAGAGGCACTCACCCACCGCTCTGCCCTCGGGTGGGTGGTCGAAGACTGCCCGGAAACGGCGGGTGAACTCCTCATAACGGTCCAATGCAGCATCTCCTCCTCCAAACATGGCGCTGGCCCATTCCAGGGCTCTCCCGGTGAGGCACGAGATGAGGGAGAAACTCTTCTCACGGTCTGATGGAACTGGGTGGACCGTGGTCAGATAAAGGTCTAATTGGAGGAGGAAACCCTGGCAGCTGGCAGTACTTCCGTCGTATCCCTGAGGCATGGCTAGACGGATTCCACCGGGTTCAGGTTGAAATGGGGCGCTCAGAATAGACCCCGGTTGGGCTGGTGGAGGCGCTGGAAGAACTCCCTGTCTCTCCCAGCGGTCCATATTCTGGACAACGCGATCCATGGCGGCGCACAGATTGTGGAGCTTCTTCATATGCTCTTGGACGCGCTCCTCCACCTCCATGTCCGGGGTATCCTCTCCTGCTGACTTCATAATTTTAGTTCAGAGATTCTGTCATATTCGTGTGTGTAGGTGGCAGGGAAGTCAGGTGCAGGAGAAACCAACTTGGAGTAAATGGAATAGTTTAATAAATATAAAACAAACTCCAAAAACACCAACGTACATAAATAAATAAACATGGGTAAAATAACCCGTCTCTCATCGATACAAAACACGAGCACATAACACAAACAATCTCTGACAAGGACATGAGGGGAAACAGAGGGTTAAATACACAGTATGTAATTAATGGGATTGGAACCAGGTGTGTAGGAAGACAAGACAAAACCAATGGAAAATGAAAAATGGATCAATGATGGCTAGAAGACCGGTGACGTCGACCACCGACCCAAACAAGGAGGGGCATCGACTTCGGCAGAAGTCGTGACACATATGGTTGAATAATGAAATAAAGTTTTCTTCAGATATTTGTTGTTTGTAGTCACTTATTAAGCATCCTAAGTATTTAATTTTTGTTGTGGTCCACATAAAGGATCGCTGTCGATTGGGAGTTATTCTTTTCTGTTTTTCCTATTGCCATTATTTTGGGAGTTTTCCATGTTAATTTAATATCCTAATATTCTGTACTATTCTGAAAATATTTTTTGCAAAGGGGGCATTGACTTTTCAATATTGGTCAGGTATATCAGGAGATCATTAGTTTATATTCATGTTTATCGATACGGATATCTGTTATGGTTGTGTCCAGTCTAATTATTTCTACAAGCGGTTCAATTGCAAGTGCAAACAGGAGGGTGGAGAGGCGACATCTATGACTTGTTACCCTTTCTAAAGCAATTTCATCAGATAACGTATTATTTGCTTATATTATCATTTTAGTACTTTTATACAATATTTTGTATAAAATGTTCTATTTCATTTAAGACGGTTTAAAGCCTTTTCGGGATCAACAGCCATTATCGATAAATCTATATCTTGATTTTTTTTTTACGTATTGTATTCAACTGAAACGTGTTCTTGTATTTGTAAATGTCTATTTTTAATAAACCCTGTTTGATTGATATGTATCAGGTTTGGTAAAACTTTTGCCATTTTATTGCTTATAAGCTTTGTTAATATTTTATTGTCACAATTTATTACATTTATGGGTCTATAATCAGCAGAGGTCTCTCCAGATTTTCCTGGTTTTAATACAACTAAAATAACTGTCTGATGCATGGTACTAGGAAGTACTGAATTGAGTGACGTGTGTTGTCATTTGTGTAAATAGGGGGGCTACCTTTTCCCAAAACGTTGAATATAATTATATGGGAAAGCCATCCATTCCTGATGCTTTTCTCCATGAGAATATATCAAAAGTTTCTAAAATTTCTTCTTGGGTGACCTCTGTTTTTAGTGATTATTTTTTGTCTGCTTATAATTGCTTCAGAGTTGTTGAGTCTAAGAAGGCTATAGGATCCGTCCAACTGTTGTTTAATTCTGATTTGTATACATTTTCATAGAAGCTTTTAAAATTGTCATTAATTGCATTGTTGTTTCTAATTACTGCTTTTGTATCTTTATCTTAAGAAATGTATTGGTTTAGCATGTATTTGTTTTGTGAGAGCTGCAAGACATTTATCATGTTTATTTGCCATCAAGTAGTATGCTTTATTTGAGTTTAACCTGTAGTTGTTGGCTCTCTTCAAAAGTAATTATTCCTGTTTAATTCAGAAATGTTATTTCCTTTACCTTGTAAAGATTTTTTTATAGGCTTTTTCTAAGATAGGGATTTCTTTTTCTTAAAATTTCTCAATCAGATTTAACATTTGCCAGGTATGAGATAATCATCCCCCTAATGTATGCCTTAAAGGCATCCCAAATTATATCAGGGGTCATCTTTTGTCTGTCCTCTATGTCTGCATTTGTAATGATAAAGGTTAAATGTTTTCGGTTTACGTATTTAATACATTTCGGGTCCAGAAGATGTGCTCTGTTCATTCTCCAATCTCTGCCACTAAATGTATTTTCTACCGGAGAATGATCCGATATCAGTATATCATACATTTAGGTAATATACTAAAATAATATTTCCTGTCTAGGTTTGATCTAATATAGCTTGAGGTCTATCTAAAAATACCAGATTACAATGAAATCAATGTGTATTTTTAACCAAGGAAAAATGGTGTATTCTTATTTATCAGGATGTCTACAACTCTGATGTTACTACAGTAGGTGGCAGCATTGACCTCTCAAACTCAGCTCCTCTTTAAATATTACATTTCTCCTTTTTAAAAATATAACTCTCGCAAGAAAGTTGCTGACAATATCTTTAATTGTTCAAGAACCATATGGTTTTTTCCACATCATGGAGCCTGAGCACATTCCATATGATAATTTGGATTATGTTGGTCTTTACTTGTATAGAATCAACGTTAACTTTATCTGTTTCAGTCTGTCATTGAAGAACCAAGTAAAACATTTTTGACATATGAGGGCAGTGGGCATTCCATAGAATGGAAGGATTATAGTATAAATACATAGTTATTGTATACATGACATATATAGAGCGAGTGGGCATGTGAGCTGAGCAGACATTTTAGCTCCGACTCCTCTCCTGATGTACCCCAAAAAAACCTGAAAATTATTGACTTACATGCTGTATTCCCTATTTTATATTGTCTTTGCATTGTCCATGTACATATCTCATTGGCATCAGCTAATTCTATTGTTACTTAGGGAAGAACAGTTACTTGGGGATAATTGAGTCTAGACTGTATTGGGGGGAGGCGGAAGGTATATTGTCTCAACTTACGATAAGCTGGTCATGGGCATCACTGTATGTAGCTTAGTGTGCTTGTCTGGTTTTTCCGCTTCTCATCTCCTCAGGGCACTGGGCTCTCCTTTAACTGGAAAGGTTGTCTGCAGCCTGTTCAGTGCTTCATCGGTGCTTGTGAACATTTTCTGTATTGACATTCATTGACCATCACAAAGTCAAGACTGATAACCTTGGAGAGGGAGAGCGTAGAGGAGATGGAATGGTGCTTTTACAAGTGGTCGCTTTTGATGTAGCTGGCTGTTCATTGATTAGCTAAATAAATTCCTTATTTGCAACCTCTGCTATGCTGCTTCTTGGAAAGTGGTGTTCAAATCAGTTTTCATCTCTGGCGTGTGTGTGTGTGTGTGTGTGTGTGTGTGTGTGTGTGTGTGTGTGTGTGTGTGTGTGTGTGTGTGTGTGTGTGTGTGTGTGTGTGTGTGTGTGTGTGTGTGTGTGTGTGTGTGTGTGTGTGTGTGTGTGTGTGTTTACCCATTGCGAGTGTACCAAAGAGTTTACCAGTCAAATTGCCCGGGTTAGAGGTTCCAAGCCCATTCTATTCATTGTTTGCCACAACACCTTGCTTGGGAACGAACAGTCTGCTGTTCATAATATGTATATATACTGTGTATTGTAACGTGTACGCTGGGAGTCGGGAAGCAAGTACTGGGAGTGCAAATGTAATAATAAATGAACATAGTACAAAACAAGAAACACGAAAGCGTACAGACATGAAACAGAAACAGGTGCGCGTAACGATGATTGCAGGTGTGCGTAATGCTGAGACAACTGGCGACGTCGAGCGCCGGAGAGGGGGAGCGGGACTAAACGTGATATATATATATATATATACATATTTAAGACGGTTATTTTATTTTCATGACAGTCTTCATCCATAACCATCGGTTACATGGTTAATTGAACCAGCTCTAGCATAAGCGCATGTGGGTGTTTCCCTTTCTGAAAAAGAATATGCCATTTGTTGTAGTTTCTTGACAACGATTTCACCATGAAGTAGTTGTACAAAAAGGGAGGAATCAAACTACATTCCACAGGGTTTGACAATGCACAACACCATCCCCACTGGACACCTCACACAAATTAAATCAAGAAAAGTTGAGATGAGAAAATTGTCTCGAATATTCAATTAATATGCTGATACTTCAAGCCTACGTGAAACCTTATACGGTTTTATCACTGTATGGTCATCCTCATAAAATATACACCGTGCTCATAGTGGTAAACAATATTCCTACTGCATCCCAGATGGCACCCTATTCCCTGCATAGTGCACTACTTTTTTACCACAGACCTACAGGCCCTGGTCAAAAGTAGTGCGCCAGATGAGTAATAGGGTGTCATTTGGGACGCGGCACACAGATCTAGTCTAATAGATCATGCATGACGCATAGTGCTTCAAGTCAATGTGACAGGAACATAAACAGTGTGTTTGATGTCGGGTAGTGTGTTGTTCATGCTTTTGCGCATACGGTACCATAAACCCTGCCAGGCACAACGTAGAAACTAACCTCCAACCCCTGTCGGTGAGAATGTGACTATGAATATAGATGTGTGTGTTTCTATTAGATAGTCAATTCCGAGATGGGGACTGGAGTTTTGCCTGACTGCATGATCTGACCAGGAAAAGCTCCTGTCCCAACAGATATAGATAGAGGCTCCTAAAACAAGAGGTGTGAAATGATGTAACCTGCGAAACACGGCGCACGTACGGCATCGCCTAGGGTCGTCTACACGCCTTTCCTTTTAACCTTGATTCCCGCACTTCTACTACAACACATGTAGCCTTGAGCACTTTACTCCCCGCTGACAAGTAGAGGTAGAGACAGGGGAGAGAGGGAGAGGAGGAGAGGGGAGGGGAGAGATGAGAGAGAGACACACGTAGCATTGAGCACTTGACTCCCCCCTGACAACTAAAGGGGAAATGGGGGAGAAGAGAGGAGAGGAAGAAGGAGGGAGAGAGTGAGAGATAGAAAGAGAAAGAGAGAGAGAGAGAGAGAGAGAGAGAGAGAGAGATGGAGTCCCCACGGGACAGCCATTGGCATTCCAAACCGCTGGTCCCCTATCTCTAGCCTCGTGCCGAGAATTCCAAAATAATTTTGCGCCCCTAGGAGAGGTTGTCATGTGTAACTCAGCTCTTTGCTAGATTGACGCTAAGCGTGTGATCACAGGATTGTTCTACCACAGTGACACTGAAAGGCTTGTGTGGTTTAGCAGTGTTGTGTGTCGCCCGTATGATCAATATGGTGATATCAAGTGGTAAGATCAAAATGGCAAATTTTACTTCTTTCTTACTAATTTCGCTACCACACCATTGATTCAACGGAATCTTCAAAGAGCAGACATTGAATAGATTAGAACAGAACAACGAAAAGATAATCCGTTCCTACATAGAAAACTCAAATTGTTACTGAAAAATGTGAAACATAAAGTCCACTGAACATTCTTTTGAATCTGCAGTATGACCGTAGCATTGTTATACTGTACAGACATCATAAGAGGAACACAGTGAAAACACTCTCGTCTCTTCTCTCTCTCTCTCTCTCTCTCTCTCTCTCTCTCTCTCTCTCTCTCTTCTCCTCCTGTGGTTTTCAGAGGACCATTGTCTTACCCTCCTGCACTGATCAAATCTCTCCCTCCATCCCTCCCCACTGCCCTCCTTCCCTCCCTTCCTCTAGGGATAATAACAGTGGCTGTCTGCTTACTCATGGGTTTCTCAGCCTGTAAGAGAATGCTGCTTGTGACTGTAACTTAAAACGGTGCCTAAAGTGAAAAAGAATAATAGTGACATTAACGCCCCCCACCACACACAAACACACACACCCATAAATGCCAATAAGTCATTCCCTCCCGACACATCACACATCACACATGCAAGCAGGCACACACACACACACACTTTTTGTGGCCATAACTGAATCATCCTCCGCTCTTCAGGCCGCATTGACTTGAATGGGAATGTCCATTCTAGTAATTGTAATTCTATGGTGCTAACTCTCTGTCCTTTTTGCGCTGTTATTTATAAAAGGAGTGCTGCCTGGGAATAGTGGACAGTAGTAGCTGAGCTGGAAGAGGTACAGGGCACAAGTTGTTGCCAAAGACAGGAAAGAAGTAAGTAAGCTGCCTTGGAATTACCTTTTTAGTAATTATATGTCTATGGTGCCGGCTACCTATAGTAACCGGTCTCCCCTTTAGCCATTTTGTGGGCTGTAATAACCTTCCCCATACACACTGGTCCAGTGGTTTCACACTACATTTCCCCCTATCGTTTACCACACGATTGGCTCTGAGAGAGAGAGAGAGAGAGAGAGAGAGAGAGATGTCTGGTAATGTGATTTTGAGTGATGCTCGTGTCATTACCTTGCTTCAAAGTCAGCAACAACAACACATTAATAAGACACACTCGGCTTACTCTGGTGAACATGGCCCGTTAGCCAATGGGATAGAGCCATTGGTATAAACGAGGAAGTGGCAGATGTGTACAGTATATAGGCCTACTGTTCAGAGTGAGATATTGTGCTGTTTACATCTATGGTCTAAGAGAGAAGCGATTTAGTAAGAGATGTTTTTTCTTTAATGGTAATTTAATAACTTTGTAATTACTTTAAAGGCTCTGTCTAAGCACTGAAGACAGGAGAGTAACTCTAATATGACACAGCTGCTGTTTAGAAAGACTTAATCATGAACTTTGTGATAGAATGAATATCTCTACTGATTTCTTCTCCCCATCATAGAGTTACAGTACATTGGCCTGAAATAGAATGGGCTGTCTGATTAACTAATAAAATAATCACATTCATATTCATAACTGAAGAACTGCACTGCTGGGCTGATTCATCAAAGAGTCATTTATTCATCAAAGAGTCATTTATTCATCAAAGAGTCATTTGCCAGTGATGCTCTGTTGGATTGGCTCATCAAATAATCATATTGGTCTGAAATACACCTCTGGATCGTTTAATCAGTCTGGATCAGAGTCGTACACACACAGGCATGCACGTACGCACAGACACACAGGGCGGACACAGGCACACACACAGGCATGCACGTACGCACAGACACACAGGGCGGACACAGGCACACACACACACACACACGCACGTACACACACACACTGTTTGCTGGTCTGCTGCATGGAATTGTCTGGGATTTCTAATAGTCATGCGAGTGACTGAGTGCTGGGGGGGATTGTAGTTAACAATCTTAATCTGGTTGGACAACAGGAGCGCCGATGTCCAGTGGCTATGGGCTAAGGACAGGGGGACCTTGACAGTGTGTGTGTGTGTGTGTGTGTGTGTGTGTGTGTGTGTGTGTGTGTGTGTGTGTGTGTGTGTGTGTGTGTGTGTGTGTGTGTGTGTGTGTGTGTGTGTGTGTGTGTGTGTGTGTGTGTGTGTGTGTGTGTGAGACTGACTCCGAGTAGACGGCTTCCTCACACACTGGCTTGGCGTATTGTCTCTACCCTAGTGTGACTACTGTACCCAACTATGGTAGAGAGGGAGGGTGGTGCCACTAGCCTGGAACGAGACGAATAAGGAGCTCAGAGACAATCTCAGACAGACAAGTCGTGCAGACTAAATACTGAGACTTCGCTATTCAGAGACTGACATCAAAACATAACCAACACAATCCCTAGGAGGAAGGCCAAACCTGTGTAATAAACAATGAGAGAGAGAGAGAGAGAGAGAGAAGAGAAAATACCTAAATAAATCCTGAGTCAAAAAGAGCATACAGTCAGTCAGTTAGCCATCCATCCAACCAGTACGCCATCCAACCAGTACGCCATCCAACCAGTACGCCATCCAACCAGTTCACCATCTAACCAGTACGCCATCCAACCAGTACGCCATCTAACCAGTTCACCATCTAACCAGTACGCCGTCCAACCAGTACGCCGTCCAACCAGTACGCCGTCCAACCAGTTCGCCGTCCAACCAGTACGCCGTCCAACCAGTACGCCGTCTAACCAGTACGCCGTCCAACCAGTTCGCCGTCTAACCAGTACGCCGTCCAACCAGTACGCCGTCCAACCAGTACGCCGTCCATCCAGTACGCCGTCCAACCAGTACGCCGTCCAACCAGTACGCCATCCAACCAGTACGCCGTCTAACCAGTACGCCGTCCAACCAGTACGCCATCCAACCAGTACGCCATCCAACCAGTACGCCATCCAACCAGTACGCCATCCAACCAGTACGCCGTCCAACCAGTACGCCATCCAACCAGTACGCCATCCAACCAGTACGCCATCCAACCAGTTCGCCATCCAACCAGTACGCCATCCAACCAGTACGCCATCCAACCAGTACGCCATCCAACCAGTACGCCGTCCAACCAGTACGCCGTCCAACCAGTACGCCGTCCAACCAGTACGCCGTCCAACCAGTACGCCGTCCAACCAGTACGCCGTCCAACCAGTACGCCGTCCAACCAGTACGCCGTCCAACCAGTACGCCGTCCAACCAGTACGCCATCCAACCAGTACGCCATCCAACCAGTACGCCATCCAACCAGTACGCCATCCAACCAGTACGCCATCCAACCAGTACGCCATCCAACCAGTACGCCATCCAACTTGTTTCGCCATCCAACCAGTTTCGCCAGTCCTTTGGTTTGTTGGGACAGACAGACAGACAGACAAGAAAAATAAAGATCAGGAGAAAGGAATAAAGCCTTAGTCAGAGAGAACAGCAGTCAGTCAACCATCCAGCCTATCCTGTAGTCTGTACCAGTCAGTCAACCATCCAGCCTGTCCTGTAGTCTGTACCAGTCAGTCAACCATCCAGCCTATCCTGTAGTCTGTACCAGTCAGTCAACCATCCAGCCTATCCTGTAGTCTGTACCAGTCAGTCAACCATCCAGCCTATCCTGTAGTCTGTACCAGTCAGTCAACCATCCAGCCTATCCTGTAGTCTGTACCAGTCAGTCAACCATCCAGCCTGTCCTGTAGTCTGTACCAGTCAGTCAACCATCCAGCCTATCCTGTAGTCTGTACCAGTCAGTCAACCATCCAGCCTGTCCTGTAGTCTGTACCAGTCAGTCAACCATCCAGCCTATCCTGTAGTCTGTACCAGTCAGTCAACCATCCAGCCTATCCTGTAGTCTGTACCAGTCAGTCAACCATCCAGCCTATCCTGTAGTCTGTACCAGTCAGTCAACCATCCAGCCTGTCCTGTAGTCTGTTCCAGTCAGTCAACCATCCAGCCTATCCTGTAGTCTGTACCAGTCAGTCAACCATCCAGCCTATCCTGTAGTCTGTACCAGTCAGTCAACCATCCAGCCTATCCTGTAGTCTGTACCAGTCAGTCAACCATCCAGCCTATCCTGTAGTCTGTACCAGTCTGTCAACCATCCAGCCTATCCTGTAGTCTGTACCAGTCAGTCAACCATCCAGCCTATCCTGTAGTCTGTACCAGTCAGTCAACCATCCAGCCTGTCCTGTAGTCTGTACCAGTCAGTCAACCATCCAGCCTATCCTGTAGTCTGTACCAGTCAGTCAACCATCCAGCCTATCCTGTAGTCTGTACCAGTCAGTCAACCATCCAGCCTGTCCTGTAGTCTGTACCAGTCAGTCAACCATCCAGCCTATCCTGTAGTCTGTACCAGTCAGTCAACCATCCAGCCTGTCCTGTAGTCTGTACCAGTCAGTCAACCATCCAGCCTATCCTGTAGTCTGTACCAGTCAGTCAACCATCCAGCCTGTCCTGTAGTCTGTACCAGTCAGTCAACCATCCAGCCTATCCTGTAGTCTGTACCAGTCAGTCAACCATCCAGCCTGTCCTGTAGTCTGTACCAGTCAGTCAACCATCCAGCCTATCCTGTAGTCTGTACCAGTCAGTCAACCATCCAGCCTATCCTGTAGTCTGTACCAGTCAGTCAACCATCCAGCCTGTCCTGTAGTCTGTACCAGTCAGTCAACCATCCAGCCTATCCTGTAGTCTGTACCAGTCAGTCAACCATCCAGCCTATCCTGTAGTCTGTACCAGTCAGTCAACCATCCAGCCTATCCTGTAGTCTGTACCAGTCAGTCAACCATCCAGCCTGTCCTGTAGTCTGTACCAGTCAGTCAACCATCCAGCCTATCCTGTAGTCTGTACCAGTCAGTCAACCATCCAGCCTATCCTGTAGTCTGAGAGCCTCCACCAGACGGTCAGGAGCCTGGTGTTTGGTTTATAGCAGTTAAAGCTCTGTTTATCTAGTGTGGATGAGAAATGCTTGACCCCCACACACACCTGTTCCCTCCTCACCACCCGGCATTAGACGCCTGCAATTAACTCATGATAAATCTATGGCCCTGCTTTGGAACTGAGCCTGCCGCATACACATTGGTATTGTAACAGAACAGAGTCTGTGTAGAGTGGTGTATGTTTGTGTGGGTTTTGGGGGGGATGTAGGTTTGGGGTTCTGTGTGTGTATGTGTGTGCTTGCTAGTGTGTGCTTGCGAGTGTGTGTAGTTGCCAGTGTGTGTCTGTGTGTGTGTGTGTGTCTGTGTGTGTGTGTCTGTGTGTGTGTGTCTGTGTGTGTGTCTGTGTGTGTGTGCGCGAGTGTGTGCCCAGCTTCAGGCATGGGGGGGACTCAGTCAGGGTTACAATAGTAGAATATACAAGGTGCAATTCCGAAATGTGGTTGTGCATCAGCAGTTTTCGTTTTGTTATGTCACTCAATTGTCACTCACTGTCACGGCCGTCGTAGTGATTGGACCAAAATGCAGCGGGAATGTGTATGCTCATTTTCTTCTTTATTAAATAAATGAACACTGAACAAAAAGAACGATGAAAACAGTCCTGTCAGGCACACAGCTAAACAAGAAACAACTACCCGCAAAACCCATAGAAAAACACCCCTACTAAATAGGACCTTCAATTAGAGGCAACGAGGAACAGCTGCCTCCAATTGAAGGTCAAAACAATAAACTAAACATAGAAATAGAATAACTAGAAAATAGAACATAGAAATACAAAACATAGAACACTACCCCAAAACCCTGACAACACAAAACAAACACACCCCTGCCATGTCCTGACCAAACTACAATAACAAATAACCCCTTATACTGGTCAGGGCGTGACAGTATCCCCCCCCCCCCCACCCCCCCCAAAGGTGCAGACCCCGGATGCACCTAAACATAAAAACACAAAAATAAACCCAAACTAAAGGGAGGGAAGGGAGGGTGGCCACCATCCCCGACGGTTCTTGTGCTACACCCCCCCCTCCCCAATCCTCCACTACGGAGGTGGCTCAGGCTCCGGCCTTAGTCCCCAACCTAACCTGTCCACCCCCGCTGAAGGCTCAGGGCTAATGCGTGTCGCTGGAGACCTCGGACTGGCGGGCGACTCTGGGAGCTCCGGACTGGAGGGCGACTCTGGCTGCGCCGTTCCGGACTGTAGGGCGACTCTGGCTGCGCCGGTTCCGGACTGTAGGGCGTCTCTCTCGGTTCCGGACTGTAGGCCATCTCTCTCGGTCCCGGACTGTAGGCCATCTCTCTCGGTCCCAGACTGTAGGACGTCGCCGGAAGCACTGGACGGAGAACTGTCGCCGGAAGCTCTGGACGTGGAACTGTCGCCGGAAGCTCTGGACGGGGAACTGTCGCCGGAAGCTCTAGACGGGGTACTGTCGTCGGAAGCTCTGGACGGGGTACTGTCACCGGAAGCTCTGGACGGGGAACTGTCACCGGAAGCTCTGGACGGGGAACTGTCACCGGAAGCTCTGGACGGGGAACTGTTGTCGGAAGCTCTGGACGGGGACTGCGCACTGAAAGCCTGATGCGTGGGGCTGGCTTTGGAGACACCAGACTATTTACACGCACCACAGGGTTAGTGCGAGGAGCAGGAGCAGGACGTACTGGACTGGGCTGACGCACTGGAGGCTTGGTGCGTGGGGCTGGTATTGGAGGTACCAGACTGGGGACACGCACCCCAAGGCTAGTGCGAGGAGCGGGAACAGGACGTACTGGACTGGGCTGATGCACTGGAGGCCTGGTGCGTGGTGCTGGCTTTGGAGGCGCCAGACTAGGGACACGCACCTTGAGGCTAGTACGAGGAGCAGGAACAGGACGTATTGGACTGGGCTGATGCACTAGAGGCCCGGTGCGTGGTGCTGGCTTAAGGCTAGTACGAGGAGCAGGAACTGGATACACCGGGCCATGAACCAGCACTGGAGGTCTGGAGCGCACAGCCTGCACCACCCGTCCTGGCTGGGTAGTCACAGTAGCCCTGCACGGGCGGAGTGCTGGCACAGGGCGAACAGGGCTGTGCAGAGGCCTGATGGCTGCCGTGTGTAGAGCAGGCGCAGGGTAGCCTGGGCCAAGGAGAAGCACCGGTGGCCAGATGAGCTGCGCTGGCATACTCCTACCAGGCTGCACTCCAACTCTAGCATGGCACTTGCGAGGGGCTGGGATCGCTCGCACCAGACTGTGCGTGCGCATGGGCGAGATTGTGCGCACCTCCACATAGACCGACGCTCTCATGATCCGCTGCTCCCCATAAAAAGCACGGGGAGTTGGCTTAGGGCTCTTGCCTGACCTAGCCTCACTCCCCGTGTGCCCCCCCAAAAAATGTTTTGGGGCTGCCTCTCACACTGTCCAATTGGCGCGTATAATGCCTCATAACGGCGCCGCTCCGCCTTGGCTGCCTCCAGCTCCTCCTTAGGGCAAACATATTCCCCATCCTGGTGCCATGGTCCAGCCCCGTCCAGAATTTCCTCCCATGTCCACGATTCCAGATAGCTCCTCTCCTGGTGCTGCTCCTTCCTCCGCTGCTTGGTCCGTTGTTGGTGGGTAGTTCTGTCACTGACGTTGTAGTGATTGGACCAAAATGCAGCGGGAAAGTGTATGCTCATTTTGTTCTTTATTAAATAAATGAACACTGAACAAAAAGAACGACGAAAACAGTCCTGTCAGGCACACAGCTAAACAAGAAACAACTACCCACAAAACCCATAGAAAAACACCCCTACTAAATAGGACCTTCAATTAGAGGCAACGAGGAACCGCTGACTCCTATTGAAGGTCAAAACAATAAACTAAACATAGAAATAGAATAACTAGAAAATAGAACATAAAAATACAAAACATAGAACACTACCCAAAAACCCCGACAACACAAAACAAACACCCCTGCCACATCCTGACCAAACTACAATAACAAATAACCCCTTATACTGGTCAGGACGTGACACTCACTAACATCTTTTAGATTAGTAAATTAGTTTTGCCAGCTAATCTAAACTTGCAGTAATCATGGCCTACATTGATTTTGTTAGTGACACTCAGATATTATTAACATGGCATAAGTGTATGGCAAAATCTTTGAATTTCAGGAAATTATCTTTAAAACTGCTGAAAATGATCTCCACCACATGGGAAAATGTATAGAATTACCGAAAACTTGCTTTAAAACTGCAACATTTTCTCTACGCCCCATGGCAAAAGGTGTAGAATTGCAGAAAATTAACTTAAAAAGGTGTGATGTTTCTCCTCGCTGTCAAGAGGGTGGCCACTAAAATGTTTAGCCAGCGAGGTGGCGGGGGCCCACAACAAAATCTAAAACCCCAAAAGGCTAAAACCGTGCAAGCTTGCGTGAGTGCGAGTGTGCATGTGTGTGTTGTAAGGAACCGTAGAACATTATGCACACATTGGTCTGTCCCACACATCGGTCTGTCCCACACAGAGGAAATGTCACACAGAGGAAATGTCATTTCTACTCACTCCGCCAAAAGTAAGGTTTTGTAGGTGTTAAATTTGAGAGGGCGGCACTTCACAAATGAGATCAGATTCATCATTATCCTAATTACAATCTCATCTGGTACTGTATGTACGTTCACAACAAATGACTCATATATCATTGGTCCACAGTCAGCTTGCCCAATCCCAACCCTTCTCATTTCAGACTTTGCCCTGATGTGCAACGTGAAGCGATGCTGCAGTACCTCCTACCCCGGAGTGCACTGAATCGTAGATGGACAAACAAGTCGATATGAAGGCCACTGAATCCATTCTATTCCATTACTGAGCGGACAAAAGTTAACCCACAATAAAACAGATAGAGACAATGTCAAAGTTAGGAAGAGGAGGAGGAGGAGGAGGTGGAGGAAGAAGAGGAGGAAGAGGAGGAGGAGGAGGAGAATATAACAAGATTAATTCCCAATTTATTTAAGAGGAAAGTAGGAATCACAGAAGCTTGTTATTGATTTGAAGACAAGAAGGTTGGAAACACTATTAGTGTTTAACGCTGAATACCAGGGCTGCATCTCAAATGGCACCCTATTCACTATATAGTGCACCAAAAGTAGTGCACTATATAGGGAATAGGGTGCCATTTGAGACGCAGCCCTGTGGTAACAGGAATGAGAAGTGTCTAGTTCCACGCCAGCTCCTCGACACTATCTACAGATATCGGATATGCCATTAAAGTTTTGATGATAATGGATTCGAATGAAACTTTTCCCAAGATAAATGCATGTTTTATGTTTCTTAAGAGAACTAGAGCACACTTGAGTATCAAAAGGGAATGTGCTTGTGTGAAGCTTGGAAGAAAGTTTACTTTCTTTACAAATCTACTCAAAGATACAATATATTGTTGAAGGATAATTTAATCGGTGTTCATTTTGATTGTCGGATTACAGACTTTTGTTGGATCATAGACTGCTAAAACATATCAAAGAATTTGAAGGTTACTTGAACTAATTTCTTGTTCTATATTTAGTTCAGTTTGGGAAATACTGAGCAAAAAAAAGTCTGCTAGAAGGAAGAGAACATTTTAATTGCATTAGCAAAGTGAAGCTTGAAACGGCTGAAAACTTGGAAGTTATTCTAACATTTACATTTTAGTCTTTTAGCAGATGCTCTTATTCAAAGCAACTTACAGTAGTGAATGCATACATTCCATACATTTTTTTTGTGTACTGGCCCCCCGTGGGAATCGAACCCACAACCCTGGCGTTGCACACACCATGCTGGCGTTGCAAACACCATGCTCTACCAACTGAGCCACAGGGAAGGCTAGCAGCCGTGTTTAAGGAGAACAAGGTCATCGCTGCTTCACACATGTTATAACCTCCCTATGACATCTCTATGAGAGGTCGTTGCTAATCAGCGACGGAAGCGGAGACCTGTATAATCACTCTCCCCTACAGAGCTGAAGCCTTGGACCCTTCCCCTCTCCTCACCCCTCTCGGCCTCCTTCACTCTCTTTCCTTCCCCTCTCCTCACCCCTCCTGGCCTCCTTCATTCTCTTTCCTCCCCCTCTCCTCACCCCTCCTGGCCTCCTTCACTCTCTTTCCTCCCCCTCTCCTCACCCCTTCCGGCCACCTTCACTCTCTTTTTTCACCCTCTTCCTTCCCTTCTCTCCCTCTCTCACTCCCTCCATCCCTCATTTTTGATCCCCTCCTCACTTTGGTCTTGTTCCTCACCTCTCTTCCTACCTCACTCCTCCCTTCTTTTTTCTCACCTTCCTTCTTTCTCTCCCCCTCTTTTTGGTCTTTTCTATTTTTACAGTTCTAACAAGGTTGTTCAGCCACAGAGGGACTGGTGGAGGAAATGCAGTGAAGGATGAGAGTGTGTTGAGAGAAATCGATGATGCCGAGTACTCCAGGCTGTTGTAGAGAGAGAGGGGCCCTTGGAGGCCCCTGAGGGCCAAAGAGTGTGCCCCCTGGGAGGACGAGAGGGGTAGAGATCTGGACCTAAGGGCCACAGTTAGAGACATTAACTGACAACCTCACCCCTAGTATTGACAGATGAAGAGAAGCAGCTGGGGTAGAGGTGTGTGAGTGGAACGAAAACTAGGCTTGAACAACATCTAGCATTGTACTTACTGAACCAGCCTGTGGTGCAAAATTGATTTGTTATCCGAATGGCTTCTGTACTTATTAAAAACCAACCCGCAATTACATAGCAGCTTAAAGTACATGAAAAGGTATGTCAGTGAAAGGAAAAGTTGGCTTTAAGAACTGTCTTGTCCTTACTATACAGTATACTGTATATGCCTGTGGTGGAAAATGGCCCAATAGTAAATGTTATCAGATTGTTAAGAATTGAAATAGGAATCCCAAGCACACATCTATCTGCCCAATGCAATTAACATTCTGTCTAGTAACTGTCTATGAATACACGCTGTGAAACGTAATGAATGTAGCTAATAACCAATAACTTCCTATTGAGTCTGGAGATTCACATAGATTTCCACAGGGGTCAGACACAGTAATATTCTTACTCCATAGACTCTGTGTCATATAAATAACTCATGGTATGATGGAAGACTTTAATGTACAATCTCATTCTCTTGTCTTTCAGACGGAGAGCCCATTCAAATCCATTTAACCCAGACACACATCATGTATAGTCAGCAAAAGAAATGGGAAGGTGTGTGTGTGTGTGTGTGTGTGTGTGTGTGTGTGTGTGTGTGTGTGTGTGTGTGTGTGTGTGTGTGTGTGTGGATCAATTATTCAATAGTCTAATGAAGGAACACAGGGGTAAATTTACTCTGTAACAGTCTTTCCAAGTGAAGGAGTCAAACGAGTGAAAGGGGAGGAATCAAAATGGCCCTAAGGTAGACTGGGACATCAACATCAGTAGGTTTAAAGTTACAGAGAAAAACACCCATAAATCCTCAGGGTGATGTTCAGAAGGCACACACATGTTGAAACGGGAATGAGAACATTCATTTTTGTTTTCCTTTGTAAAATGTTTTTCTACTTTGTGCCTTATTGAACATGACCCAGTTTGAGGTTTAATGCTAAAGGGAGATACGCCCATAAAACTTCAGGGTCATGTTCAGTAGGTTTTGAAACTGGGAGGTGCTATCATAAACTTGTCCAATAAGAATGCTCATTTTTGTTTTCTGTTAGAACATGTTTTGCTACTTTGTGGTAACTGAACACAACCCAGGTTGAGGTTACTGACGGGCAGTTATAGGATAGGACATCATTGGTGCTTCCTCTGAATGGGTGAAATGCTCCACGTAGCCCTTTACTGCAGTCAAATGACCTAATGCCTCATGGGTGGAATGTTATTCATATTTTTCACAATTTCATAATTAATAAAGATTATTTTTTTAAACATGCCGAAAATCTGGTGTTTCTATGTCAAACGGTTTTGTTATTTTTCAGTCTTCTCTGATGTATATAAAGTGTAATATTGGGATGAAAACTCTAAATGTAATACATTTCAACTGTATATCTGACATGGTACAGGTGTCTTCTGTTTTTAAGCCCATAACCATGTGTGTGAGGTGTAGACTTTTGTTTCAAAGTAGATTTGTTTAAGACTACCAAGAAACACTCTGCGTGACCCTGATTTAGCGCACTGGAGTGTTTCCTCCAACCCCCTTTCTCCAGGAACAATTTTTTGCTCCAGCCCAACACTAGCCAAGCACGCCTACAATATGTTTCTTTTGGGAAGACAGGATCATCCACGTATAATGGGAGTGTTTGCTGCTCAAGTGGTGAGCACTGGGATCATGTTGGTTGGTGTCTACTGTGTGATAGGGTGTGCAGTGTTGGTTGGTGTCTACTGTGTGATAGGGTGTGCAGTGTTGGTTGGTTTCTACTGTGTGATAGGGTGTGCAGTGTTGGTTGGTGTCTACTGTGTGATAGGGTGTGCAGCGTTGGTT
Organism: Salmo salar; assembly: GCF_965601325.2. Taxonomy (NCBI): domain Eukaryota; kingdom Metazoa; phylum Chordata; class Actinopteri; order Salmoniformes; family Salmonidae; genus Salmo; species Salmo salar. Next base: position 26,147,257 of record NC_138302.1, on the reverse strand, counting down.
GGTTTCTACTGTGTGATAGGGTGTGCAGTGTTGGTTGGTGTCTACTGTGTGATAGGGTGTGCAGCGTTGGTTGGTTTCTACTGTGTGATAGGGTGTGCAGCATTGGTTGGTTTCTACTGTGTGATAGGGTGTGCAGCGTTGGTTGGTTTCTACTGTGTGATAGGGTGTGCAGTGTTGGTTGGTTTTTACTGTGTGATAGGGTGTGCAGCGTTGGTTGGTTTCTACTGTGTGATAGGGTGTGCAGCATTGGTTGGTTTCTACTGTGTGATAGGGTGTGCAGCGTTGGTTGGTTTCTACTGTGTGATAGGGTGTGCAGTGTTGGTTGGTGTCTACTGTGTGATAGGGTGTGCAGTGTTGGTTGGTTTCTACTGTGTGATAGGGTGTGCAGTGTTGGTTGGTGTCTACTGTGTGATAGGGTGTGCAGCGTTGGTTGGTTTCTACTGTGTGATAGGGTGTGCAGTGTTGGTTGGTTTCTACTGTGTGATAGGGTGTGCAGTGTTGGTTGGTTTCTACTGTGTGATAGGGTGTGCAGTGTTGGTTGGTGTCTACTGTGTGATAGGGTGTGCAGTGTTGGTTGGTGTCTACTGTGTGATAGGGTGTGCAGTGTTGGTTGGTGTCTACTGTGTGATAGGGTGTGCAGTGTTGGTTGGTGTCTACTGTGTGATAGGGTGTGCAGTGTTGCAGTGGAATACATTGATTTATCCATGATTTATCCATCTCCTTGTCGACTTCTACTTTCTGCTCTCTGTCTCAGCACCGTGTCACCTGGGAGAACACACACACACACACACATACACACACACACACACACACACACACACACACACACACACACACACACACACACACACACGCACACACACACACACACACACACACACACACACACACACACACACACACACACACACACACACAACAGACTTCTACATTCTGCTCTCTGTCTCAGCACCGTGTCACCTGGGAGAACATGGCTGAACTTCTGTAGAGGATAACAGAACTGCTGCAGAGCGTGACTCACACACAGGCTTGGGCACACACACATCCACACACTCACGCACAAATACACACACACACACACACACACACCACACACACACACACACACACACACACACACACACACACACACACACACACACACACACAGCAACACTACCCCAGATCCACCATGAACTATGACTGCTGTAGATGGAGTGGGATTACTCTCCCTGCGACATGTGCCACCTTTATGCTGAACGGCTTTAATGTCACAACACGAACCAGTCACCGGCTCTGCAGGGACCAAATGTATGCGACACGTCCCTATGACACTTTACATGACTCCCAAGTGACCTTTAGCTGAACTGTGGGGACAGGGGCGGCATTAGGTGAGGCTTGTCCTTAAGCACAGATCTAGGATCAGCTTACTCTTCCTAAACACGAAGTTTAGCCATTGTGGGGGAAAAACGACATCAAATTGACCTTTGATCAGTCTCTTCTCTAGGGGCTAATTCACCCTACTACCCTGCATGGACTCTGACTCTATAACCCTCTAACCCTGTGACCTTTTCACCTTTGACCACAAGAACAGGAACTCAATACAAACCCTGTTGTCTAACACGATTAGATAGAGTATAAGGCCTCAACATGTCAGTGTTATACCAACTAATTACCAAGGATCTCCTTTCAACACATTCCATGTATTCTTCCTCGTCTTCCTCTTCCTCGTGTGCTTCGACCAAACCCATAGCCATGATGTCAGAATGTGACTAGCCATCTCTGTCTTCTGTCTGCTTCTACTATTGAATGAAAAGATTGACCTCTTCACAGCTTCCCAAACGCTACGTCTCAAGGACAAGCGAGTGAGGCGCCCAAGGCATGACCAGTCATCTCGCCTGACCCACACATACTCTCTCCCTCAGACTTCTTTGCTGTTCTGACTGACACTGCAGAAGAGAGAGAGAGAGAGACAGAGAGAGAGAGAGAGATGCACCCTAGCACCAATCTAGTCAGTGTTGGTCAGTGTCTGTGCTTGACTGATGGGAGGGTCAGCTTTAATTCAATTCATCAGCCGTAGGGACCGGAAGCCATCGCTGCGGCGACAGTGGGCCCAAGCTATCCCCCAGGCAACGGAGCATCGGCTAATGAGAGGAGAAGAGCTAGTTCTGCTGCCTGAGAAGTTGTACCCTCTCTCGCTTTCTGATCTTCTCTCTCTCTTTCTCTCTCCTCCGTCTGTTGCTCACTCTCTCCCTCCTCCGTCTCTCAACTTCTCTTTGTATGCCCCTGCCTCTTCCTGTCCCTCCTACATCTCTCTCTTTCTGTCTCTCTTACTAAAACTTTCCTTCTCTCCATTTTCATCACATTCCTTCTGTCTCCCGTCTCTTTCACCTGACTGTGAGTCTTGTCTATTTTTCTCACTTTCTCTCCCCCAGACTTTCTTCCTCCTTATCAATATCCATTATTTATACTCTCTCTTTCCTTTCTCTTCTCCTTTTCTCCTCCCTTATTCCTTCTATCTCATTTGCCTTTCCTCACATGCTCATCCATATCACGTTCTCTCTCTCTCTCTCTCTCTCTCTCCCTGTTTGTCTCTGCCTTCTTTCTTTCCCACTGTCTCTCACCTTGACAACATTTTTTAAATGTAGAAGACGTTCAAATGTCTCAGGAATGTGTGTGAGCACAAAGCTATTTTGAATTTCAATGTGACGTTTATCTATTAGTATGGTGTGTGTGTGCGTGCACGTGCGTGTGTGCATGTGTGTGTCTGTACATGGTGTGTCTGTGTGTGTCTGTACATGGTGTGTCTGTGTGTGTGTGTGTGTGTGCGGGTGTGTGTGTGTGTGTGATCTGGGGGTCCTTATCGCTTTTGGACAGTAACATAGACTTTTGTTTGTCCAAGGTAATAGCGCCTTGTTAATCAAATGTGTGCTGCAATTTAAATGCTAAATAAATGCTAAGAAAACTGTCATGGAATGTACACTATGAACATACTGTATATTAAATATAATATAGAGTTGTCTTGTCAATGGATGAATAGAACGAGTCTTGGCCCAACTGGTCCTCTTTTGTCCGTGTACCCACTTGAGTCCTTGCATCCGGTTGATATTACTGCATGTCATGTTGGGTGAATGGACAACTGTTTCACTGATACTGCCAGGTAAAATTGAATGGCGTGTGGTTTGGTGCTAGACTACCTTCTGTTGCTAGGATACCGCTAGAATTAATATAATACAGCTAGAATTAACACTGTTTGTGCCTACTGTCAGACGTCTGTCTGTTTTGGATTGGCAGCTAGGCTGAGAATAAACCCTCTCTAAAAATGCAAGGCATGCTGACAACGTGTGGCATGTCATAATTAACCAGTCTGGAGAAACACCAACAAGGTCAGTGACTAATAACTATGTCTTTTTCTTTTAGCCAAGGCTGTTGTTTTCAGCTTTGCATAATGTGCTTTGTCTAGCCTTTCTGCCTCACAAATGTATTCCTTCAGGTGAAACACGCACACACACAGTGGTCTGTGTACTTACTGTCTGCAGAAAAATAATAACTCACTCTACCTAATGCTACCATCGCCGCATTTCCGCCTGTAGTCACACTCCGTAATCCAACTCCCGTTGAAAAGGTTGGGATATGCAAAACCTGCCTTCAAAATATCAGAGAAACAATTTTCCTGTTTTGCACAAATTATGCAATTTTCAACTTACCAAACCCACCCATCAATTTGTGTCCGCTAGGTCTGGTGTACTCTGTGCGAACACTATCTTATTTATTCACCCTCAGTGGTTCATTGCCCTTAAGCAAAGAGCAGACCAGCCTCAGCATGGATTGCCAAGTTGATAGTGTTGACGTTTGTTGACTTATTAAAGAGTAGCAGTGTGGACTTATAAGGAAGGAAGGGAGAACACACACACCACAAAGACACACACACACATACACACCGCAAATACACAAACACATTCAGAGCTGATGTAGTAGTCCCAGTAGATACTACATCACCCGTGTGTGTGTGTGTGTGTGTGTGTGTGTGTGTGTGTGTGTGTGTGTGTGTGGTGTGTGTGTGTGTGTGTTCTCCCTTCCTTATAAGTCCCAGTAGCTGTACTCGCTCAGCCTTGGCAGACAATTAGATAGCGAAGGTATGCTTGCCAGAAAATGAAGCACAATGCACAGGGGCACACAGAGTAAATAAGGATGGAATTCCTCTACATCCACTACAAGAAGTTGCTGTAGTATAACGTTTGGGCTTGATACTATTGTAAGACCTAGCTCCATTGGACTCCTCCCTACCTTTCATACACAGCTGTAGGCATAGACTTAGGCCATTTCTTATGAATCAAATCATGTTGAAGTGAATTTGGGTTTAACCCCCCCACCGAGACCTCAACACAGGTCCAGCAACTGTCAAACCAACAGCTCAACTGTTAAATCAAGAGGTCCGAACTTCTTGACGAGGTCATGACGTGTTGGATTAAGGTCGCTACAATATACTGTACATGAATAACTCTCTTTTTATAGCTCTTGTGATCATGTTTGAAATGCACTTGAAGTGGCATCAATAATGTAATGCATAAGGGAATGGTGAGGGTGGGTCCTAGTGGAGCCTACAGTACATGGGATGGATGTGAGCTTGTATTCTATTTGTAAGAAGCTGTAGCGATATACATTTTCTGTGAGCACTGTCCATGGTACTGATATTGTTCAACGGTACACTGTGTTCACCCACATCAACGTTTCCAAAAATATCATTTTTTTGTTTGTTTAATCATTCAATGTCGTGGATAGGTATCACGTACATGTGTGAAGTTATAACCCACGTGCTTCGTGCCGAGGTATTTTATACAAGAATTCCAGACGAAGGAATCTCATTTACCGTCGCTGTGACTCGGAACATTCGGTGAACATCCTGAGCTCGCGCGTAACGTCTTTCAACCACACGATGGCTCTGTGCTGCCTCCTCTCCTCGACGCTCCTCCTAGCCACCGTGAGCTAGATCTAAAACCCCCCTCCCCGTGGTCTCTCCGCTCCTGCTGTCTGTCGCGCTACGCAGAGGCAGGCTAGCCGACCTTCTCCTCTCGAGTCCTAGCAGTCAAAGAGTGAAGATGGTTGGCGGCTCGTGCGCTCGCAGGTTGGCCCGCCGCTCGCGTTCCGCCTTGATAGCGGCTCTCACCGTGCTGCTGGTCCAGACGCTAATAGTGTGGAACTTCAGTAGCCTCGATTCCGGGGAAGAACGGGAAAACGGCGGCGGTGGCGCGTCGAACATGAGGGAGAAGAGAGACCGGGTCGGCGGCGGTGGCTACAAAGGCAGCAGCGAGTATATGAAGCGCGAGGTTCAGCTACAGCACCATCCTCCACAAGTGAAAGGAACGGTTCGTCACATACAGCAGCCGGTAAGACTGTAGCGCTACTGCTGTTACACGTAGCTATTATATCCCCTTTACCCACGGCCCATTTTAAGTGTCTGGTAAAGACATAGCCGAAGACTGCATGAATGATTGTTCCTGTCTGCCTATCTATGCCTGGCGCGTTGGTAGACTGGATGGGCACAGACGCTCAAATGAATGAACTGAACCACCTCTCTCCGCTGTATTCATTTTCAAATCAAGATCCTTTTAAATGGAGACGTGCTACTCTGACATGTTACACCGATGTCGCTAGCGTCCCAGCCTCCCGCGCAAAGAGGGACAGATGTACGATGTTGTAGGGATGTTTCCAAATCCAAAACAGTATGAAGATAAACAGAATGACAACTGAACGATGCCACATTGGGTCTCCTTCAAATCCATTCGTTGTGTAGCATATTGTAAATCTCAGTTTAAAAAATCCACTGGGTGTGAATTTGAACCCAAACTGTATAATCCAAGCAATATTTAATCACAGCAAATTTCATATGCGTAAATCGATGCCCCGGGCTACTTACTTTAGGCTACTGCTTGTTATAGGTCAGAAACAATTATTTGCCCTTACAGATAACATTTTCAGCGACACAACACGACTGTGTAATGGCCATTTGAAACGCATAATTTGCTAATTGTGTATCAATGCAAAACCCCTTAATGGACTAGTTCATGTGAAAATACCATTGGGAAATGACTGCGTGATGATCCGAGTAGCCACGTATAGTTTATGCAAACGCTACATTAGAGGGAAATGAGAAATGTAAACATGTACATGCGAACTCTTGGCTCTAATCAATAAATTGTGCAAATAACCTACACTTTTGGATCATTGGCGGTTTATGAACGCCATACTACATTAGTTCAGCACCGAATTGAGACCAAATCAAGTTGAAACATTGTTACCACACTACCTATACAGCCGTGGTTTAAATCCACAAGCTCCGGGATCCCAGAAGATCACTGGTCTGTTAGTTTGAATAGTCGTTGTATTAGCAAACACTGGAAGGGCAAATGGATAAATCATGCTTAATTCAATTACAGTAGCCTACAGGTTGACATCTGTTCGGTTGTTAATCAATCAATGTTTGACTGATTTTGTCAAGAGATATGCATTCTCCAAATAATTTTATTCCATGTTATTAATATGTATATTATATTATTACCACAATATTATAAGCAATATGACATCTGGACTGTGTTTTTTTGTTGTTGAAAAATATGGTGTGTTGTAGCCTATTTGCTGTCGCAATATTTGGAAAACCTTGCATCACATTGTATGGGCTGTATAATCCCGTCACTATGGATACAGTGGCTTTGATAGGGTTGTTATGGGAGATATAATGTAGACTAAGGTAATGTAGGTTCCTCAGTCCTCATATAGCATCCCTCTACACTCTCATCTATCTCCCACGGGTGGTGGGAGCTGTGACTCAGTCTATCCATCAACTCTCTCTCTCTGTGTGTGTGTGTGTGTGTGTGTGTGTGTGTGTGTGTGTGTGTGTGTGTGTGTGTGTGTGTGTGTGTGTGTGTGTGTGTGTGTGTGTGTGTGTGTGTGTGTGTGTGTGTGTGTGTGTGTCTGTGTGTTTGCCCTCAGGCTACACAACAACAACATAATGTATGGTAAGTCATTCCAAGGACAGAAACGTGATGAAGTTGTCAAGACAGACCTGCTAGTAGTGTGTTAATGTGTATGTGCATGCGTGTTTGTGTGTGTGTGCAGTGCACAGATAGGGCTCTACCTGTTCAGAAGACAAGCCCCTTCCAGTCTCCAAAGAGCCGTTTTGGGTGGTGGTATAATTTCCCCCAAAATTACTGTATATATGTATTTTTGGTCGTTGTTGTTCGGAACCCAGTGCCCCCAAGGTGCCGTGGTGTCCGGTTCACCCTGGACGGAGCTCTCACGCCCGGTTGCGCCTTTTCTCCAGTCTGCCCTGTACGGAGATTGCACCCTCCCAGTGTCCAAACATGCTTGGCTTGAGATATGCAGTCACGGGTCGAGTGTCTGTAGCTATCTACCTAGTTTAAATATCAACACTACTGCCACAGCATGTTTTGGGGCGGCAGGTAGCCTAGTGGTTAGAGTGTTGGGACAGTAACCGAAAAGTTGTTGGATCGAATCCCCGAGCTGACAAGATACAACGCGGTTAACCAGTTGTTCCCCTGTAGGCCGTCATTGTAAATAAGAATATGTTTTTAACTGACTTAACCTTAAATAAAGGTTAAATATTTTTTTTTTTTTTATTAACACTTGATTTAACGTACATCATCATCAATATTCAGTCTGGTCGGCTGATACACAGCAGAGAGAGACAGAAAGACATAGAGGTCAATTACAATCAGTAAAAGAAATGAAGCTAGCTAATTAGCAGATTTACATCAATCATCAACATCAATCATCAGCTGATAGCCCACCCTCTTTTCCCGATGTCAATCATCTCTGTCTTCAGGATTCACCATTAACTAGCTTGCTTAGAAGTTGTAAAGATGATGAGTGAGTGTGTTGTTGCAGGAATAAATAGGCCTACGCTCCAAAACTGTTCAAATGGTCCCCTACAGAGGCATTTGGTCCGTTTTGAACACCTGCCATCTGAAAGGTCTGTGCACGGCCCTGGGTGTGTGTGTGTTCGCTGTGCTATAACAGCATCAGTCTGAGAGACACACTAACAGACCAGGAAGGGTTTTATCACTGTTCCTGTCCAGTAGCGTGGCTGAATTAGCTAAATAGTTCTTGAGTTCTGACACACAGAATCAATAGTGACTGGGCGACGGGGAGATATGTGTCAAAACGCATTCACGCCAAGCCAATTGTGGCAGCAATCCCAAGTTGCACCATATTCCCTATGTAGGTCACTACTTTTGTCCAGGGCACATACAGTTGAAGTCGGAAGTTTACATTCACTTAGGCTGGAGTCATTAAAACTCGTTTTTCAACCCCTCCACAAATTTCTTGTTACCAAACTATAGTTTTGGCAAGTCGGTTAGGACATCTACTTTATGCATGACACATGTCATTTTTCCAACAATTGTTTACAGACAGATTATTTCACTTATAATTCGCTGTATCACAATTCCAGTGGGTCAGAAGTTTACATACACTAAGTTGACTGTGCCTTTAAACAGCTTGGAAAATTCCAGAAAATGATGTCATGGCTTTAGAAGCTTCTTATAGGCTAATTGACATAATTTGAGTCAATTGGAGGTGTACCTGTGGATGTATTTCAAGGCCTACCTTCAAACGCAGTGCCTCTTTGCTTGACATCATGGGAAAATCAAAAGAAATCAGCCAAGACCTCAGAAAAAAGATTGTAGACCTCCACAAGTCTGGTTCATCCTTGGGAGCAATTTCCAAACGCCTGAAGGTACCACGTTCATCTGTACAAACAATAGTACGCAAGTATAAACACCATGGGACCACGCAGCCGTCATACCGCTCAGGAAGGAGACGCTTTCTGTCTCCTGGAAATGAACGTACTTTGGTGCAAAAAGTGCAAATCAATCCCAGAACAACAGCAAAGGACCTTGTGAAGATGCTGGAGGAAACAGGTACAAAAGTATCTATATCCACAGTAAAACGAGTCCTATATCGACATAACGTGAAAGGCCGCTCCCTGTGGCTCAGTTGGTAGAGCACGGTGTTTGCAACGCCAGCATGGTGTGTGCAATGCCAGAGTTGTGGGTTTGAATCCCCCAAGAGGGCCAGTACACAAAAAAAAGAAATGAAATGAAATGTATGCATTCACTACTGTAAGTCGCTCTGGATAAGATCGTCTGCTAAATGACTAAAATGTAAATGTAAGGAAGAAGCCACTGCTCCAAAACCGCCATAAAAAAGCCAGATTACGGTTTGCAACTGCACATGGGGACAAAGATCGTACTGTTTGGAGAAATGTCCTCTGGTCTGAAAATAGAACTGTTTGGCCATAATGACCATCGTTATGTTTGGAGGAAAAAGGGGGAGGCTTGCAAGCCGAAGAACACCATCCCAACCGTGAAGCATGGGGGTGGCAGCATCATGTTGTGGGGGTGCTTTGCTGCAGGAGGGACTGGTGCACTTCACAAAACAGATTACATCATGAGGTAGGAAAATAATGTGGATATATTGAAGCAACATCTCAAGACATCAGTCAGGAAGTTAAAGCTTGGTCACAAATGGGTCTTCCAAATGGACAATGACCCCAAGCATACCTCCAAATTGTGTCAAAATGGCTTAAGGACAACAAAGTCAAGGTATTGGAGTGGCCATCACAAAGCCCTGACCTCAAACCTATAGAACATTTGTGGGCAGAACTGAAAAAGCGTGTGCAAGCAAGGAGGCCTACAAACCTGACTCAGTTACACCAGCTCTGTCAGGAGGAATGGGCCAAAATTCACCCAACCTATTG